>NW_017804131.1:2352105-2368403 GCF_001625305.1 Branchiostoma belcheri
AGAATGACGACCAAGAAGCTGAACTGAACCAGCACAAGATCAGTCTCAACAACATGGAGCAGAAGAACACCGTGCAGGACACCATTATCAACCAGTACAACAGCATGATCTCTCAGTTCGTCGGCAAGAGCAACGACTTGGAGAACGTCCTCAACAGAGCCAAGGTCAATCTCAAATGTCTTCATAGATATACAAACGTATCATCTGACTTATTTCCCATTTTTCAACCAGGCAATATAATTAAATGTACCATTGGTCTGTTGTAGGACTCCTTGTCACGTCTGGACCAGAAGAGCAGCGAGCACAGCAACTCCATCAACCAGCACAGCCAGAAACTCCAGCAGCACGAGCAGCAGCTGCGCCGTCACACCAATGATGTCAACAGGTCAGAAAAAGACAATTCCCTCCATGTAGTTCTGATTCTGGTCAAGTACTGGATAACTCCCCTAAAGTTGGTGTAAAGTACTGCATGTTGTTGTTGGTTCCTCAGGTGTTGCGAGGTCTCCTCCCTGAACTTCGGTTCGGGTATCCGGATAGCTACTGATGGTAGAATAGAATTTATACAGTGTGAGATGGTAGAGAAACCAAACCTCTGATAATTTCTCTTTAGTTGTTGAAAAAACAGCACTGATGTATGTACCACAGCAACTTAATGGATAGGCACAAACATATTTTTCAGGATCAACTCGACAATTTCCTTGGTGCGTCAGAAGAACATTGACCAGGACCAGACCTTCACCCAGCACCAGACCCGCATGACGGAGATGCAGCAGAAGATCAACGAGCTGACCTACTACACCAACCAGTACAACTCCAGCATCTTCTACCTGCGCGAGAAGACCAACAAGCAGGACTACATCGCCAACGAACTCAACATCACCATTCTGCAGGTCAAGCTGAAGGGCCAGCAGCAAGACATCTACATGAACAGGTGTGTTGTTACTTACCTTGATCAGACGTCCAAGGGATGAATTGCTCTCTTCTCCAAGACTGAACCTACCGGTAGTAGTTAAACATGTATGGGACTTACCCATTCAACCATGGTGATGCTGTTGCAGTATGCTAATGATTTGTTCCCTTCATTTGCAGACATACGGAGCAAATTTCCCAGCTGCAGTCCAAGGCTGGTGATGCAGAGAGCACCCTGAACAGGCAGAAGTCACAAGTACAGCAGCTGATGGACTTCAGGACCACCAGCAATGAGCAGTTCAGCCAGCTCAGCCGCAAGCTGAACGAGGAAGACTCCAGGAACAACCGACAGGAGGCACTTCTTGAGGACCATGAAAGAAGTTAAGGAAGGTAGACCAGAGAACAAATGAGCTAGCCGTTCTCCAAAAGCAGTTACGAGCAAAGCAGTCTAAACATGAGCAAAAGCTGGATGAGCACGGGGTTGCACTGAACTTGTTGAATACCAAGACTGCGCAAAACGAGCAGAAGAACCAAGACCAGGACACCAAGCAAGAGGAACACACCAATCACCTCAAGCAGCTGGATGACGTCACCAACGAGCAAGGCCAAATGATCTTACAGCAAGTGCCAAAGACTAACCAGTTGGAACAAGTCAACTCTAAGCAAGAAACACTGGTGCTGGAGCATGCGGAGAAGTTAGACCAGATTTTGAGTCAACATGCATCCACTTTGTCTGAACATGGACAAAAGAATAAGGAGCAAGATGAGGTATTGAACCAGCATCTGAACAGACTAAGTGAACTGGAGAAATCTTCCAACCAACACACTAAAGATTTGAGGGACAACACAGTCAACATTGACAGAGTTCAAAAGTCTGCCCGACAACTTGGTGACAGAACAGCAAAGCACCAAGGACTGCTGGAAGACCTTGACAAGCGTGGGGAGGAGCACAACAACATTTTGAGTCAACACAAGGTGAAAATAACTCAGCTCGAGAAAACAGACAACGAGCAGAACAAGAAGTTGCAGCAGCAGCTCCAGGTGATCGAGCAACAGCAACTGAAAACTGAGCGTCATGACTTCATGCTCAACTGGCACTATGGCAACATCTCCGTCATGAACGACACAAACAACCGTCAGAAGAATCAGATCAGACAGCTACAGTCCGAGGTCGATCAAGTTGCTGGCAGGGCACAGAACTTGGAAAACAGTACATATCACCTTGCCCTTGATGTCAGCTCCTTGAAGAGGATGGATACCATCCATGAAGACAGCTTGCAACGCCATGATGTACGGCTGATAGAGATAACTGAAGAAGAACTCACAACAGGACAGGCTTTATGAAAGGAAGATAAACCGACTAGAAGAAACAAGCGACGAACAAGAACAGAGATACAGGCAGAAGATATCCCAGCTTGTAGAGAAAAACAACCAACAGGACAAGATTTTGGAGAGACAAAGCAGAGGAATTTCAAGTGTGGAACAGAGAAACATCATGCAGCAGAACAGTCTAAACCTTCACAATTCTACAATCAACCGCATTCTGAAGCTCGGTATTAAACGGGACGAGTCCATTCTCCACCAAAATGTGACACTCAAATCGCTAGAGGAGGAAGACAAGAAACAAGCGCAAAATCTACAACGTATTGAGAACACGATCGGTCAAATACAGGACATGGACGCTCAGCAAGATGTGAAGCTCAACACCCACACCAATGAAATTTCTCGTCTTGATGAGCGTAACAATGCCCAAGACACAACGCTGGAAAAACACACAAATGACATTTCAGAACAGGCTGAACTCAACAACGAACAGAGGGGGTTATCATTACCCATGATTCGAAACTTTCTCAACACACCACGACTGGCAGCAAGCAAGAGAAGCAGCTCGGTGATTACCGAAGAGACCTGCAACGTCTGCAGCGCAAGAACGCGGAGCAGGACAAACGCATCACCCAACAGAGGCAGCTGTTCTCCAGGCAGGAAAGGAAGGTCAGGCAGCAGGACAGGATGATCAGCAGCCACGAGAACAAGATCCTCCAGGTAACTTCACTTCTTATCACTGTCTGGTGCACTACCATTACATAAAATGACCAACATTTATTGGCACTTTCTTGCATTTAACCATTATACTTACCTTGTTAAAAATTAAACTGTACACAACTCAAAGAAATTAGACTGGCTGGAATTTTTGACCAAATCACTTGGTCTTCATCAGCTTTCTGACCCAAATACTGTAGAAAGCTGATAAAGACCGAGCAACTTGGTCTAAAATTCCAGTGAGTCTTAACAGTTTTTCAAAAATTATTCACTACGTAAATTACCAACTCAGATGAACTTACACTTACCTGCTTTTGCTGTGTGCCGGTCATCCCCTGCCTCTTGCACTATTATGGCTGTCCAGTGTGACTAGAATTGATGCCTACACATACATTACCAGCAATACTAATGTATTATAATGAATGTCATTTCAGATCAACATCAAAAACAGCCAGCAGGACATCTTCTACAGCCAGCAGGAACAAGAGAACCACTTCCAGAGTCGCATATTGGAAACTCACAATGACACCCTGCAAGCAATCAATGAGTGGAATGACCACCAAGATGAGATGCTCCGAGACCACAACAGGTAAGTTTGAATCTGACGTATTACTTGTTTTTGGTGACAAGATTGATATCTATATTTGGTTGGAAATGTTTTAATAGGAAGTATGTGTTAATGAGACTACAATGGTGTGTCCCCCTATTTCTGTATTGACTTCGTACAGGACTATTGTGTCAACGTCCTTGAAGAACATTGCCCAGGACAAGCTGCTCACGAGGCACATCCAGAAGATCATCCAGCACGAGCAGCAGAACAGCCGCCAGGAGAACATGCTCAGCGACCATGACAACAAGATCACCGTCATCAAGCGTGAGAACGTCGAGCAGGGGCGTCTCCTGGGAAGACACAATGCGGAAATAGGAAGAATGGAGGCAAGGACAGACCAGCACGGCACCATGCTGAAGGACCACGACAGCTCGATTAAGGAAGACAAGAAGATGATCTCCAAGCATGAGAACATGATTGGGGAGCATGAGAAGAAGCTGCTCAGGTCAGAGCGATCAATGTCTCTGCAAGGAGACATGCTGCTCCAAGTCAACGGCACCATCAACAGCCTTCAAGACAAGAACTATCAGCAGGACAGTGTGCTTTACAATCACGAAAGGGTCATCACCGATGTCAAATCAAACAGTGACAAGCAGAAGACAACAATCCGTGACTTCGAGGGCAGGCTGCAGGACCAAGAGAGAGATGTAGGAAAGAATTCAGAGGCTCTGAACAAGGTCAACTCTCGAATCCTCCAGTTCAACCTGCAAAACAGCCAACAGGACATCGTGCTCAACCAACATGACATCAAGATTGTTGGAGAGGGTGAGAGGAATGACGCCCAAGATAAGGCGCTCCAACGTCATGATGACATGCTCCAGAAACAGGAGGAAATGATGCAGGCCATTCGGCTCAAAGATTCACAGCAAGGCACCTCTATGGATGCGGTAAGAAAGAAATTTTTTTCACTCACTCACACATACTCACAATCCAATTTATCATCTCTTGATCGTTGTCTTATAAGGGTTAGACACGCTTGCACATACACGTAGATGCTGAGGACTGGTTGGTAGGTCTGACATGATCTAACAAAAGATTACTCTAAGCAATGGAAGTTTGCGTTATTCAATAATTGATTACTCCCTCCTTATTTAGTACACAAGTCGACTTGGGATGCTGCAGCGTGAGAAGAACGAACACGCCATCTTCTTGGGTCAGTTCAAGACCAAGATGACGGAGCTTCAGAGGATGACATCTGATCAAGGAGTGCAGATGGACGAGTACAAGAACAGAGTTGGACAGCTGGAGGACATGCAGAAGACCACACTGAAGGACCATGACGACAGGATCAAAGAGGTTGCTAAAAGGGCAGCAACCGTCAAGAATAGGGTTGATGACCTAGACAAGAGAACATTCGAAAAGGACACAAAACATGACATCTTTTTGGACAAGTAAGTTTGACAACAATCATTTCTTATCTATGTAGATACATCTAGACAATGCATGATGTAACAAATGCTGTCATATATACATGTCTCAAGTGAGCACATCAATACTGGTGATCAACATGACATTGACGGTGGGTCTTACAAATGTAGCATTCAATATACGTTTATATTACTCCCCAATATCTTCCTGTCGTTCACAGCTACAGCAAGAAGATCAACAGCGTGCACGAGAAGACAAAGGTGTTGGAGAGGATGGAAAAGAAGTCGGAAGTCTTCATCAACCATCATCACCAGATGCTGTCTGAGCTCGTGGAGAAGTCTGTAGAACTGACAAACAAGACCGTGGACCACGATGGACAAATTGCCTACAACCAGATGAAGACCAACCAACATGACAAGACGCTTGGCCTCCACGGCAGTCAGATTACCAGAATAAGGGATCGGCTGGAGAATGCCACCCTGGACTTTGACATTAAGTACACAGGTCAGAACACAACATTTCCATGGAACATGACATTTCCTGTGAACACAACATTACTGCCAGTACCATAACTAATTCAACCACTGCTGCTAGCTTCCTGCCCTGTGATGTTGATGCATCTTTACTGTCCAAGCTTAAACAATGTCCCCAGACTGACAACCCTGAACCTCTAACAATACTGGTGTACTGAGAGAAAACTCCTAACACCTTGCTTAATGAATGGTTCTTATCCAGGATGCTATAATACAGTGCAGCTATGTTATATGTACCAATGGTGTTATGGCAACTTACATGTAACACAAAGTGCTGCTGACATATATGGAAAATGCTCAACAAATCTACTACCACTCCCTGCTGATATTGCCTCCTTTTTATGCGCTAATGATTAATAAAATGCTTACATGTGCTTTAATGCTGGTAACTAATGTGTAATGTCCTGCCAGTTCACACAAGCTACTTATTTTGCAGTAATGTATGAGATGTACTGTACTTGTTATCATTTTTAGTCAAGAGTACCTGCACTTCTCTTTGTACCATGTCAAGTGTTTGCACGTCACTGTAAACATCACTGGTGTATGAGAGAAGAATGGATGTTGTTCTCTTTTTTCAGTGATTATTAAAGCATTTGAAGACAGTTATAGCTTTGTGTCTTTGCTATAGCTCTTGTCACAAAGCCTAGCTACTTGTCTTCATTGCATTCAGATAGGTCGTGTTGGAAATATAATTAGATATTTTAGAAAGGTAGGAACTGTGGGCAAATGTGTGATCTTAAGACAGGCCTTCACTAGGCTTCATCAGAAACATGATTATGAAAGGAGTAGGAAATATACTTTCATGTATCGTTAGAAATCAGTGAAACTTAACTTATTTCATTATTATTTACAGTCATTCTTGAGTAATGACATCTATTTTATTATTTTATGTATTTTTACTCACTAATTAGCTTTGTTTCTCCTTTGCTTTAAAAATCTTTAATTAAAATACAGTAAGTGCGAACTAGGTGTGAAAACAAGACACTCTTGTTTTGTCAATTATAGTATGAAGAGTGGTATAAGTTTGATTCAAATACATGGATGTTGTTAGAACAATAGTAATGTCTGAAATCTAATACAGCCATCTTTCATGTCCTCTCAAACAAGTCTTTTATGTCATCTCATCTTCCTCTGTATTCTTTCTTTAAGTATGGGATGTTTTACATGATGTGTGAATGAGTGACTCCAATTGTCAGTAATTAGCTTATTCAACTCTGACTCTGCAATAGACCCTATGAAAAAATGAGCAGCCATGCAGTTGTGTACTAAGATTCATTTATAAAATCGTAACTTCTAGAAGGCCTTGGCAGAAAGAAGAAATGGGAGACACAGAATTTGGTACTTAGCTGCAAGTAAAAATAGCTCCTTCGTTACTTGGATTAGAAGTAACTCCAATCAGCCTGGTACAGACACGGATGTTTACAGTACCAGCTCTACCCTTTGACTCGGCAACACTGATAAGTGATTGTGACTGTCTTTTCCAAAATCAGGGGCAGATGCTCTGTCATTGGTCTAACTTTGCAGTTGAACTTGCTCTTTCGAGTCCAAGGCCATATTGCAGATTGCATATCCAACCTGATGTGAAAAAGCTGTGGTTCTTCTGCTGTAATTCAGACCACTTACTAGAGTAATGTTTACAGATCCCTCCCTTAATCCAGAGACAGCCAGGTCTGCTCCATAGCCTGTTTGGTCTTGGTACAAAAGAATACAAAAATACGAACAAACTTTGACAGGTGAAATAGAATGTCAAGGTCTGTCATAAGCCATGTAAAAAGATAAATCGCCATGGAATTAAGTTTAAGTCAATAATTCTTGTCAAGTTCATTGTCACAGGGAACATTCCAGCAGATGGATGTGATCAGACAGTCTAATTCAAGCAGATGAGGGGAAACACCGTCTTCTCCAAACTCCCATAGCTGGAGCTGAGGAGGGCACATCCTTCAACTGTGTGGAATGATGAAAATACAACGGTTCTGCTGATTTCACTTATAAACAAGTCCTAACTGTCTACATTCCAACATCATAACCTGTGCATATCTTTTGAGAAAGTTATCTTTCAACGGTCTAGCTGTGTACAAAATTGATGCTGTAATGCACCCAGGAGGTCTTAGGGTTACACAACATCCTTCAAAGAAATAGGGAAAACATCTGTTTATTAAATATCTACACTTGGCATCCATTTCTTACATCTTAATACCGAAATCTGAAGAAAAACAATGAAACATTAATTTTTGATAGAGATCTCTTAATTATTTTCACAGAATTAGACGAGCAAAGTTGATTATAGGGTGAAAGCACTACTTGTTGCACTTGTTGACATTGAATCATCTGGTTTATCCTCAGACAACAAAGAAAACATCCATTTTATTTGTCTCCTATAGTGAAACACTTCAGGAAGTGATCCATCTCTGCAATCGTGAGCTCAATGTGTTTCATGTTAGAACCTGGAAAACACACAGGTCAGACCTTTCCTGGCCATCAGTTCCCAGTGTCCACAAGCCCATTTTTAAGGAGAATTAGGCCTGAAAAGCACATGCCTTTGGGTGTCTGGGAGTAGTTATGGGCTTAGGAATGCCAAGGACCCCCAGACATCAGTAATCTCTAAACCATACTGGGCAGCTGGCCCAAGGGGCTGTTTGCTCTCATGATCAGACCTCTGTGGAATACGAATACACAATCTGTAAAGACAAGAATTTATGAATATCGAGTTGTTATCTTTCCAAACACAGTAATATGGCCAGTACATTTGTAAGTAAAGAACAACCCTCTATGATATGGAAGGCATACATTGTAAGCTGCCTTGTGCTCAATCTAATAGATTAATTACAAGAAAACAATATAAAGTTCATTTGACTCTAAATGCAAAACAAGATATTACAATCAATGACAGTCTGAATGTGTGATACAAGTTAAATCCTTTTGTCCTGAAAAGAAGAAGCCTTTGTATGGATGTATACCCTCATCATCAGTTTTATCATTCCAAGGAAGTTGTCCTTGGTCATCATGGAAGAAGAAGGAAGGAGGAAATCATCTTTCTCTTCCACCCCTAACAACACACATCTCTTCAAGCGGTCGACTGGATAACAACATAGCGGCAAAGCATGACTCACAGTACCCGTGGCTACGTCATCCTCTCTCTCACACAGCAAACAAGTGGTTCCTGTGATGCAAATCTGATTAAGACCCAAGATTTCTTCATTAAAACAATTATGTTGACAAGGTCAATTACTGATCCTTTTTTGCTACTATAGCCCAGAGTAGATAGAAGACAATAAAGAAAAAACAAAGAAACCAATGTCTTAAATTTGTATAACTGTTACAGTATCTTGAGGTGGATGGCAGTCTGAATTAATCCTACCACAGTACTGTATATCAAATATCCCTTGAAGGCAGCTGCCACGGGTCATATATTACAAGAAAATCATCAAAGGGTAGTAAAAACGCTAATAAATCTCTGAGCCAACAGTACTGTTACAAATTGTTTCCACAGTTTGTTATCTCGTCATGCATGAGTTGGAAGCCTTTCTCAGTGCAAGTGGCATCATTTCCAGACGCTTTTGTTGTGGCTCTCATCAACCTCAGTGTAAACACTTTCAAACCATTTTATCCCCGTGGCATCTTAACTTCCTGAGATCTCCTAAACAACAAAAGGCAATGGGGCAAGAATGTTTTGAAGACAACAGGTTGACCTGCCCTCATCTCCAGCTGTTCCCTTTAAAAGCCTGCATTAAAAACACAGTGATTGGCACCTGTGGTCATCTTAAGTTCAGGTTCAAGTCCCCCAGACTAACTACGCTGGCTTCAAAGACCACGCTTTGGGGACGAAGGGACCCAAAATCACACTAGCACTTTGTGTAAATGGGTAGTCTCTATACAGAAGGGTCAGAAAGTTCATAAATTACAACCATTTAAAATCCGGTTCTGTTAACACCTGCCATTATCATTTCCCATTTCAAATCCCTAGGGAATTCAAGCCCTTGACTCTACTGGGTATTAAAGCAAATTTCACACATCTGACTGCTTTTATCAGCATCCATCAAAATGCAAATGACCTCCTCCTCCCCTTTGGTTAAACCATCACAAAGGCCTGCTGAGAGTCCTGCAGAAGTGCAAACCCATCAAAGACCTCTGTGAAAGCGACAGTCAATGTCCTGTTTGTCCTTTAAAACATTGGGGTCAACTCCCAGGTTAACTCATTCTCCTGCAAAGTTTCTTGTTCTGCCCACATGTCCAAAACATTTCCAACTTTCCTGGGGGATGGAATGCTCATGTTTAAGGGCACAGTGGGGGGCTGGAGATAAGAGAATTGTTTGCAAGCTTTATGTAAAAGATTCTGGTCATTAGTCCTGCTTGTTTGATCCACTTATCTCAGCTGACTACACTTCTGTCCTCCTGACTTACCTTCCATCATGTGAATCACCCTGTGGCGTCCATCTGTCTTCTCTTTGTTCCACTTTCTACTGTTTCTAACACATGACTTTGCTCCACATGAATGAAGTTCAGTCTGTGAAGCTCTTTTACCAAGATTGAACTAGGGTATAAGTTACACCTTTATCAAGATGAGATTAGCACCCAGGTCAGATATGATGTGCAGATATTTGTGATTTTGTCCATGCATACCTCACTTATGTAACAAGAGTTCTGTGCAGTTAACCGATTTACCATGGTCTTGCCTTTCTACAGATCGAGTTCAGGACTGCTCAGACCTTTACAAAAGGGGCTATGTCCTCAGCACAGAGTACACAATCCCTGGCTACAAGGACGCGTACTTTGATGTCCACTCCCTGAAGGTCTTCTGTGACATGACCAATGATGGAGGAGGCTGGACCGTCATCCAACGTCGTGCCGATGGCTCCGTGGATTTCAATCGCGACTGGAGGGCGTACAGGGACGGTTTCGGTGACATAAAGGGAGAGTACTGGTTAGGAAATGCCCACGTCTACCGCCTCACAAACCAGCGTGCGTACAAGCTGCGAATCGTCATGACGGACTGGGCAGGAGACCAGAGGTTCTCGGAGTACCAAACCTTCCGGATTGAGGACGAGAAGGATTCCTTCCGTGCGCGCATCGGCCAAGCAATCTCCAACGTTGTCCCATCTGGCCACTTCATCATGCCAAATGAAGAGTTCACAACGAAAGATGTTGACCACGATTCGTACAGTGGAAACTGCGCTGACTCTCACTCCGGTGGTGGATGGTACACCAACTGCGGTGTCTCCGGCAATGTCAATGGCAGGTACTACAGACCAGGGGAGGTGAACTCAATTAATGCAGCCACTGGAATTTTCTGGTACCACTGGCATGGCATGCAATATTCCATGAAGAGTGCAGTCATGAAGATCCGACCTGCGGACTTTGAATGGGAGATGGCAACAAACCAGTGAAAAACAAAATGTAGCAATAGAAAAGATAGGTCTAAATACAGCTATTGAAATAAGTGCAAGTACAGGTAGAAAGAGTTCAAATTCGATATTACATTTATAATTCTTCTGGTGATAAGCTTCATTAAGCAATCTTACCTGACCTGAGACATACCTTGTGTCAGGCCATTCATAGTCAACATGGGCTTAAGAATAAACTAGTGGCATAACTAAAGATGGCTCATCCCTCCTTTGAAAGACTCAAGCTCTGTCACCTTGTGTTACACCCTAGAGAGGCACAGGCAAGTTCCTGTTTAGACTAGTCTTCACGTCAGAAGCCATGTTTCTGGTCCTTTTTGACTGATCATCTGGCATAGGTCACAAAAGTGGCTCAATGTTGATCTATTAAGACATCCAAAGACATGGCTCAGGTCCTGACTTGAATCGGGACGTGACCAAAGTCACAACATGTGGGCAAAAACTTTCCTCTCAACTTACTAGAACTGCTGACTGTGCAGTTTCAAGAAATCATTATGGGGTCTAATGTATAGAAATGGATCCTACATGTACAACTGTGCCTTAATGCTAGTGGTCTGTAGAAATGAGTCCCTTCAATTTAATTTCATGAGTGGATAGCATACTAAATTTGGGGATGTTTTGGTCGTTGTCTAATCATACAGGGAGTATGCAAGAAAGAAGATTTTTATCACATTCTGGAAAATGTGGAGTTCAAATTTGCAGTCAGGGAGCCAATGAATGTTTTAGTATTTGTCCTGTTGCATAGGAAAGCAGTAGTATCGCTTTTACTATCATAAAATGTGCTATCAAAATAACTGATTTTATCCATACAACAAAACATAGGTATACCTACTGATTTGCATAGGCATTTGAGTCTGTACATCATATTATAGAAATTACTAAGTTTCATATTACTAATTACTGATTGTGGAAGTTGTAATTGAAGGGTAACTTGCTAATAAAATTAAAGTAAACTTGATTGGACAATTGAGAAATGTGGAACCTGTGTAGGCAAGGGAGCAGGGTTATGTTGCCTGGTTTATTCGCCCTGTGGCGTAACAATTCCATGTTATTGCTTAATAAATAGACAACAATGATGGGAAACGAGGTTGTGGTCAATGAGAATGACAAATTGAGTGGAATGTTTTCAATACGGGTGGTTTAGAATCTTCTTGTTTGAATCTCTAAGCCTAGAATGTACTAGAAAGAAGGACAAGTCTCCTACAGTTGTAATAGCAGAGCCCCTGTCCACATTCTTTGTGAGACCAAATCCAGCTGTGTTCTCACATTAAGAAAGGATGGATTTTTGCAATAGGCTATGTGATAATGGTTCCAAGAAGAGGAAGACTAGGATAAACCACCCTCATTAGCGTCCTACCTCACTGCTTCTTGACTGACTCTGAAAGGAGAGGTATTTGGCTATCTTCCAGAGTAACTGTGGGGGCAGAGTTGGTGAGACATCCAAAGCACAATTGAGTAAGACCAGCTTTAGAAACCCTCTGAACCAGACAAGTGTCAGACGAAAAGTAAGGATCACTAAGTGATCTTTAAATCATCCTTAGCGGACAGAGTGTTTGAGGGCCACTTGGCACGACAGCTAACCTTTAGTTTGGTATGTAGAGTGAGAGGTTACAAAGTCTGCATGAAAACTTAGCGTTGATTAAAGTTGTAAGTGATGAATGTCCAGTGCACTAACGCCTCAAGACGGTAATACCTCATTGTACTCGCTCTGGTGGATGAACCACTTTTAGTTATTAAATTGCTGAGGTCTACTTCCCCTGTGTCAACCCTGCTTCCTTGTGAAGGTAATGCAATTGAATTGATAACAAAATGTGGTCGTATAGGGTAGTTTTTTAGCACCAGCCTTGTACTCAAGCATTCTTATATGGCCTGGTGACCAAAGTTGTAAATTTATAGACACAAGGAGGATCGCAAAAGGGTAAAATTGTTTTCTAACTTAGTATTACCAGTGAAGGTGGCCCTGTCACACAATAGATATACACTATGTACTGAGCCAAAGTATTCTAGCATTACATTTACATTTACATTTAGCTAACTGCTATACAATGTATACTACATGACTATATTTGGTAGACTACAGTTATGAAATACTGTCATGTTAGACATTCTCATCTTACAAAGAGACAAAAGTTAGTTCTCATCAGACAGTTTAAGTGGAAGAAGTTGAAAAGAACAGTAGCAAGTAAACTGGAGTTAGAGGTAATACTGGTGCTACCTAAAATGGTGCTACACTTTAGTTACTGTCATCAACTTAAAGGATACAACATAGGATCTGTTTTGAATCCATTTGTAAGCTACATAATGCAGTATGTCATAAAGAACATAAGAATGGCATGGAGCCTTCTGATACACGTATTCAAGAGTTCCAAAATCGTTTTTTAGTTTTTTTTCAGTTTATAGGAAGTTAAGATGTATATGTCAGCCTAATCTTCTGACCAAGAAGAAAATGGCTTTCAGAATGTGGAAAATGGTCACAATAAAGATTTGTATATATAATTATAACAGTTTGTCTGCCTCTTTGTGTGTGTGTGCAATCTGACTTTTGCTATGTACTACTTATGGCTACAAACAGCATCAGTAAATATTGTTAACTCTTTATCCCCTCCTCCTTGTAGCTGAGATGTCACCCTTGTTTACTGACACCTGCTTGTCAAGTATTTTGTGAAACAGTCCGAGTATGCCTGCTGACTTCGACAGTTTCAGTAACATTTTAGGAAGGGATCCAGTGTGTGGTATGATTCACATGTATACTACAGATGGCAAGATTTCCAAAAATTTTCTTGTAAACATTGACAGAGGAAACCTATTACATCACAAGTTCTGTGCACACTTAAGACTAGAAAAAGTGGCACCAGTACCAATGCTCTTAAAAACATCCCCATAGTTCTCCTAGTCTAGGTCCACTGCCCTCTTTCACCAGAAATTCTAGAAAAGACCTTGTCTTCCTCCCAGACTAGATCAAGGGATGTCTATCATGCCACCTACAAGCCCCAAGTCCTGGAGGCAAGAGATTAGGTAACTAGGTCCAGTAATGTTTAAATGGACTGCTTTGTGTAAACTGATAAGTCAATATGCTGACTCATAGCAAACCACTGATGAAGATGACTAACCAAATAGCATTATACAAAATATTCCTATACAGTAGTATCAACTACTGTGTTGTACCTACTGACTGCTCCAAAAATGTAAAAAAAACTCCTAAAATATATATCATATTTCTATTTGTATGGTATGATTTTTCAACTTACTGACAGGTATGAATCAAAATGCTACCAAAATGAAACTATAAATTTAGCTCAATTCTTTTTACTTGTAAATCAGTTCAATGCTCCACCCACACCCCCTCCCTGCCCTCTCCATGCACCCTCCTTACCCAGTTGATTAATCACATGACACTAGATCATTCCAGTAATGAGACCAAGATGCTCCTCAGACAACAAGAAAGGATAGCAAATCTTTCCAGCATCTCCCATAAATAGGCCCCCTAACTATTCAAAGGAACAATTTTCTGGTATGTTATCACTACCTCCATGATTCTAGTACGTTATGTGTGACATATCTTCCAAATAAAATGAAGTAGAATATACATTTTGAACATGCAAATGAAGTAGAATATACATTTTGAACATGCACAAATGTAGGTTTAATAAATTTGTATTGTAAGAAAGAAAAAGATGACAGTTGTCAAAAAAAGCTCAGAGATTTTTTCATACAAAGTTACACTGCCATAGTATATATATATATATATATATTCATCCTATGATTGTATGTAAAAACCATTCAAATTTGCATCATCCTGCTTTACTCTACTCAGCTGGCTGGCGATCGACCAGAGGCAATCAATGATTTCTTTTAAAAAATCCAAAAGATAAGACCTGGGGGTAAAGCTGAAAGACTTCACTGTTTCTGATCTTCCATCCATCTGAAAATCAAAGGTCATCATTGTTTCTTTGAACTACCAAAGGAGGGCCTGCAAGCCGAGGGGGGTCCCGACAATGCTCTACTCTGAGTTCGGAAACCTTTCGATTACGCTTGATGATAAATTCCAAGTGGCTACAACGCATAACTTAGAATTAAAACGGCGAATACACTCTACGCAAAATGCGAAGAGCGGTCCGTCTACGCTCTACATACATGTAGAATTTAAACGGCTGATTACGCTCTAGGAAAAGGGCTTGGGGGGCCCAAAGGGCTGATTCTTCCAGAGGCTTTTCCACTTTCACCTTTTAATTCCCCATAAATCTCCTCAACTGACAAGGCTGTTCCAATATTTCACAGATCATGGATCCTTCCAAACTACCCATCTGCCTTACAAGTTACAACATTTTTTTTTTTAAACTTCTTTCCACAACATTTTATTACCTATCATGTGGATTAGGGATTTGGGTAAAATTTCATATACTGACTGATTGTGAGTTTGATTCCAAATCAGCTGAATTGTCTTTCTGTCAAACATTTTAACCTGCCCCTCCCTCCCGGAAATGGAACAGTCCTTATCATTACCCAGCAGACCCAGCCATCTGGCTGCCTGGTCCCAATCCTGGTCTCCAGACCTCCAGACCAATAATTTTGAGTGACAGACAGTTCTTGTAACCTTCTCCTGACAGTGAAATTTGCTAAGCTCCAAACATGCCAAGAATTCTCCAGAATAGTGTGGGAGGCAAGTAAAACAAAGGTATAGGTAGCCGAAAAACAGTTTTGTGGACAAGCGGCTAAATTTTCGGTCACAAATGGTGATAAGGACAGTCTGGTCCACTTTTGCAGATGTTGCATGGATATTTTGAGGGGAATACTGATAATTCATTTGTACGGAATGATAGAGAACCATATTTCCTTACTTTATTACTCCGTGAAGGAGGTCAGGACCTCCGGACGGAGTGTTGTGATCGGCTGATTTTTCATGTTCGCAGTCAAAACACTGGGTTCTCTTTGTGTAATCGGCACGCAATTTTATACGCCGTCTGCGGGCATGCCCGTGTTGATGCACGAATGTGTATTTTTGCCGTTGCTGCTTTCGCGGTCAATGTAATATCGCAGACGCACCCCTACAATTACGAGGCGAATTGGAATGGTCCAGAAAAACGCGTTGTTTGGAATAGCAGGGGGGGGGTAAAAGTTCATGCAGATACGGGGTGGTTTTTATAAGTGGTTCCAGATGTTTTTGCCCATGGTTAAGAGATGCCAAGTTTTTTGGAAGATGTTCGCAGCCAAAACGCATTCTTCCGTACGTCGCATTTCTGTGTAATTTCGCATGTGGTGTTGCATTATGTCCGGGATGATGCACGTCTTTTTATTTTTACCGTAGCT
Organism: Branchiostoma belcheri; assembly: GCF_001625305.1. Classification (NCBI taxonomy): domain Eukaryota; kingdom Metazoa; phylum Chordata; class Leptocardii; order Amphioxiformes; family Branchiostomatidae; genus Branchiostoma; species Branchiostoma belcheri. The sequence goes on from NW_017804131.1 coordinate 2,368,272, forward strand.
GTTTTGATATTGGAGTAAATGGTTATTTTCGAAACATCCCCATGCCGTTGAAATGTTGTCGTCCGTTTATGTCACCGGTAGTAAGTCGGGGCGGGGCTGATGGGTACGGATATGTGGGGTGGTCAGAGGTCA
>NW_017804131.1:2368423-2373926 GCF_001625305.1 Branchiostoma belcheri
TGAAGGAGGTCAGGACCTCCGGACGGAGTGTTGTAATCGGCTGATTTTTCATGTTCGCAGTCAAAACACTGGGTTCTCTTTGTGTAATCGGCACGCAATTTTATACGCCGTCTGCGGGCATGCCCGTGTTGATGCACGAATGTGTATTTTTGCCGCTGCTGCTTTCGCGGTCAATGTAATATCGCAGACGCACCCCCACAATTACGAGGCGAATTGGAATGGTCCAGAAAAACGCGTTGTTTGGAATAGCAGGGGGGGGCGTAAAAGTTCATGCAGATACGGGGTGGTTTTTATAAGTGGTTCCAGATGTTTTTGCCCATGGTTAAGAGATGCCAAGTTTTTTGGAAGATGTTCGCAGCCAAAACGCATTCTTCCGTACGTCGCATTTCTGTGTAATTTCGCATGTGGTGTTGCATTATGTCCGGGATGATGCACGTCTTTTTATTTTTACCGTAGCTGTTTTGATATTGAAGTAAATGCATATTTTAGAAACATCCCTACTTTTACAATCCTGTGGAATACGCCGTAGGTTTAGGCAGCTGTCTGGTAGCAGAGGTACTCTAAGCACAGGCGCTAGGCCACCGAGTTTTTGTTGAGATCTAACAATACATGTAACGTTACATTGTTTTGTAAACCATTAAATAAAATCCTTATTATTGTTTCGCGCATGTTAGAACATACACTGTGTCTACTCATTCAGCCCGTTGCCATCACAATACAGTGGTCCGTTGAAATATTCCCAAAAATCATAGAGTCACATAACACATAACACCGTGAACACGGCCCGTTGAAAGGTTCCCTAGAATCATGCGTACACTGAACACGGTCACAAACTGATGAGGATTCCAAAGAACCATACGAACAGATACCGAAGTCTCCCGAAGATTGCCGAGAGCCGAACAGCGACTTCCGAACGCTTCATCTTGGTTAGGTACTTAGTACTAGTATACACCTGTCATCTTTTTGAAGTTATCACCGCTAGCGCTAGCCCCGGCTTGGGGTTCTATCGAGTCGAGCAGCGGTTTTGCGAACGCATTCGAGTTTGCGAAACCTGTTCTATTCCCGTCGGCCTTTGCGCTACCCTGAACGCCAATGTAACAGCTGAGTAATGAGTGTGCTTTTTATTGTATGATTCAGCGGACCAAGTACCCAGCAGTATGTATTATATATGTATGGTTCATTGTACAGAGAATTCTAGGGAAATTTTTCAACGGACCGTGTTCACGGTGTTATGCGATGAGTGTATGCTTCTCGGGAATCTTTCGACGGACAGTGTTCACGGTGTTATGTGTTGAGTTCATGACTCTTCGGATCCTTTCAACGGACCGTGTTCATAGTGTTTGTGTTCAGTGTATGATTATCGGGAATCTTAAGCTTGTACGGAGTGCACAGTATACGAGTGTTCATAAAACAAAGCATCAGCGATCTCAACAAAAACTCGGTGGCCTATCGCCCATGCTCTAAGCAGATATCCTGGTTATCTGGCCGGCGGTAGTAACACTCGCGGTGCTTACCGCAACTGTGCCTGTTCCAGGCGCGCTTAATTAGGTACAGGCACGGTAAGACGGTAAGATTCACTTCAAATCACCCGGACGGAGGCCTGGCGACCTCCGTCTTGTATAAGCCACATGGTGATTTACATCATTCACCCGGACGGAGGCCTGGCGAACCCCGTCTGTACCAGCCAAAATCTTGGAGAGGAGATAGGCGCCACCAAGATTATAAGCCTACTGAAACATCATGGCACAAGTCCAGACATGCTGCTGGCTGTCATGATGCCCCTACGACCGTTCATGGTTATGGGACTTACATACATACATACATACGGTAAGACGGTGGGGCTGTCTTTGTTACTAGACACGACCATGATAGTCCGATCTTTATGTGAATGCAATGATTGTGTGTGTGTAATTAAAATGAACTTCGAACTTGAAGCACAGTATCTTTACACGCCCTGGGAGCAGTAATGGATTTAGCTCTTTGTATGTTTTATGCTTGTGACGCGCCCTCATTGTATTAACCGTTGCCTAATTATAATGTCTGCACAGTAGGTCTGACGTTGACGCTTGGGATTTTGTTGAAATATATAAAACTTCACGGAGGATTGTTACCTATGGCTTCTTGTTCCAATTCTTCTTGTTACAAACAGACCTGCTCAGACACAAAAAGTATAATCAGTACTTACCATTCCAAGATACCTTGCAAACTACAGTGTAATGATCAATATTAACACAACACAAAATTCACCCTTGATCATGTGAGGATGACAACTGTTTAGACAAAGTGTTGGAGGTTGGATAAAGTTAAGAGGGCTTTTATGCCAAATTATGGGGGTCCTGACTTGAATTCTGAATTCACGAGCTACATGTACCTACATGTACATTTTACACTATTTCTTCAATTACAGAGGCTACCTATGTATTATGCTTCATTCACTAAAGCACCGCTACAAAATTTTGGCCATCTCACTACAAATTACATGTTACATCAAAATTATAGCTTTCTCGAATTACATGTATGTGAAATGAAAATAGTTTGCCTGCACCTTATGGAAAAGGGCATGCTGGTCTCGGACTTTAGTTTGACATTCAGACTAGATGAAGGACCCACCTGTCATGTATGAACCCATCACAGGAGATGGGAGAAGACAATGACAGATGAGGCACACCCAAAAACCGGATATCAGGAGGGAGATTCAGTCTACTGGGACAAGTTTCTGGGAAATATCATGAAATTTCTTGTCACAATATTGCTACAGGCAGGTGGACCTGTCAATAAAATGTCTTTTCTACTGTTTACACCACTCATCTGGTCACTTTGCAATGGGGAAGACACAGGGAATATGTCTTGTACATGTATTTGGGTCATTTCTAACACTGGATGTTAAAAGTATACTACCGGTAAGATTGACATTTTCCCTGGCATATCTTCACCTCTGTTATAATGCTCCATCAGTGACAATCTAAGAGATATTCTAATCTATTTAACGTTTTGTGCAGCGGTCTATCCAGTTATCATTTTGCTGTGTGTGGCTTTCCTTCCCTACTTTCTGCCAAATATCTGCTGACAGCAAAACAGATTGGATTTTTATCACAATCCATCTTCCCCCAGATTCCAAAATGCCAGGACTGACCTGGGGACTGACCAACAGGGACTGAAGGGAGCAAATGGAAAACCAATGGCAGAGAGGACACACAGGACTGGGTCTTGTGCAGCTGTCCAACACGACACACACAGTCAGAAATGAGGGTCTGTATGGGCCTATGGAGGGACCCTGGCCAGCAACAATTAACAAAGAATTCATGTTCTATCTGCATCATACATGCAGGATAGTCACTACTAATCAGAGCAGACTTAAACTAACCAGGATGGTACCCTGGCTACATGTAGGAGTATCTAACGGAAAAAAATGAATTGATACTTTAATTTTCATTTCCCAAAAAAATCATTGACACACCTGTTCCTGTATACCAGTAGATTTAATTTAAACCTTTTTTTGGATGATATAAGACCCTGAAATCTCTATCTCTGGCTCCCAGGCTAATCTACATTGTATATCTTGGGGCTGTTGCGACTTAAAAGTCCACAGCAGGAAGAGATTTTGAAAAGCTGCTTACAGGCTCTTCCTGCAGTAGATATAGTGGTGTGTGGACTGTTACCATGGCAACAAGAACACACTGGACAGAACCTTTGACCAGGTGGGTAGTCAGGAAGTCTTGGTATCCTCAGAGCTGATTAGAAACGGCTGTCTTTGTTCTGAATTGTGATATCTTTAGAAAGAGTTAACTTGATACTTGATAGGGGCTTACTGGAGGAGTTGCATTAGGAAGCCTCTGACCAAACAATAAAAATCAATGAGACTAACTCTTATCATGGAGTTAAAAGTCAGAGTTTTATGAAATCACTTTAAACAATTTGACTGAACTCTTATGTAAGGGAAGAGTACAGATACTATTTCCTTTCGGCAACTTTGGGATCACTACTTGAAGATGAATAAAACTGGCTCTCAAAGTATGATATAGAATATAGGGTTTTTACTCGCAAACGTCTCAGTTTAATTTTTGTTTACATCAAAACTCTTACCAGTATATACTTGTAGCTTATTGCCTAATACCAATTCTACAACTCACTTCTGACAGCCAAAACCTTTTGCATTGTCATACAAAACAGACAGAGGTCACTGCTGCACATGCCCAAAAAGTTGACGACCATGTATCAGAGTCTTGCAATGAAACTTGGAAAATCTAAATCAAAATGTGACCAGAAGATCAAATCATTAGGAAAAAGATAAAAACATTAGGCAAATCTGACTTTGCTTCCTACAATTGTCTATTTACATGTACATTTGTACATATCTACTCACCTTTATGTTCATTCAAATCATCTTTCATCTCCTACTGGTATTCCCTTTAGTAAACAGAAGCATTTTCCACATTTCCATTTTACAAGCATTTTACAAGCAATTTCAAGCATTACAGGAATATCATGGTCGGGGGGGGGGGTTCGTCTCTCCTGTGTAAAATGGTCACCTGTATGCCATGACTTCTAAACTAAAGGTTACAGTGTGGTACTGCTGTCACCTGCAAGGTGGCTCTCCAGGACCTGACTCATTATGTAAGTTGGGTGAGTGGCTGTGGGCTATCAAGTCTATCTAGCATAGTAGAAATTAAGCACAATAACCTGTATGGCAATAAATAAATCTGTAACAGATGGGAAGTTCAACCTGCATATTAAGTAATTCATGTTTGCTAAAGCAGACCAATATTAACAGGTGGTCGATCACAATCATTTGTTCTTGCAATTAAGAATTCGAAGTTGAGACTTTAGACAAACTAGTCTGGCATTCTTTTGTACAGTTTTATATTTACAAAAGCAGCTCAAACTTCAGAATTTGCCTCAGGATTAACTCAGTAGCCTGGGGTGCCTTTGCAGGTTTGAAGAAGCATGGAGACAGAGAACTGTGACTGTGAGAGGCATGTGTGGTCACCTGTCAGGGCACCCCCCACAGAGATGTGTACAGAGGATAACTCAACACATCTGGGAACATTAGGAGGGTGGGATCAACATGGTAAATACAGGTCTTTTTTTTGGGGGGGGGAGAGAATTTTCACAGTACATGATCAATGACTGAAGGTAAGGCCACACCAATTTAATTTGTTGGTTCTCGGATTTTTTCAGAAAAAATATGAAGCGACAGGGCGAAAAAAATAAAAATAAAAACAGGTCCAGGCATCCTATTATAGGCTTAAATGCTACAAAATGAGCCATGAAGTCAACACAAAAGGCTGGGTTAAAATTTAAACATTGAATTTTTAACTTTTAATCAAACCACTGCAATGATAGATGGGAAAACTGTAACAACTAGGAAGAAAAAGGGACCTTTTCCTCAAACTGTTGGGGGGCAAAACATGAGCATTTTTCAGTTGATTCAGGACCAGAATCAAATTTTTTTTTTTGCTAAATCAGAAAAAACGAGAGGCGAATCCGAGAACCAACAAATAAA
>NW_017804131.1:2373946-2374033 GCF_001625305.1 Branchiostoma belcheri
ATTGGCTGACCTGATCTCGGCATGGAAGTCTTCTGGACATCTCGCAAAGTCTTCTTAGCTTGTCCTCGATTGCGAATCTCTGTCTTT
>NW_017804131.1:2374595-2401928 GCF_001625305.1 Branchiostoma belcheri
GTTGACACCCTTGCCTTGGTGATAGGGGTGACATGTGGTAGCAATACAAGCACTGTTCTGATGGAGGCTCTGGAGCAGTCACAGTCAAATTACATGTACAATGTCACTGTGTGCAATACAACACTTGTCATTGTGGTTACTGAACAAAGGTTACACAGACTTAAGAACCGGGTTGTTTGCAAAATAGTTTAATAGGTAGTTTATGAGTATTCCTTGCTTGGAAACATTTCCTAAACTCATGGCCCTAAAAATATATCTAATCATCATCATCAGGCTACTATATGGAAAAGTTATACATTAAAAGGAAGAATTTAAAAGGAGGCATGGAAAATTGAAGACTGAAGTGACCATTCAAATTTAAACTATTCTTCTGTCTTCCTATTATTCAGAGACCTTTTCTCTTTGTATCTTTGTACAGGTACAGTATCCATTGAATGAATCAAGCCATGCATGCCCCCTAGCAGCAAACCTCAGAAGTGCAACCTGTGCATCACTTCTTCAAGTGCAGCCCAAGATACCGGTACTAGAGTGTAACAACATTTCCAACATCAAAGAAATAACATGGAAAGCCTATAGCACACATGTCAGCCTCTTTAAACTTAAACCTCATGTTTCGTCATGCCCTCTCAGACCCATTCTTAGACAATTTACAATGTACCATGACACTGAAGTTTTTCAAGCCTGTGCAAAGTTCCCAAGTTGACTCTTTAAGTTCAAGGCTGTACACCTCCTAGATTTCTTCCACATTTTTTTGTATCAAAGTCATCCGTAAACTTATATGGTCCGTGAGCTATGTGCAAGATCAGTGCATTTTCTTTCGGTTCATAAACCACACTGTGATCCCCAAACACAATTTCTTCCAAGTTTACGATCCTCTGAGACTAAATAACTACTCCACCTCATTCTGACACTAGCTAGTCTTTTGACAAGACACACCTTCTGGACTCCACATTGTGGTATCACCCGACCTCCATGACCGGGAATGTCTGTTCTGTCCTGTCTGACAGTTTTATCCCAGAATAGCAGCGATACTTGGCAGCTCACCTCTTGGCCTATCTCTTATCTCTAATCAGTCCCTGGTTTGTTGTGTCCCAGTTTTTACCACCAGAACTGACGACTGACCCAGGTAAGCTTTTGCTTTCTATGGTCCACTTTTGCTTTGTTTCTTTATGTTATTAGATGAAAAACAACTTTTGCATGAGTAAGGTATTTGTCATTGAACAGGTGTGTGATGATGTACAATGTAATACACATTGCTTAATGGGCCAACTAAATGCAAATCTGCTAGTGCCTTCTTAATGCATTGTAATGTAAGTTTAGTGATACTTTTTGGGGGGTTAAATTGCTAGAGGTTCAAGAAAATTCTGTGTAAAATGATGTACAATGTATTCTTTATTTCCATCCCACCCCCTGATTCTTCCTGGTTCATCCCTTATAACTTAACATCATTAAATTAAATGCTAATATACCAACATTGCTGAACATATAATACACTTTAAGTTACTTTTAAAACCACAGCATACATGTACATGTAAATGCATTGTCTGTAATGCCCGTTTTCCACGAGAATAATATAATTCACATTGAATTTTGTTAACCTTGAACCCCAGAGACTTGACCCTTCTCTATCACAGTGTATGGATGGATTGGGGCCAGACTGCATCTGGCTTGAATAGAAGCCAGAGAGACAGTCACAAGGTCAACCACACTAATCTCATGGGGAGGAAAGAGGGACCACAATTACACTGGGTCTTTAACAAGGACTTTCCCAGCAAAGTGACCGCAGAACAGTATATAGGGTTACATTGTGCTTTTCAACTTACAAAAGAGATTTGGGATGGACTTACTTTCTGTTCAGTGGAAATTTTCTAGTTTGATCCTGTCAAAGAGGGCATCCATCATTAAGTTAAACTAATTTAGGTATACTTCAAAATGTCAGCAAAACCAATAACAAAAACATAAGATTTATCACAACTGACAGTTGAGGCTATTCCTATTTAGGATTCTTAGAGTTAAGTATGTCAAAAGGTAACTTATACCAGCTGGGACCAAAAAAGGTTTCAATTTGAAGATATGGATCTGATGTTATTTTAAGTAGATCTTTCATTTAACATAATTATCTAATATCCTAAAGTAGTAAAACATCAAGAGTACATTTTTTTATATTATCATATTGAGTCCATCAGATTACCAGCACTTTAGTGAAAGATTTTACATAACATGATACCAGGACTCCCCATACACAGCCTTACATGATGAAGTCCATAACTCCACAGTCTACTGATGGACAGAAGATAAACTACATGTATGGTCCTGCTGCTAACAAGGAGAGTTACATTTCAGCCTAGGGTAGAGAAGACCATAACCTTTAGGATCATAACAGAAGCCTCAGATGACGTGGCACACTGAAAAGGTAAGTCAGAAGTTGTATACAATGTTGGTTGAAGCTAGGGTAGGAAAACTGGAATGTCTGTGGCAATATTCGTTTCACTATCATTTGTAAGATTAATTCAAATGTCAGAGATAAGACTACTTTCTCTTTATGATGATAAGAATATTCTTCCACAAAAGATTTTGATGTTATCTTATCACAATAGACTGGATATCACATAAGGAGATTGCTTTTCAATCTGACAGTGTCTAGTGCTTGTCTTGAGGATTAGTTTAATGCACTAAGTCTTTATCTATTAGTAATACAAGTGATAATGTTTGAAGTAAGCCTCGATCGACATACCGGTAGCTACAATTTTTCGCCGGTCTTACTACACATTCAAGCTTGTCACTTGATGGAGAAAGGAACAAAATTGACAATATACAGTCGTGTAGTATTAGATACAGCAGAATACCCTCCCAACCAAGGCTTATTTGACTGCCACATGATATAGGTGAGTAAGAATTGGTAGTAATGATACAGTGTGTGAAGAAAACTGCAACCAGACCATGAAATCTCTATTTCGTCTCTTTTCAAGAGAGGAGAAAGAAAATAGTTACTGTTAAACGATATTAGTACATGATGAGTGTATCAAATGCTCAATCATTTTGCAGGATGATGTGCTTAAATGATAAAAAAATCTATTGTCATATTTCTTTACTTTAAGCACATTGCAGCAACTTTTAACTAGTCCAAATTTCTTAAAGCAGTTCAGCATAAAATCCTCCCAGAAAGATATACGTGTACATAGGGTTTGAAATCCATTATTGACTTTGATGGGAAATCCACAAACTTTGCAGGTGGTACACGGTCAATTAAGGGCTATATATTTTTAGAATGTCAAGGTTCAAATACTTTGAGAAAAGCAAATAAGCAAAGGCTTAGCTTCCAATTGCTTGACGGTTAGTTAAGAAAAGCCCTGTAGGTATAAGCTGCAAAATACACATTTTTTACCTGCAACTGAAGAGGTCAAAAGATGTCTCATCAGCTTAACTGTCACAGAATACAGACATATGATAAAATACACCCTCAGAACCAATGATGGAAAAAATGTTAGTGGTCACAGCAAGTCATGCTAACTCCAGGCTATAAATGTTATCAGTCTACATGTAGTTTGAAAAGTTGCATGCCCCTTAATTAATACTTTTGGCAGCTAAATGGCACAAGAATGGCCTAGTTTACATTTGATACATTCAACCAAAACTTTTTCCACATGCTTGCTATCCTAGAAGTTTGGGACAGACCATGCAGATGAGACCAAAAGAAATACATTGTACATAATACAACAGTTACAGAAAAAATGTGCATTGTCTATCAGTTGACAGAAAATGATTCAGGATGAAAGAGGCTGTGCACTCTTTTAGACATTTATTTTATCATCATGTACATACACTGAGAGAGAGTGAGAGGGTATGTCTTGGTCTATAAAAGAGTACAGTGTCCTTGCTCTTTGACATATGAAACTAGGTTAAGTTACCTATTATAATTTGGATTAAAGCAGTTATCATGATACTGATGACAGACTTAGTACATGTATGGACACCCAAGATCATCATGACTGTAATGTTAGCACTTTTTTCTGTGATCCTCATTTATCTTGTCTTTGATGTCCTTTGGGAGGTGCCATTTGTATTTTGTCCTGTGGTTTTAATTTGATAAACACACTACGGCATAGTTTAAACTGTGACCATCATGAATCAACTTGATCATGACATTTCTTACATCAATACAAAACAAAAACTTATTAATAACCAAACCAAGGCCCTGCAGGAAACTCAGCAAAAGTGACTTTGCTGGCTGTACATGTAGGTGAACTTGGTCACGGACTGTTAAATGTCAGAGAGTGTTGTCTGATGGGGAGGGTAACCCTGACAGACAAACAGGGTCAGTGGTGTCACAGGAACCTCCTGACTTCCATTTCCCTGCATTATCTGCATACCTTTCCAACCCTCTGTGTGAACTCACTCCTCAAGTATAGCACAGACATCTGTATCTTTTTAATGTACATCTATTAAATGGCAATCTGAAGTCGCGGGTAAGCTGGGTACATTATCACCCAGGCAAGGTGTTGTCCTTTACCTTTCTAACAGAATTGGCAACTTCCGACAGGGGTCGTGTTGTTCTAAACCTTTTAGCAACAAAACCCGAGCTTCTGTTTGAAACCTAATGCAACAGACACCCACTAAGCACTGCTGATTTGAACAAGGCCTTTATTTGCCAGGGAATCTGAGAATTTCTGTATCTTTGATGACTTTAAGTACACGTGCAGCTCGGAAGCAGGAGTTGGTCCCTATAAGATTATTCACCATGGCAACCGAGTTCCTATTGGCTGTTGGTGACCCAGACTGTTCTGAACTTACATCTGCCTGCAGATTCCAGTGTGAGTTTACCTCCTCATTAAATTAGGGCTTTAGTGGATGTCACTTGCTGACTTCCTTTGACATTATGCTGACTATATTTCTATCCAGAGCCAGCTGGCACTAGAATGAGTTGGAGAGAGTGCCAGACGTCTACAGGAGTCACCGCGAATGACTGGATACTACCTCACCAACTCTTCTGACAAAAGTTGGAACTTCAGCATCTTCCGGAAAGGTATGGCTGCTTTTACTCTCCTCCAGACCATGCTGCTGGTCAGCATCATTTCCACATCTTTGGGAGAGAGAAAAGCTAAAGGGGAGGTGAAACTGAGGGGAGAACTGACGGAAGACGGCAAGTGTGTTTACAATGTCCTCATGCAACATCAGAGAGGAGAGATAACATGTCAACCGTCGTGGAAGCAACTACTATCCAGGGCAAGGAGGGATCCCGGGGTTCAAGGTCAAGAAGGGTCACACTCTGGGGAAGTGCAGGACGACCCACTTAACAGAAAACAGACCTTGGAGGCAGCAGACGTACTGGTCTTGCTCCGTAACTTGACAGAGTGTGACTCCAGCACCGGTGACTGCTCTGTGGATCCTTTGATCCACCTTCAGCGACTGGAGCTGAGAACACGCGAGCTGCAGCACGAGAACTATGTGTGCAAAATGAACAAGACATTTGCCGAGTGGGAATTGGAGTTAAAGAACAAGGAGTTAAAGGTACAGACCAACGAGTTGCGGGGCTTACTTAGCAGCCGAGAAAATGTCATTCGTGAGCTTCACGATCGAATGAATGTACTACGGCTAAAGCTACAGCAACAAGGTATATCTGAGGAGACGGGAGGTTCTTTGGAACAGAGAGGTTTTGGTACAGATGCTTCTGAATATCAAGCTATTACTGACATCCTGCCTCAACTTCAAGCCCAAGAGCACTTGCTAAGAGAGTATGAAACTGCAGTCAACTCAGTAATACAGAGGACAAATGAACAAGCGAAAATCATTGAAAACTTCCAACATGATCTGAGGGTCATGGACTACAGGGTTAAGGCATTAGCAAGAAACTTAACTATTGCAATGCATGCGCAGCAGGAACAGCAAGGGGACTTCAGGGACTCTGAAAAGTATTCACAGCTTCTGAGGGACATGAAAGTTGAGTTAGAGAAGAACATGGGGAAATACAGAGATAGGGTTTTGTCAGTTCAGGAGCGCCTTGGAAAGCAAGAGAGGCTCGTCAACCAATACTACAATGGCATTCTTGAGCAGGTTCGGTCCAACCAAGCGCAGGATGATGCAATCTTCAAGATGAAGGTGGAACTGAAGGAGATAAAGGACAGGCAAAACATCAGCACCATAGAATGGCAGAACAGATTCAACCAGCTCATCAACAGAGCTGACCTGACTATGGTTTACCCACAGTTCCGACCACAGGCCAATATTGTGGAAGGTCCCTCAGAAATCCCTGAACAGTACCTGAGGCGTCTGATTGATCTGGAGGACACCGTGTCTGTCCAGAGCAGCTATCTGAACGACAACACCAAAATGGTTTCGGAAATGAGACGCTCCGTGGATTACCTTCTGCTGAGGTTCGAAAATGTAACAAGAGCCTTTAACTTGCTACGACGGCGACCACCTGTGACGATAACTACAACAACCGATGGAAGCGCCATCGATCGAAGCATGGTGGAACTACTGGAGGAGTATGAGAAGAGGCTGGGAGAACTGGAGCCAAGAATAGTCCAGTACGAGACCAAACTGGGGTACCAGGAGGAAAAGATAAGGCGGCTTGAGCAGGAAAACCAGATGATACGACCATATCTGGAGAGGATGTCCATACTTGAGCAGAGGATGATCTTCCTTGAGGAAGCGACTGGTAATGGGCGGAAGGCACCACAGGACGTGGTTCAGCCTGGTGGTCGGGAGGTGACACACGAGTTCCATGCCAGGATAACCTCACCCTCAGAGGGCTCATCTCCATATGACTATGACAACAGAGTTACGGTATACGAGGAAAATCAGCCTGAGGTCGGAACAGGTCAGAACACCGTTCCAACAGGATATGATCCACGCTATCCAGACAGCAACATTGTCGTGCCGGTTGAGGGGATCTACATCCCTGTCCCAGGACTGCCTGGCGATGTTGGACAGCAGATTTCACCTCCACAGTACACCTCAGAACCCGAAACACCTCCACAGTACCCAACACCAGTAGTACCACCACAGTATCCAGTACCAGAAGTACCACCACAGTATCCAGAACCAGAAGTACCACCACAGTATCCAGGACCACAAGTACCACCACAGTACCCAGAACCAGTAGTACCTCCACAGTACCCAGAAACAGTAGTACCTCCACAGTACCCAGAACCAGAAATACCACCACAATATCCTGAACCAGAAGTACCGCCACCACAGTACCCTGAACCAGAAGTACCTCCACCACAGTACCCAGAACCAGAAGTACCTCCACCACAGTACCCAGAGCCAGTAGTACCACAATACCCAGAACCAGAAGTACCACCACAGTACCCTGAACCAGAAGTACCTCCACCACAGTACCCAGAACCAGAGGTACCACAATACCCTGAACTGGAAGTACCTCCACCACAGTACCCTGAACCAGAAGTACCTCCACCACAGTACCCAGAACCAGAAGTACCACAATACCCTGAACCAGAAGTACCACCACCGCAATACCCTGAACCAGAGGTACCTCCACCACAGTACCCAGAACCAGACATACCTCCACCAGAGTTACCTGAACCTGAAAGAGAACAGCCGCCACCTGAATATCCTGAACCAGAGAACCCCATCCCACAGGAAAAGCCAGATGATGTGTCCACTTCTCTTGATAGTCAAGAGGGAATAGATGAACCTGTGGTTCTAGTGGTGGTCACAGGAGGATCTGACTTGTGCAGTGGTGAGTACAATGTACATTTAATAGTACACTTACAATTTTCCCTATTCATGGTAAGTCTTGCAGTCTCTTTTGTGTTAGTGCACTAATTTTTAAGGGAAACTAGATATAAGAAACTAACAAACAGGAAATACATGTAGCATGCTCCTGTTGAAATTTCAATTCTTCCCAAACTATTTTACAAAGGGAGTTGTATCCCTTTGTATTAGCCACAAGATATAAAGCTACTGTACTTGTTAATACTGTTGAATCGGCCACATTTTAATCACCAGTACATGTATTCCCTTTACATCAATATAACATCTTACACCTGTCTCAATCTTTTAATCTGTGCAGCCAGGTACAAAAGTCTCCTTTCTGGACTGCTTTACATCACTCCCAGGCCTTGAATAAAATGATCAACAATTGAAAGATATCTGAGGGTTTCTCTTACATCTAGGTAAAGGACAGAAAACAGTCTGACTTCTGTGAATGTGACAAAAACTAGGGCAGAGGTACAACCCTCAAGGTTATGAAAATGGCATGAGAATGAAGACTAATGTCTCTAGTCACTTAAACCTAACAACCTCTTGGTCTCAGGCCTGCCTTTGATAACCCAAGTTTGCTGACTTGTGATGCCACAAAGGTCTTGATACAATACACCTGGTCTTACTCAGAAAGTCTGGAAAGTCTAACAGGTACAGGTGTATCTTCACAGACTTGTAGGAGGGGTAAGTTACTGAAACTGGAGTCTTACAGACAGTTACTGACTGAGATGGTTCACACAAGTCTTGAACTGTTAGGGTAAACTGTATATACTTGTTTCTTCAAGCTGAGTTCAAGGTCAAATGCTTGTGATGACAGATTGATAAGATCCATCTGCCCACATTAGATAGTCCAGTGCAGAGGATAAAGCACTCTAGGTACAGAATGATACTGTAGCTATTGCTACAGTAGCTAGTGCTACTATATACATGATTATAAAATTATACAACATACATAATAAGTGAGTGCATTTCATACATGTGTATTTGTCTTTCTGCTTCATTTGAAACATGCAAATTCAGGACGAAAATGTCAACGAAAACTTTTAGCAAAGAATAATTTCGAAAATGTTTAAGCTTGAACCCTGTTGTATAAAGTACATAGTGTACAAGTTTAGAAATATCAAAGGAGCAAAAGGTGCCTTAAAAACATACATTGTAACAAGAAGGTTGAAGTTGGTCTTACACCTGAGACCAACGATCCCTAAAACACATGTTCTGAACAACAAGTGGTTCCATTCACAAGTGTCAACTTCATTTTGCACTTTGTCTCTCTGGAATTTGCAAATTAATGAAGACTGACTGTTAATTTGACAACATAGTGAACTTTTCACTTCTATTGGGAGGACTCTTACAATGCTTTATTATTTTGTTTCCTGTCCAGGCATACCGCGGGACTGTGCAGCCTTGTATGAACAGGGGGAGGAGAACAGTGGGATACACACCATCTGTCCTGATGGGGGAAGTCCATTTGAGGTAACTGAGTCAAACTTTATCTTTTATGTACTTGAGGAATGTAAATATTAAGGTAAAAACATGCTGTAAATAAGATTATATTATAACTGTGGACATACATGCATATATGTCTCCATACTCATGGCAGAGTTGGTAATTTTTCTTTAAAATGCATGATACCTTGTAAATCCTTGAGCATCTAAATCTTTTGCATGCCCTTTTGATTGCTTGTATATTTCCTTGTTTGTTTGGTTCCTTGCTTGTTTGTTTGGTTCCTTGCTTGTTTGTTTGGTTCCTTGCTTGTTTGTTTGGTTTCTTGCTTGCTTGAATTATAATCATGTTACAAACATTCAACTCCTTGGCATGATGCAAACCTTAGCACTTAACTAGTTTGTTTGTTTGGTTGGTTTCTTGCTTGTTTGCTTTGTTTCTTGCTAGCTTAAATCATAATCATGTTACAAACATTCAACTCCTTGGAATGATGCAAACCTTAGCATTTTGTGGACTTAGTGGGAAGACGTCCTTAACTAGCATGACAGTTAATATCTTACCAAGCTTAGGTTTTAATGATGTATCTATTTCCTGTTCAGGTTTGGTGTGACATGGCGGGACAGGACGGCCCTGGCTGGACTGTCATCCAGCGGCGGCTGGACGGGTCCATCAGCTTTGACCGCCCGTGGGAAGAGTACAGGAAGGGCCTGGGGGACCTGGACACTGAGTACTGGCTCGGCAACGACAACCTGCATTACCTAACCAGCCAGCAGAAGTACGTCTTACGTATCACCGCAGCGGCGTGGAGCGGAGACCTCCGATATGTCGACTACCGAGAGTTCGCCGTCGCAGACGAGTCAAAGGGATATCAGGTATCGTACGACCGGCGCGTCTCAAACATGGAGGGTGACTTCATCATCAAGGGAGCAAAGTTCTCCACGTGGGACAAAGACCAGGACACGCACACGTACGAAAACTGCGCGAGCAAGCTGGGAGGTGGCGGATGGTACACTAATTGTGGCATAACCGCAAATGTCAACGGGCGTTATTACACTGGTGGATCGTATCTAAGCCAGACTGGCTTTCCTGATGGTCTTTTCTGGGCAGCTTGGGAGGGGCCTTGGTACTCCATGAGACTAACTGTCATGAAATTAAGACCTGTAGATTTTTCTGGCTAACAACACTAGGTAGTGAGTGGCGAGACAAAGGTGTACAGTATGCCTACTTTATATAGTCTCTGTACGTTCACATTTTTAAAATTGACCAATGTTAAAATTACTTACTGCCCTTTAAAATTGCAAGCTGATATTCTTTTCTTTTCTTTTGTTAAGCCACTGTAACAGTTTTTACTTATCTTAGTTTGTAGTTGGTTTGTTATTTGTGTGCCAACAAAGTGAGGAAACTTACAAACATATCTAACCTAGTACCAAATACCCATGTACTTGTTGAAGGGAGTTTATTTATGTTAAAATTAACCTTCTCCCTGCTGAATAACCCAGTAACCAAGACAAATTTAGTGCCAAACTGTTCCCTTAGCAGGCTGAAGGTTATGTAGGACTGGTAGTATTATATGATGCCAATTGCCTATTGCAATTTGGCTTAGATTTCAGGCAGAATTATCACTAGTCTACCTCCTACATTTTTGTACTTCAAATCTTGTGGAGTTGTATGATTGTTGTTGTACATAATTTCTTTCTTAACACCTTTAACCTTTTCTTTAACCCACCTGTTATCAGACTAATATTATTTTTGTAATAAGTCCTTAGACTGACAAAAATTTACCTTCAATGTCTGAAAGTAGATCTACCGTAACAACAAATTTTGTAATGCCCACTATTTAGAAATACATGTAAACATGTAACATATTTCTTAATTCATTCTGGGAAAAATGGAAGAAATGGGCTTTTATCATTGTGTGGAAAAAATCCATGCACTTTCCATGATGATAATAAGAACACTTGTATTCCAGCTAGTATTAATGATGGCTAACATGTTTATAACTTAATGTTATGTTATGTTATGATACTGTATGTTTGGTGTCAGGATCTGAAATACAAGCCGTACCAAGTTATGGTCACTCTGTTGTATTCCATTTAACGTGAAGGCAAAAAGGAACAAAACAACTCAACTCAGAAACTGTGGCTAAAGCGCAGCCAACATTTTAACAAAAAAACATGTAAACATGTCATGGGAAACCAGTCCATCACCATACATGTAGATTAACTTGTTAAGAAACGTGAATATTTCTTACCTGATGAGAGCCTCTAAGACATCTGTACTGGGACCCTTGTGGAACTCCAGCTCCTTGTAGTGCAGGGCTTTGGCAAACGCTCGACACTTGGTGGCACGGCCACCCAGCAGGACAATTCCATTGTCATCTTTCAGGGGGAGAGGGCCCTGTACACAGAAACATGCATACTCTGTACAGTCATGCAATCACAGATTGTACACCATCCATGACATTGTGTACAAAACAGGGACTAGGATGAGCAAAACAAAGCAAAGGCTATTATGAGCATCACAAATTTGAACAGGTAGCAAGGCATCAAGGTATATAATTTGTAGCATTATATTTTTTTATAACTAGCTTGCAAGTATCTGTATGGAAATTTTTGTATGAATATTTGTATGATAGCAACTTTGCAGCTTGGAGATTTGAAGAAATACATAAATTCACAAACACTTGACATTAACCATGAATGATACATGTACTTAGTATGACATTTTCAGAAGTTCTTCTTCTTTTGTACTGCAAAGCCCAATAATAATCAGATTATCAGCTGCTAAGTTCCATACAATCCTTCCTTAAGTTAGTTCATTAGTAGACTATCAGTTACAGAGATAGCCCACAGCACACTGTTCTATGATAATCTCTTCTGTCAGGTCCCTGTGCGTCTGTCCTACCCTGTCGCTGTGTTCCATGAACTCTGCCAGGTTCAGGAGTGTCTGTGTGATCTCTGGGATGTCCTGGGACGTCAGCGCCACCTCAATACTCTGGACCAGCTCATCCTGCTGCTGCTCATGCAGCTCCGACCAGCACGACACAAACGCTGCGTTAAACAGGTCCCTGTAGGCAGACAGAGAGTAGCAAGGGAAATGCAATAGGAAAAATGTATTAACAGTATGGGTCTCTCTAGGAACTTTTAAAAGAAATACTTTGGATAAAAACTATATCCCTGCATTGAATCCAATAATGACTCCCTCAGTGTTGTTGGACGGTGTCCAGTCATATAATGACTGACAGCTCAGCTGCTAAGCTGGGGCTTAAACAAACATGTACATCTGTCAAAAATTTTACTTTTTCCAATCAATCACTGACAGATACTATTTTCTCTGTGTTTTCATACAAAACTAGCAAACTTTGAAAGCTAAATGCTAGATTCAGCCATCTTGTGTAAACACGTGAAACTGATGGTACAGAATGGTGCCCAGCCCACCTGGCCAGTGGATTGTAAGCCTGAGCGAGGGCCCAGCAGGAGCGCAGGGCAGGAGATGGGGACTCCTTCAGCAGCTCCACACTCAGCCGCCGTAACCACTCCATCCAGTCATCCTTAGACACACGGCGAGATGCACCCCAGGCCTGGACAAAAACAGGCAACACATGTCAACTTCACAACATCACTCTTAATCTCTAATGTGCACAGCAAGTAGCTCCTTTTACTGCTACACATAGAAGTCATTCAAAATATACATAAAACATCTATTAGATAATCATGACACATTTGTGTAATACATGTACATGTATATGATCTATAACAGACTTTAACTTGACAGAAACCACTACAGTATACAAATTACATGCACAAACAGCACATATCCTACGTGTATTTTGGTGGACAATGTTTGCGTATTTTAACCTTCTAAATGCTACCTGCCCCTGTAAACAAAGCAGACAGTTAGAGCCACAAGGCTGTTCAACTCGGTAGGGAGAAGTTAAAGTTTGGCACTGATCATGAGCTCACCTTCTGTAAGTTGGATGTGCTGACGTGGAGTTTCTTGACAGTCGTGGCCTCGATGGTGCTGCTCCCCGAGTCCTCGGCCAGATTCCCCTTGTTCTGCCTGGGGCGGTACAGGAGGGGGTCATCCTCCTCCTCAGCTATGGTCGACCCCTGGGAAAATTAGACCACAGTTTCACAGCTGCATTTCAGAAAAAAATGTATCTCTAAGGTAAGATTAGGAAAAATTTTAAATGATAGGGGAAAGAATTGAGGTGAATAAATACGTTCCCTAATCTATGAATGAATGAATTAAATATGGCTTTAAGTAGTCAGCAGAGATAAATGCAACTTAGACTTAGTATCTCTAACATTGTAGTACAAAACAGAAGAAAAACACAGCTACAAATGTACAACTTTGCAGACCTGGGAGAGGGCCAAGATGTTGATTAGACAAGGTCAGACAATGATTGCGAGCTTAAGGGTACAGTTTCACAGCTGCATTTCAGAATAGATGTCTGAAAGGCATGAAGTCTTAGACAAAGAAAAAGAAAAGAAATAGTAGTGAAGCCTGCAACCACTTCAAAGCACTGTTCTTCATTTTCAGTCATCCCCAGGTCCAGTTTCTACTAGCCACTGTCAACGTCAATCATTAATACATGTTACCAACTTAGAATGTCATTTACAGTAACAGGAAAAAAGATATCTGTAGAAAGTAAGATGTTGAATTTGATTGATCAAATTTCTTTGATGTTTTCAATCGGTTGATCAAATTTCTTGGCACATACCAATGCAAATTTAACTCCAATCACCCTAAAAGCCTAGATACCAAAAAAGCCTAGCAGAATTGTCCAGACAACAAGATTTGTGGTGTCTCCAGCAAGGCAATGTCATGCAACATGGACTTGGTAAGTATCTCTACATGTTATACATGATCTTACAAAACAGAAGAAATACACTCCATTCAACCCAAAACACTTTGAAGACCTGGGAGAGAGCCAAGCAGTTGGTTATACAGGCTCAGACAATGACTATGAGCGTAAGGGACTCATCTGTCACCATATTGACTTAATTTTTTGTTTCCGATTCCTTGCCAAGTGACTGTAAGTTCATGGGTGACTCAACATTAACTGTTTAGAACATAGTGTCCCTGCCAAGGTAAGCTATGGGGGGTTGTCATGGCAAGTAGGCTGATGCTGAGACTACATGTACATCCTCTTTCTATATCATCTAAGACACTGTTGAAGCTTTTTGTCACACACCTTGACTCGCTGACAGATACCACCTTTAGTAAGCTTAAGGTTATACAAATACAGTAAATACTAAATTGGCACCCAGTCAAATGTCCCCATCCTACTAACAGTTGTTAGACAGACCAAAGCTACTGACTCTGAAATTTGCTGAACTACAGCCAAGAACTTCAAGTACAACATGTGTGGCCAAACTGGCATCAAAGGCCTTGAGAAAACCTTGAACTTTGAGGCTCTTCTCAGGTAAAATACAGGACACCTTAGCACCTATTACATATCACAATCTAATTACAGGCTTTGAGATTTATGTCCGACTCTTTGTTTTGATCAAGGTGCTTTTGGAGCAAAACAATGGACTATAATGTACATAGTGCTGTCAAACAATATCTCTTTTCTTGGGTGCTTCTTTAATGACCACTGGAGTCAGTATTAACTTAAAAAAAACAAACTCAGCAAGGTAAACATGACCTTTAGTCCCCAAATGCCATCAAGCCCAACCCTGGAGCACAATAGCCTTTCAAGTTAACAGGTTCTGGCATAAACACAGGACTCTGACCCTTACCCAGCAGGTGCTTGATTTTGCCCTTGGTAATAAGAGGTACACAAACGAATTTGGCCTTGGTGCTGTAAGGTGGTAGCCTGAAATCCAGCCTTGTTATCTATACATGTAGGTCCGCTTCCAAAAATTTGCTCCTACTGGAGATATAGCTAACAGGGCTGGGTTTCAGGCTAGTAAGGTGGTGCTAACCTTAGTGATTCAAGAAGACATAATGAGTGTAACCTCAGCAATTTGGGGTTCACAAGTAGCATTGACCTTGGGTTTAGAACACATGTGTGAACATGACCTTGGGATGACACTGATGCTGTAAGGTGGTGCTAGCCACAATGCTTCGGGAAGACAAGTTACTGTAACCTTGGTTATTTGGGGTTCAGAAGTACCACTGACCTTGGGTTTAGAACACATGTGTGAACATGACCTTGGGATGACACTGATGCTGTAAGGTGGTGCTAGCTACAATGCTTCGGGAAGACAAGTTACTGTAACCTTGGTTATTTGGGGTTCAGAAGTACCACTGACCTTGGGTTCAGAACACATGTGTGAACATGACCTTGGGATGACACTGACCTTGATGATCCTGCAGCTGAGGATGTCGTACTTCTGGTGGGAGATGCGGTGGCGCATCAGCACCTTGTGCACCATGGGAATGAAGATCTGGTACTTCTTGCCCAGCTGCATCACCAGGGACGACAGCGTATCCATGGCGACCGGGCGCAGCTCCGGCACCACGTCCAGGATGCGCACCAGGGGGTGGATGATCCGGGAGGCAAAGTCAGTCAGATCAAGGTTATCAGTCAGGCGATCTATGGTCTCCAGGGCAGCTCTGGTGGAGGATTGTCATACATCTGCATTTAACCTTACTGGCAAATCTTAACAGAAATTTTACTCCCTCATAGTGATTATGTGAATAACTACATGTACATGTATGTCTAAAGCTAAAACATTTGTTCTCAACTAGAGCTTTCGACCAATCCTTAGATGTGTTAGAACAAAAGCAAGAAGCACCACAATTGTGCAAGAAGCACAACGAAAACAAGGCCACAATATTTTGTTGCATTCCAACATTTAATACAAAACATGGTGACAGTACTCTCAAGTTTTTTTCAACTTCTTTCAACAATGCAGAGGACAATAGACAATAATAATTTTCACTTGAGTTAAGTGAGGAATGGAGTGTAATACAGTGCCTTTCAAGGTACAAGATTTGTGTCAATGCAGGATTCAAACTCGGGACCACTAAGTCTTGGTTCTGAGCCAAGCACTCTGCCGTTAGGCCACACAACCCCCTGATGTTGATGTAGAAACTTGTGATTAAAAAAAAAAGCAGACATGCCCACCTTCTGACAGATGTGGGGATGTCAGGTGAGTCAAACAGCTTGACGACAGGTGGCAGCAGCAGGTGCAGGTAGTCGTCCAGATTGGCACCAAACATCTGCATGGCATTCAGCAGCTGCAGGGACGGGCATAACATCATCAGTCTGTTCCACTCCAGCTTGTTAAAAGTGGCTACACTTCAAATATCTCATGTTGTTGTAGGAAAATTTTATGTGGCCGATTTTACTACAAAACAGATCTCCTTACCACATAATAGACATAATGTTATTTTTTGCCTGGAGATATCCTAAGATTTGAATGCCATATCTACATGTATACATAGTAAACTTTTATCTCTACCTGACTGTACATGTATCTAACAAAATACACTTACTAAATTTGCAAGGAAAGGCTTACATGGACTGTTACTACATACATGTTCTGTACATTGTCTATTAGTAAACACACTTCAATCCATATCAAATTGCACTAAATACATGTAGGTACAATGTTAACAATATACATAAAATGAGCGGCTAGTCAAGCCACAAAGTTGTTCACCTTGACAGTGACCCCTCTCCCCGGGCTGCTGTCGTGCATGAAGACCTTCAGGATCTGAGGAACAATCTGGGGCAGGTACACCTGGACAGGACACAGGGAAACATCAAGGCTTTGTTCAGAAC
This sequence comes from Branchiostoma belcheri, assembly GCF_001625305.1. NCBI lineage: Eukaryota > Metazoa > Chordata > Leptocardii > Amphioxiformes > Branchiostomatidae > Branchiostoma > Branchiostoma belcheri. The sequence continues at coordinate 2,391,508 of NW_017804131.1, forward strand.
CTAGAATGCAGCACATCGTGTAATAACAGAGTTTTACTTTGGTGGTACTTGATTGATTGACATCCTTCAGAATTGGAAACAGTTGATACTCAGAGACAAACAGTCTGGATAGATGACCCTGCCCTGATACTGTTGACCTGTAGTGGCCTGAGAACCATCCCAGTAATAAATCTACCAAACCCATACTGGGATGGTCACTGGGATATACTACAGTATGGTCAACAAGCCTGAGTTTTGAATTTTTGTGAACATGCAACCAAGTCAAAAGATTGGAACTCAAGTTCAACATACTTCTGTAATAGTGACTGTAGGAATGGGGGACAACATCTAAATTAGATGGTTAAAAAATAATAACGAACAAGACAAACATAGTAAGAGACAGGCAGTCACAATCACAGACCATAGTAGTATCATGCAAGAAAAAAACAGAACCTTTGTTCAATTGCACAGCTCAGTATGAATTCTCTATAAGAACACTTCTAACCACAAGAAAATTCATCCAGTACATTCTCTGGGTATGTCCATCAGGTGACATGAGGAATTTAAGAATCTAAAATTTACATAGCTGACAATCTTTACGTCTACACCAGTCATGTACCTGAACATACTCATTATTCCTAGCGACAAGAACTTCAATGACTTACCAATTAATAGTTGAGCCACTACATTGAAAGTTCTGAGAACCATTGTGCTTGCCAGAACCTCATAAAAATCCATTGATAGACTGGAAACTAAAGTTTGAATCCAAAAAAAGAACCCTGCATGCACAATAACTCTCCACCCCCATCTGTTAACTCCCACTTTTAATGAAAATCTCTGTATTGAATTAGCAGCAGAGACTGATGAAATATGCTACTTCTCTCATCAGCCGTCCATGAAAGGATTCTCTAAGCCCAAAGCATTTCCTTTGTCCCAGAAGTGTGTCTGGCCTTCAAGTAGGACACTAAGCTTTCCAGGTGTTCTTAATACACTACATATTCCCATGGTACAATTATGGTAGGATAGATCATTCTTTTAATTGCAAAAGAGACGTTTATGAAAGCTACTGCAAGTTTTCAAAATTTTGCAATTCCTTAACTTTGAAAATACCTTTTTTTCCAGGTTGAAAGAAATATTACATTTCTTAACATGTTTCAGAACTTAAAATCTTCTTTATGAAGTGGCAAAAAATGCTCTTTAGATTCCACAGATTAAAAAAGATCTGTTAGTGAGTGAGTGAGTGTTAGAATAGACATTCATTCATTTTTTAGATATACAATGTACATTTGTAGAAATGGTTACTTTTCTACTGCAATTTTAAGTTTTAAAAGTTTTAAAATCCCTATAAGAAACAATGTAACCTCGAATCCTAGGTAGAAATATGTGGTCTCCCACATCGGGTAAACATTCAACCTTCTTCCAGAGAAGGTAACAAATTTCCTTTTACAACATTTTGTAAGCCCTGATATAATGACTACAAAGTGCATCCACAGATAAAGGGATTAATGTTATCTATACAAAACATCCATTTGCTACATTTGAACTACTTTCCCTTTTGGCAAGGTGAATAAACATTCATTCAGAGAGAAACTGAAGCCATGTGTTCACAGAGATAGTCAAAGCTACAGTCACAATTTCAAGATGGCCAACTTTTAAAGTTATACATATGTACATGTAAATATAGGCTGACACTAAGAGAGAGAGATAATTTCCCAACTTTCATTTAAGATATAACATTAAGGATGTTTAAAAAATAAGTGTTACTGAGAAATTCAATTATAGAATTCTATCTAAACATCATGCTATAAATTGAATATCTCAACTCATTCCACAACTACATTAAGAACTCTTATAAAGAACATTTTATAACAAAAATTTCTTGATACATACCCGACAGGGGAGGACCAGGAAGACAAAGTATTCCCATCCTTGCACCTTGCAAGTCTATATCTTTTCTAGTTGCCATACTGACCCTTCTTAAGAGCAGGTCAATGTCCATGTAACACTGAAGGTAGCACAACTTGGTGTGAGACCTCTCAATAACACAATTGGCTCTAAATGACCAGTTTGTTCTTTGACATTCTGGCTTCAATTTAAGGTAATCCTCTTCAATGCTAAAAGAGTCAGATTTCCTAAAGTAGCCTTCAACACAAACGTACATCCCTCACAGCGTTTCCGCTGCCCTCCAAGTTCAAGATAGACCCTAATGAGTGAACAGGTGTTGGGAGAAACACGCCACCTTAGAATGAGTCTCTTATGTCTCCGATTTCAAGTGTCACCTTGGTTGAAAAGACAATGGTATTCCTCCTCTTTTATAAGTACATTGTACTGCCTGCACATCTAAGAACTATATATGTCTATCTCCAAACTCTTTTTTCTTTCACATAAAAAAGTCTACTCATTTTCTTTTCCTCCATTCTTACTATCCTCGCCTGCTATCTCTCTGCCACACCTTGATTCTTGATCAATTATAAGTGCCATTCCTGAGATAATTACAATGTATCATCATATATAGTAGAAGTCACAATTTTCCTGTTAAAAAATCCCAGTTTCCCTCCCCAACTTCCTTTCTACTAATACTAACAAAACATGTTTCCCTAGCCCTTGGGAGGTAAGCTAGGATGAGCAGCCATGCATGGACTCACAGCCAGACCGTGTTTATTCCTCACCCACACTAAGGACAAAGTCAAGGGCACAGCAACATCTGCCAAGGTCAATAACAAGCCTCAAAGCCAGTTGATTTATGGAGGTAGTGTCCTTACATTTTGTTAGCCTGAAGTTTTCAGGTTGTTACTGTACCTTATGTAAACAATTTCTTAAATCTAGCAAAGGGGTTTTCTGTTCCAAAGATTTGTAGACATCCAAATTTAAGAAGTTCCTTGTGATATTTGGAATGTGCAAAAGCGAGCCATCATCAAACAAGTGAAATCATTGGCCACATGGCAACTTTATTTGGTACTGCAGTAAAAATACTTGATTGTAGAATCACTGATGAAAAAACAAGATCATGGACTCTGTTTCTAATACTTTTAGCGTCAACACTGCTACAGAAGAAACTTTCAAATTCTTTGCACTTCATCTTTCGCCAACCTTCTTTCTTCTCATTTGTGAGCAAAGGCCCTTTTGATTTTACAGTGTTGTGCTTTTTACCAACACATGGGCAAGAATCCAAGAGACTTGACAACAACCCCAATCAGTCAAATACCTGCCTCTGAAAATGTATAGCCATTCCTTTCCACCAGGCCTTAATGGTAGGGATGGTTTTAATTTTCAGATAACCTGGACTGACCTCTGGTGGGAGAGAACTTGCCAAGCACATAATCTGCTGGAGAGAAGCCAATCAGAGCACACCAGAGAAACATGAACCAACATCTGAGATAAATCTGACTACTCTTCGTCTGAAGTCTTCCAAGTCTGATGCTGGATGAGGTTATTTTTGAACAAGCCTGTTTAGCATAACTTCACTTAAAACATCTAGTCAGGTGTGTGTCTGAATGCAAAATATTGTTCTTCGAAATAAAGCAGAAAAACTTGGTTGCACACCTGTATGTTTTAACAGCATGGGCGTACCAATATCACTGTTGACCACACTAACAATTGATGACAAAACAGCAGTGCCCCCTGGTAGGATTCAGGAGAATGTCAGAATTTCTCAAACCTTAGCCTTCTCCCTGCTGCCTAACAAATTTGGGGCCAAAATGGCTACTTTAGCAGGGAAAAATTTAGACTCTCCACTGTAGGACTATGCTGAAAGTTCTAGCATGTTTCTCCAGAATTTACAACAACATTGGATAAACTTAGGTGTACTACTCTTCAAAGAAACTATCATGTACCTCAGGTTTAGACTAAGAGGTATCAAATCCATCAAGTATACTGTAAAATAACTTTTGCCTAATGATCCACATTGTACTTACCTTCAAGTCTCCTCCAAAAGTAGGACTATGCTTATTAAGACATCAGAAGTTTCTCCATAGTTTGTTTACAGCAACATTGACTTCATACCTTAAACTCCCCTCCCAGAGCCACCACGATCTGCTCGACCAGTAGGATGATGGTGTTCTGCATGGGGCTGTTGGGGGTCCAGTACTCCTTGATGATGGTGAAGATGTCGTCCAGGTAGTTCCTGATGTGCTGCTTGATGATGGAGATCAGCATCCCCATCTGCTGGAACAGGAACTGCACAGGAGAGACACTTGTCAGAGGTCTGTGGCACTGCAGGCCCATTTTTTTTTCAAATTCCCTCAATGTGTAACAGGTGACATCTAATAGGGATTCGTACTGCAGGTCTTACTTTTATGCAGCATTTCCTTCTCAAAAAAACAATTATATCACAATCATCTCAGGCTTACCTATAGACTTTCAGAATGATTATGTTTAGGGCAGATTTGTAAATTTCCAGAAATTCCATCTAGCTAATAAAAAAATATAGACGTATTTGCATGAATAGAATAATTTTCTGTGCTAAAGCTCTCACCAATTCAAAATTTCTACCCGGTAAATAAATTGCGGCCTTTTTCAGTATGTCCTATGCACTTTGCTAATCACCCACCTCTCTAACATTGGCATCACAAGTCTTGATCACGTTAAGGTACGTTGGCATGATCTGAGGCACAAACTGCACACACTTCATCCCCAGGCTCTTAAAGATGAAGGTGATGGCCTGGACCACCATGGTGTGGTGGTTAGAGAGGGACGGGTCCCTCAGGATCCGCATCAGGGTCGCTATGGCAACGGCTGGGTAGAACTCCTCCAGGGGACAGCCTCCCATGTTCACAAGCATCTCGGCAGCTGACTCTCCTGGGAATGGATTAATGAATAACAACCAATCAGCACCAAGAAAAGGCACTGTGGAGCCAGGAGAAGCATCTGAAAGCCTTTCAGCACCAAGGAAAGGTACCAAATCAGCCAATCAGCACCAAGAAAACATCATCACTTACCTTTATCAGAAAGCCTATCAGTACCAAGGAAAGGTACCAAACAGCCAATCAAAACCAAGGAAACATCATAATTCACCTTTTAAGTGGAACCTACTTTCAGTGCCAGAAATGTTTTTTTAACATCTTGTGCCACATTTAACACAAAATTACACAAGGCTTCTACAATGAATATCATTAGAGAGATGCAGACCACAGGAACCATAATTACAGACTGTAAGTTTTCTTTTACACTTGCTTGTCAGTTAGGTTAGCATTTGAATCAGTACAAAAAAGGGCACATCCTCAGATGGAGATGATATTTTGTTGGTATACCTGATTCTGGGCTGGACTTGGTGTCAGACAGGCTGACCACTGCACCAGAGTCACTGGACCTGTCAATCACGCCGGTGTTGACCTTGTGAATATAGGGGTCAAGGGCACCCAGTAAACCCAGTACTCTCACAGCCTGCAGATGGGAAGAACATTAAGGCACAGAGTGAGTAAAATGGAGATCCTTTAGTTTGAGCATGAGAAATTATCTTTAAATTTTCCATCTCCTACATGGCATGTTTGGCAGCAACTTCCGGGAAGTATTCAGCCCTTTGCTTCCTGAATTCATCCATGTTGACCTCTGCTGGCTCCCAGACAGATTATGAGGCCTTTGACCTCCTGTCATTTTGCTGGTCAATCTTCCTCCACCCACTTGTTGTCAACCTACAAATCTCTAGACAAAGAGATGCACAACCTCACAGCTCAGCCACCCAAAACAATACTTCTGTACCTGGATGTAAAATCTTTAAAGCCTAACAACAGGCTATCCTATCCTAGCCTGTCATTGCTGTACATGTACTGACCTCTCTCCTGATGCCAGGTGCCTGTTCAGTCTTGAGGAAGTTGAGCAGTACCTCCAGCAGTGATGGGTACTTAGTGTAGGGCTCTACCACGTACCCAGTACACTCCACCAACTGTCCCAGGGTCCATAGGGCCACCTGCAACAACACAGCATCTCAACATTTCAGAACTTTGTAACATATCTTTAGTATCAATGCTGAGATTCTGTGAATGATGGAACCATGTCCAACCAAGTTTATTGGGGGAAGATTCCAAATAGAGTAGTGTACAGTTATTACTGTACAATTATCACCCTACACTTCTGTACCTATTAAACAAGCTGAGCATGACAAGGAATAGAAACCACATATATTGGTTGACAGACTCATCATCCCTGATAGTAAGTGATACTTGCCCTTTCAATTGTCTGCTGTACACACAAAAAATCGAAATTCAACAATTTTACAAGATACATGACTTGCTATAGAAGTAGATATGGTCTTATACATAGAAAAGAGACAAATCTTAGCTATACATTTTGTACATCACATGAAAGCTTACCTCTCTCTTGGCGAGAGATGAGGAGTCCTGCAGCATGTCCAGTATGATGGGACAGAGCTCGTCCACCCACTTCTTCATCTCCAGCCCCCCCACCTGGGCCAGCTCCCCGATGGTGGACAGGACACTGATGATCACACCAGGGTTAGGGTCAGGGTCCTTCAGCTTGGGCACCAGGGACTGGGAGGGAAAGACTCTGTATCTGTATCTGTGTCTGTATAGCCGGTATAACCACCCTTTGGCATAACACACAATCTTCACAGGCACACAGCACGGAGGCAGCTGGCTACATTACACCGAACAATTTTTTTGCAATCAAATCAAATCAAGACTAAGTGTTTCATCAAGTATATTTTACAGTTGCCTGCAATTAGCAGCCCACAGAAGATTTCAACACTCCAGTAGATGATAAAGTGTTCTTTTACCATCAAGTAACTAGCTGTGACAAAGATGATTTACTTAGATTCTTTCACAATTTCTGTATATTCTTAGAGAGAGAGAGAGAGAGCATTGGTTCTCATAGAAGTTGTTCTCACTAAAACAATGCAGACCTTGAGAATGGGTTCCATGTAAGGCCTGATGAGCCGTGGTGCATTAGCCACCAGATGTCCCAGCATCCTTGCTGACTGCTCCTTGTTTCTTCCCACTCCACTGTGCTCCAGTTCTGTCAGAATCTGGGCAATAAAATTGTATCATAAGCATTCAGAATATTTTCTTCAAAAACAAGAGGTAGTTCTTACACAACTAGTCATAATACTCACCTGCCTACATTTCAATGCCTATCAGACATCTTCTAAGAGTAACAAGGTCTTTAAAAAATTAGACAACTTCACACATGATAATTCATTTATACTCAACCCACATATAGGGCCCAAAAAAAGGAAAAGCTGTAGTTACAAAACTGTCTTTATTTTCTCTATAATGACACCATTTTCTAATCAATTATACCTGAATGAGAGTCTTCCTGAGTGAAGGCATGACAAAGGCTGGGTTGAGGCTGCTGAGGCGGCCGATGGTACAGATGGCCAGCTCACGGATCTCAAACACTTCATCGTTCAGAGCGACAAACAGCGCACTCAGGTTCTCCGCCTGCGCCAGGTGTCCATCAAACCGCTCATCCAGGGAGGCCAGCACACAGTACCGAATGTCAGGGTCTGGGGCAATGTAAGGTTTCCCAAGTTAGAAAGTAGGATAGAATTAGTGTTACGCTAACCCTAATTTAGGATTACGCTAACTCTATTTTAGGGTTACGCTAACCTTAATTTAGGGTTACGCTACTGTATCCCTAATTGAGGGTTACGCTAAACCTACCATAATTTAGGGTTACGCTAACCCTAATTTAGGGTTACGCTAACCCTAATCCTAATTTCGGGTTACATTAACCCTAATTTAGGGTTTCTGTAACCCTAATTTAGGGTTTTTTAGGGTTACGCTAACCCTAATTTAGGGTTTCCGTAACCCTAATTTAAAAAAAAAACTAAACTAAAAAAAAATTTAGGGTTAAGCTAAAGGGTTACACATGCACCCAGTATTTCAAGCTGTGATGATAACTAATACTCTATACAAAATACAATGTCAACAAAGCTACAGTGTTACATCAGTTGGTGTGTTCTGTAGCCATACCTGTATCAGTGATGGCCACCACAAGGAGTTTACTGAGGACATCAGCCACCACCTGGGTCTGTGTGTAGCTGGGATGGCTGTGGTGGTTACCCAGCAACTGTTGTTTAACACAACAGGTGTTATTACCAGTAACAGACAAACACAATAGCTTACCAAAGTATACATTGTACAAGTATACCAGTAATACATACAGTCATGGCTCCATCACATTGATACATGGAAATCGTCTGCATTTGCTTCAAGAATACCATCATGACAACTGGATATGCTATTGTTGTAATCTATACCATTGTTTTTGTGGGCTTTTCCTTACCAAACAGTGATGTTTTCACTAGAAAAGCGTCACCAATATGAACAGGTATTGACATTGGGTATTGAAGGTATAATGTAATGTATACAGAGAAATGTTCAAAGAGAAATGGTGAAATGTATGCAGAAAGACACACAGCAAAGATGGGAATTCTTTTCAGTGCCACGTTTTCCCATATCACTATTTCATTGCTACACATTCTGCTAAAAGAAGAGCTTATATCATCAAAACCAAAGAACTAAAGACAGAACAAACCAAATTCTGATTAGATCAAAATGCAGATGTGGAGTTTGAGAAAAAGGCAATCTTCACAACAACACAGCAAAGCACAGCAGGATGCCAAAAGTTTGACAAATGCCTTGTTAGTTGTGCTTTGGGCCCCTCCATTTTCTACATTTCAGGGAATGTTTTTTTATATTTCCCTTGTCAACCATGTTCTTACTAATATTATGGTTCCTTTAATTTTTCTTTTTTAAAGTTTTCTTCTTTATTTTCACTCTGCTCAAAATTCACCTCACCTTGAACTTTTTTAGATTCAAGTTTCAACCTAATTTGACAGGGTATAATGCTTCATCCCCCCCTCATCCCACTAATGGAATAGCCCATGAATTAGTGCAGCCTTGCAGTCAACACACACATGGGACTTACTATGGATAGGAAGTCTGGGTCAAACTAAAAAGACAAAAAATGAAAAAGGAAACATTTGAGAAACACTTGATGCTACATTGGGATGGGGAAAATAGATATACATTACTGGACATGAATGAAATAATAGTTAAAGCAGAAGTAAATGAAATGAAAGAAAGAAAATAAAAACAATAACTGAATGGAAATTCTGCAACCATCCTCACATATCACACACATTTGCAAGAATCTGAGACGACCATTTCAAATACATTCATACTAGTATATAGAATGTCTGCTACACATGTATGACAGACATCATTTGGAATTTGCCACATTTGGCTCACCATCTATCTCAGATCTTATAGCATAAACAAAGTATGTATGACTGAATCAAAGTTGCAGATCTTGAGAAACGTTAAGTTCTACACTTGCTAATATTAATTGATACACACACGTGTGCTCACACACATGTACAAACACCCACCCACACACATACAGACACCCACACCCACGCATGCACCCCCCCCCACACACACACACACACAGACACATACACATGCACCCCCTCCACACACACACATCCCAGTATAATCTGCATCCTTACATGTATAGAAGGAGACAGCAGGTGAGAACAGGTGCGAGCAGCCTCCATCCTGATCTCCTTGTGCTCGCTGGCCAGGAAGTGATCAGCACAGTGTCGTACAAACACTGTCAGGGAGTGGCCTGAGGGGGACAGAAACAGCTTCTGTTATATACATAATGTCAAAGGCATATATGTCACAAGGACAATGGTTCAACACAGGAGGCACTGCAGTACCAGTCACCATTAAGAACTATAAGATGGACTGTTCAAATACAGAATGAGCAATTAAGCATTATTCAACATCGAGAAAGAGCACTGGAAAACAAATCAGCACCAAGGAAAGGCACCAGAGAGCTCATAAGAAACAAGAAAAGGTACCTGATAGCCAATCAGCACCAAGGAAAGGTACCTGAGGGCCAATCAGCCTCAAGGACATGTACGTGAGGACAAATCAGCACCAAGGACACGTGCCAGAGGGACAATTAGTACCATGAAGAGATACCATAGAAAAGCTACATCATCACTTACCTTCAAAGTCAAAGCTACCGAGAGTTCTCAATGCCAGAACAGTGTTTGTGACATCATTGGCATCCTGGATGTTTGAGAAGGAAGCTAAAAAACAAGAACATACGACATGATTACAGAACTGTGTTTGTGACATCATTGGCATCCTGGATGTTTGAGAAGGAAGCTAAAAAACAAGAACATACGACATGATTACAGAACAGTGTTTGTGACATCATTGGCATCCTGGATGTTTGAGAAGGAAGCTAAAAAACAAGAACATACGACATGATTTCAGAACAGTGTTTGTGACATCATTGGCATCCTGGATGTTTGAGAAGGAAGCTGAAAAACAAGAACATATGACATGATTATAGGAAACACAACACATATTTATAGGCTGATGAATATCAAAAACCATTACAAGACAACCCTGCCAATAAAAGGCATTTTTACACATTACAATGTCATGTGCTAATAACTGAAGCCG
>NW_017804131.1:2401948-2462320 GCF_001625305.1 Branchiostoma belcheri
AAAAACAAGAACATACGACATGATTTCAGAACAGTGTTTGTGACATCATTGGCATCCTGGATGTTTGAGAAGGAAGCTGAAAAACAAGAACATATGACATGATTATAGGAAACACAACACATATTTATAGGCTGATGAATATCAAAAACCATTACAAGACAACCCTGCCAATAAAAGGCATTTTTACACATTACAATGTCATGTGCTAATAACTGAAGCCGATGGAGTGTGGGAAGAAATGCGACCTACCAGATAGAGTGAGGGAAGAAATGAGACCTACCTGATGGAGTGAGGGAAGGAGTGAACTTCTGTGGCATGCCAGGATGGCGGAGAGGCTTGTGCATGAGGACCAGAGACAGCATCTTCAGCAGCCCGTCCTGGATGTCCTTCTTCAGCTGTGGGATCTGGTGGGCCAGGTCATGGAGGGCTGCAGTCAGGGCAGGGCTGGGGGAACAACAACAACATGGAGTCTAGTACACATACATGTACTCTTTTAATGCAAAATGGATTACATGTTACAGACAGCTGTAAATGTTTTTCAAAGTTTAAAGTGTACTTGTCAATGTGAAGCTTACAACTTTACAGCCCCAGCTAGTGTGCTACGCCGAAAGGCAGTTATACCGGCTATACAGATACAGATACAGAATGTATGTGGAAGGTAGGTATATTTACATTTCTGGTCATCTGTTGGGTAAGATTACCCCTCAAAAATCCGAGCCTGGTTACCAAACCTATTTTAGCTCCCGAGTCCTATATCTATTTGCGGAGAGGATGTAGAACTCAGGAAGCTAAAATAGTTTTGGTAACCAGGCTATGAAAATTCCCCTTGGCTGCCACAAAGTACAGTTATGGCATCATCACTAGATTAGTAGATAGCTTGCAGTTAACAGTGTAAAGGTTAGGTGTAACAGGTTGTTTGGTGTAATATAACCAGCTGCCAGAATGCCATGTGCCTGCAAAACTGGTGTGTTGTGCCAAAGGGCAATTATACCAGCTACACAGATACAGAAAATGATCATGTATAGTTGATAGGGGTTTTAGGCATTACCTTAGGCCGACAGCCAACATTGGTTCCAACAGTTCTTTCACCTCCTTAGCGATGCAAGGTCCCACAGCACGGGCCAGCATACTCACACAGGTGAACACAGAGGGGTCAACCACAAAGTTCTTGTGCCTCCTGTAACAGATGAGGGGGAGAGACAAGGCTTTAAATTTAACACTGGGAATTTGACCACAATAAATTATAAGTATTCTTTCTGGATTTTTGAAACTGACATGTTTGCTTTTCCAAATTACTTCTTTTCAACCATTGGATTCTTAGGGTAATTACCAGTAGTCCTACATTATAGCTACATTTTGTTTAACAATTTCTTGAGACTGGAATTAAAAATCTAATCGTTTAGCCATTTGCAAGCCTTTGTAGCCTTTTGATGCAGAAATTTGTAGTAGTTGGGTTTATATAGAGAAGGTTAAAATTCCATCTTTAATATCAGTCAGCAGCAAAGTTAGGATATAAACAGCTTGTTCTTGTGTAAAAAGGAAATAACATTCACTAAACACTATGCATCTTAAATTAAGTACAGCAGAATTCTTGTTGCAAGGTAAACCATACTTGTGTGGTGTTTCCTTCGACGGCAGTGATATTCTGACCACATCCAGGATGCGGTTCAGGTACGCGATGACTTCCTGTCGGACGGCCACAGCCAGCAGGCCGACCGCCTGGAAAGCTGTGGAGCGCTCTCGCTCTTTCTTCAGGCACCCCAGCAGGTAGCTCATGGTGTCTGTCAGGTACCTATTAAACGTAGGATACGGAATAAGCAAAGAAAAGTGTTGTTTAGCATTAAGATAAAGCAATGGAGAGCTAATCAGCACCAAGGAAAGGCACTGAAAAGCCCATGAGAACCATGGAAAGGTATAAGAGAGCCAATCAGCACCAAGGAAAAGCACCAGATAACCAATCAGCACCAAGGAAAGGCAAAGGAGAGCCAATTAGCACCAAGGAAAGGTGCTGAGGGCCAATCAGCACAAAGGAAAGGTACCAGTGAGCCAATCAGCACCAAGAAAAGGTACCAGAGAGCCAATCAGCACCAAGGAAAGGAACAGAAGAGCCAATCAGCACAAAGAAAAAGTACTTGAGAGTAAATCAGCGCAAAGGAAAGGTACCTGAGGGCCAATCAGCACCAAAGAAAGGTACCTGAGGGCCAATAAGCACCAAGGAAAGGTATCTGAGGGCGAATCAGCACCAAGGAAAGGCACTATTTGTTGGACTAGCCATCTTGGACTAGTTAACAAAGTACTTAATGATAGATATTTGATAATACTAACAGCAATATCATGTGACTTTTAAGAAATTCAGAAAATTGTGGGCTGCTTACGACTGGACGAATCTCTGTGGCTGGAATGCGGCCAGACGAGGCAGCAGCTGCAGCAACACCTGCTGGAGCAGCACATTCCTGCTGGTCCGGTACTTTAGCACCTGCTGGCACACCTGGAAGGGGGGAAACATCTCAATATCTTATCTGCAACACACATCATGTATTGTTCAAATATTTCAAACTAGAGCTAAAAAATCTCATCTTTGTCGTTTGTAATTTGTCTTGGTTTTTCTATTTTGTTGTCTGTTATGCAATGTATCGATGTAGATTGCTTCGACCTTTTACCACAAGCCAGGAAGTCAAAATGTAATATAGGCCAGCAACTTACTGTAGTCCTCATTGTTGTCTTTCATGTACATGTATGTGTTATCAATATGCTATATATTGTTGTATCACTTGTTCAGCCTTACCAGCTCAAACTTGCTCTCCATCAGTTCCCTGCAGTACCTGCTCTCCACATTGACAGGCTTGCCCTGTACCTGAGCCCCCCTCATGCCCATCCCCAGGGAGGACAGCATTGACCGCTGCCCCTGGAAGGTGGCCACGGTGGTGTGGGAGTTGGCGTGGTGACTGCTGTGGCTGGTCAGGCTCTTGGAGGACTTGAAGCCGAGGAAGGAGAACTCTTTGATGGGTTTCTGCTGGTCGTGTTGGACCTGCTGCTGGCTGATCTCCTCCATCTCCTGTCGCAGCCGCTGTACAGGGGCAATAAGCAATAGCTCTATGGAGATCAACTTCATACACAACTGTTTAGTAGCTCTGAGGAGTCAACTATATGCACAGTCTTTTATCAATATTTTTTCTTGATCACATGCTCTAAGAAAACATGTGCACAGTGTTTACAGAAATACACTTCCTGCCTATTCTGTTTACCAACTTTGGAAGCGCATAGGAATGAACACTTTTTTCTTCTTACCCCTTGTAGCAGGATGTCCTAACAATCCCTATCATTCCCACACCCAATTTCATATAGAATATCCCTGAAAAATAGTTATTTATATATGGCTTCCTTCAGTCAGTACTGACCATGGTAAAATCCTACAGCTTTGGCTATGGCTGAACAGGACGAATCTTTGAAACCCTTTCAGCATTCCCACACTCATTTTTATATAGAATATCCCTGAAAAAATAGTTTATATATAGCCTCCTACTGTCAGTACTGACCATGTTAAAATCCTACAGCTTTAGCTATGGCTGAACAGTCCTATACGAGAATGCCAGCATCTCTGCCATATAGGGCACATCTGTAAGCTGACTCAGGTCTGTTGCAGAGTTCTTGTCTCTTTGCAGTGCATCGTAAAAACTCTGAGTGGTACTTGCCCAACCACTGAACCCTACCTCTCCCTCCATGCTGCTGTTCCTGATGAGTTCATTAACGATCAGCAGTGACCCGTGGACCCTGTCATCTTTGTTCACTCCACGCTCCTTTCCTGCAGAGTCATCAAAGCCCTTCTCAGCTTCCTCATAGGTTTGCTGAAACAAGACGAAACATTCTCACAATCTTTCTCCTAAACTGTAAGATTCCCACTACAGTATTTGATTTTTAGTACCATGAAAATAAGTGACAGATTTCTCTAACAAAAGTGAGATTTAGACAGAGTACATGATGGTTTCGACAATCTTAAGACAAGAGATTGTATTTGTCCAATGCCCTTTTCACACGTTTTTTCAGTCAACAAGCTTAAGAATACCTATATTCCCTATATTCTAGCCAGACTTACCCTGTACCACTGTGGTTTCTGCATCTCTTTAGTTTCCCTCTGTGCAGTGAGAACCAGACAGGCCCGCAGCGCTGCCACTGCCCCCTCTCTGATAGCCTGTTTGGGGTCTCGAACAGCATTGAAGATATTGTCAAAGAACGGCTGCACTTGTTGAAAGAAGAACGTGGGGGCGCTCACAGCAAGCTCCCGGAGAACCAAAACCTGTAATGATAACATGGCAGAAAATTATTAATTAAATCTGTATTACATGCAGCAGAGTCTAATTCTCCCCTTCATTTGCCAAACAGTTGGATCAGTAAAAAATGGCTCACCATACACACAAAATTCCTTAAATTGCAACAAGTATTTAACTTTGTTTTGAAAGACTGATTCATACTACATGTAACATGGCATAAGATTATAAATCAAACCTATTTCCCCTATGCAATTATTTAAAAAATTTATTTTAAAATTTATTTGGATTATTTATGCAATTATCCAAACAAAAAAGGATCAGGAAATAAATAGCTCATCACAAGCACAGAATTCCTTGAATTGCAATCTACACAAGTGTTTGTTTGTTTTTCTTTTTTTCAAAAAAAATTATCCATACTCCAAGTGTTGACAGTACATACAGCAGCATGTCTTCTGCCCTCATGTCGATCTCCCTGTAACCACTCGATGGCTCTCTTCACTTCAAACTCCACGTACTCCGCCGTGAACGTGCCTCCTGCCAGCGCCAGCCGACCAACCGCCTGCGAGGCCATCTCCATGACAACGGGGTCATTGGAGGGCAGGAGGTTCCGCAGGTAGTTGGCGAAGCGACTGATGCGGGTGGAGCTGCTGCCACCATCTACACCAATCAGGCTCACTGGATAATGAAAAGGAGAGCAATTCTCTAGCTTAACCATCCCAACTTCTTAAGTCATCAGTTAATATATGGAGCCAACTAGCAACTGTACTGTAAGTGTAATGTGCAGTGGCACGATACTTTCCTATACAAAGAAATATCAAATTTGAGATAATTGAAAGCAGAGGCTGCATGTTTGTTCACTATGAGTTGATACAGACTACATTCTTATTTTTCCTTGACTGATTCCTGACTAATCCTCCAAAACAGGAAAACTGATGGCTATTCTTAAAAAAACCTTCATAAGTACTGGTTTCCTAACAGTACTTAGTTACTACTGCATATTTGCATGTCTTTTCTTTACATCCTCAAACTCTGCTTTTTTTTCATATGCAAGGACAAGCTGTTGTAAGGAATGGTATAGCACATACCGATGGCAAGTATGCCCCCCTTCTTCTCATTAGCATCAGAACTTGACACCATCTCAAAGATGTGGTGGTTGAGTTCGTCCATGAAGGCGGTGTTCTCCTCCGCAGACATCTCTCGCAGCTCTGTGGTGACGTAGTGCTGCATGTCCTTAGCCGCCTTCGTCCGCGACTCTTCATTGCGGCTCTTAAGGCCAGCAACAAACTGCGACAGCATGGCTGTTATCTCCAAGACTTGCTCTTGCTTCAGCTCAACTCATTCGGTGTTGACTGGAAAAAAATTGCATTTCGATTGTTACACAAAAAATGTGTCACTACTCAACCGTTTGCCTACCACTAGCCCACTAGAGGGAATTTATAAAAAAAATCTGAAATACAACCATACTTTGGCAGGAAGATCACGATGTTAGATGAGTATCTCAAACAAGTTGAAGCGTCACTGTCACAAGAGCAAAGCACAGTGACTGAAACCATGCTAACTGGCTCACAAGGAAGTAGCTATCTGATTTCCATGACTTTTCACAATTCTAAGACAATCTGTCCAACTGACATGAGCGTGTAAACAAGCCACACCAGTAAGTTATGTTAAGAAATGAGCATCACTCAGTCTCAGCATGCCCCATAGATAAGAATCACTGTTGATCTGGCTCGAATTAACCATAATTTGTATGTTTACAAAAGGAGATTTGAACAAGGTTACGCATTGGATAATTGCCCATGTCTTGATCTACCTCACTATAAAACATCTCTCTTGATAAGAAAAACAATGTCGACCACCAAGTGACCCGGAAGTTATTTGTACACAAATATTATTTGTATATGCACCGTTATATCGTTCGTACCTATATCTCTACTCTGTGGGAGGCAATGATCATAAAACATGTTAACTACCATGTACACTAAATTCTGCATACGAAACCGCGAAATAGGACGTATATTGTAGTTGCTCCAAGCCTATAAGCGTCAGTTCACCTTGTGCAACAAACAATCTGTTGATTTCATCGACAAACGAATCAGAGGTATACCCCCCTCCCCACCACAAGTATAGCACCGCAAGATAGACAGCCTATGCCTTATCGACAAGCTTTGCAGAATTTTGCATGTACTAGAAATAAAACCGATGCATCAAAAGACACCGTCCTGGTTTGACGACGGTGAGACGTTAAAGGTTAAACAACAAAAACGTTCCCACCTGATCAGAAATCACTTGGGAAAAGTCTTCGCCATGGTTGGATGTAACCACTTCAGAGACGGGGGTTACATAACAGTCCAGATATCTATAACGTTATCTGCCTTCCCTTGGCCTTCAAAACATCCATAATGTAGAGAAAACAAAATTTTGTTGATGAATAACTTCAAATTTGCGTTAAGATGTTCGGTTATTTGTGAAATATTGATTGTTTCCTGATACTGAAATCATCCCCGTAAAATCAGTCGTCCATTCTGGTTTCTGAAAGTCACATGACTTTTGTTTTGTTTGTTTGTTTCGCATAACCGGTAAACCGCCTTTAGGCGTAACACACCAGTTTTGTACATGTGCGTACATGTACAAGCTGCGTAAGACCGGACTGTAAGGTTTGAACCACTCACACCGGAAAGGTCCCCTACTCTTTTCGATAAGTGCGGTGGGTTCTTTAACGTGCGTGGGGTGTGGCTCTCCCAAACACGGGACCTCCATTTAACGTCCTATCCGAGGGACGTCCCTAGCTGAAGCTAGGTACTCATTTCCACCTGAGTGAAGTGAGGAAAGTCGTGTAAAGTGCCTTTCCCAAGGGCACAAGATCGGTGACATGGGCAGGGTTCGAACCCGCGACCTCTGGGGTGTGAGCCGAACGCGCTACCGACTGCGCCACACGACCCCACTAAAACGAGAATAAAGCATTTTGAGGCATAAACACCTCTATACCGCTTGAAGAAACGCTAAAACATTGACCATTTTGTTGCTTTCCATATTTAAAGTAAGAACTTGTTTGTTTATCGATTATCTATTTGTTTACAAGAGTACCAACTTTGCTGTATTCTCGCGAGAAGTACACCACCATTGCGAGACTTGGATTCGTGAGTCATTTCCACACATGGAACAGGTCCTTGTTGGAAGGTTTCGCGGACATTTATCCTTTTTCCGGCACAGATTCCTCGCCAAGATGTCTGTTACCATACCGACGGATAAAGAGGACCAAGAAGAAGTTCACAAACAACCTAACGGGACCGCTGAAGTGGAGGTTGGGACACTAAATGGACTGAAACCCAAGAAGAAGTCTGTTTTCGCCAAGTACATCCTCGCCCTTCGTCCGTGGTCGTTTAGTGCCAGTTTGACCCCTGTTCTGCTAGGCAGCGCCTTGGCGTACAGAACAACAGGAACCATCGACCCTCTACTGGTCATCATCACCTGTTTAGCCGTTATATCGGTACATGCGGCTGGGAATCTTGTCAACACTTACTATGACTTCATGAAGGGCATAGACACCAAGAAAAGTGATGACAGAACGTTGGTGGACCATATACTGGAACCCAACTCAGTAGTAGGGTTGGGGGCAACCTTGTACTGTATAGGATGCGGGTGTTTTGTGCTGCTGGTTCACTTTTCGCAGCTTAGCATGGAGCACTTGGCTCTCCTGTATTTCGGAGGACTATCGGGGTCTTTCCTGTACACGGGAGGAATGGGACTGAAGTATGTGGCACTGGGGGATGTTGTCATCCTCATCACCTTCGGTCCATTGGCTGTCCTGTTTGCATATTCTGTACATGTAGGAAAGCTTACCTTGTCACCACTTCTCTACGCCATCCCCCTGGCTCTCAACACGGAAGCAATCCTGCACAGCAACAACGCAAGGGACATGGAGACAGACAAGAAGGCAAAGGTGGTGACTCTCGCCATTCTTCTCGGTCAAACAGGATCCTACGCGCTTTATACACTTCTCTTGTTTACGCCATACATCCTGTTCGCAATTCTGGCAACAAACTTCTCAAAATGGCTGTTCCTGCCTCTTATCACCCTCCCACTGGCCTTCAGCCTAGAACGGGACTTCAGGGAACATCGGATGGCAAAAATACCTCAAAAGACAGCAAAACTGAACCTGCCCTTAGGACTGCTGTATCTGTTGGGCTGTCTGATGGCACAGCCGGGACAGCTGCCAGGATTAAGCTGATGATGATGAAATCACTTAGATAATGAAATGGTCTGTCAGTATTACATGGGAAAATACATACAGTCTTTGATTTCTAAGTTATTGTACTGTGATAGTTTGTGCATGTACCCGGTACTAGTTTGCTGCTATTTAATCTTCTTTCCAGATTTATGTAACCCTGAACAATACTAGAGCTTGTAGTTGTCAGATTGTTGCACTTTCATGGTCTTACTGTAAGGTGAGAAATTATGGAGCTTATGTTGATGTTTTTGTGAATGGCAATGTCTTGTTTTTCAAAGTTGGACAGTCGTGAAACAATCATAAAATGTGGAATAGGTATATTGTCCATATATTTATGTTATGGTATTAATATTTTGAGTCTGTATATTTGGATCCCCAGTGATTATTCCCCAGTATGGCGTACTTCAGATCTTTGATATTGGTAATGTATTGTTTCATCGTATGCCTAAGTTTCCTTCATGTAGCTTGAATAAGAATTAAGAACACATCAGTCCTTTCTACTAAAGGTACAGTGTAGCCATCATGGATAGAGCGTAAATCAAGCAAGGTGGTAGACTGAATGTATGTACATGTTGTACATGGACCAATGAATTTGAACAGCTGTTTAAGTGTTGAAACAAATATTACCAGGTTTCAACAATATAGACGTGGCCTAAAATGTTGTTTTGACCCAAGTCTTATTGTGCCAAATAATTTTTCTTATTTGGCAATTCTAATTGTGTCAGAAGTGAGGTTTATTTCATTACATGGTTCATACATAAGTAATAAAATATCCTGTGCTCTGAATCTGATGTTGTACATTGCTGTATGTGCCTCACCTCTTATACAGTAGTAGCATAAAAGTAACCAAACAATTTTGTGTTTCTCCACTTCTGTGTTTGTTTATTTCTGCATCTATTACATGAAGAATTGACTCCATATTATTTCCTTCCTAAAAACTAGGCACAACAGTGACATCTATCAAATACAGGTTTGCAGAGCCAGTCTTGCCTTGGTGTGGGAATGCTTCCATCTGCTAAATGACCATAACAAATCTGAGATTGCATAATTGACAGCACTTATTACTGACTTACGTATCATCAGAACTTATCTCGTAATGTCACAGTTGAGATGATGATACAATTAACCTTTATCTGACTTCACTTGCCCAATGTGCTTCAGTCAGAAACCTGTATTAGTACTACCACAAGAGTCTCAATGCACCACAAAACTGCAGACCATACTTTATGCTTCCTCATTTTAAATTACACATTTGGCACTTTGAGACATCCTATCTGAACATTAGGTTAATAATATTAGAACATTCTACCAAACACAAATACATGTACCAAGCTCCCTAGCTAGGGCACATCAACTGCTGTAGTGGATGGGTACATCATGGCAGAAGCCACACCTATTGGGAAACATAACTGCCAAATTACTATTTTTGTTCTTGTATAAAGCTCATGTTAGTTTTGAGTTTAAAGTAATAATTAGCTAAAAGTTAAAACAGGCCAATCTTGAGGCATCATTTTCTACTAATGACATATTCTACTTTTCCATCTAAAACAGCTATTGGAAATTGAGAATAAAGAAAATTATTTCTTACAATTTATTAATTGTAATAGGGTCAGGAATATTGTGAAAAAGACCATTCTTTCATACACTTGTTTGTCACCATTACATCCATTGTGAAATAAACCTTTATGATATATTTCTAGCAGAGGGAGATTTATTTCACCTCAATCACACCATAATCTCTCATTCCTCTTTGCACATTCAATTTTGACAAGTTCTCGTCTATCTAACTCTGGTACATTCTTACATGCACTTCTGCCATTTTACTGGATGAATCACATGGATACATCTCTACAGCTAAAATAAATATGGTTTCAGTTGTCATCATTTTTCTCCATTCTGGCCGTCCTCTTGAGGTTGATTGTTCACCTTGGGTTTAGGAGCCTTAAGTGCCTGTAGAGTGAAGAGATAGGATAAGTGATGAAACATGGGAGGAGTCTATGTTGCATTATCTCTACAGTAACTCTTGCACTTTTTGTAGGGTACAGGTGTGGAATTTTACTTGAGGATTTAGTTTCACAATTAACATAAATGTTGGCTGGCCAAAGAAAGCCTAAAATGGCCTTGAAGATGAGTAAAATCTTCACATTACTATTTTTTGCTAACAAACATTTCCTACATAATATTGACATTTCCATTTTTTTCTTAGTAAGGATGGGAATAAGGAATTTCCTTACCTTCTTAACAAACTGAGGTAGAACAAAAGAGGCTCTATGGATATCAGCATTGTAGTATCGTATGTTGAGCTCTTCCAGCTGTTCTTCTGTGAATTTTCTCACAGGATCCATAAAATTGGTGTCCTGTACAGCAGAAAAAGGGATAATCAGCAATGCAAGTCAAGAAGCCTACATGTATATTTGTGAGTGTTTGAACAAAATGGACCATATGGTTATTATTAAGGGAAAGACTACTGATATATTGATGGCTAAGATACAGTGCAAAAAGTATCTGTCAGAATACTGAAGGTACACATGTAGACACATCTTCTTCATTCTTTATTTCAGGCATTCAGGGCCCATATAAAAGTACTTGTACTTGTACTTGTACTTGTTGAGGTCTCCTCGAGTCAGTCGTTCGAGTGGCCTGCGCACAGAACTCGTCTCTTCCTCAACAGTCCTCTCCACTCCTTCCTACATGTATCTCTTGCTAATTCCTTTAACTCTTCTAGACTGGTACTGGGCCTCCCTAAGATCAGCACAGCATCTTCCAGGACACAGTTATTCCATGACTTCCTAGGCCTTCCCCTAGAGCGTCGCCCATAGTTCGGTTTCCAATCTAGTAGATACCTGGGCAGCCGCTCTTCAGGCATTCTTACAATGTGCCCAAACCACCTAAGCCTGTTGAAAGCTACGGTTGTGGCTATGTTCACTAACTGTGCCTGCAGCAGTACATCACTGTTCCGTACCCGGTGATACCATCTGATGCGGAGGATACGGCGCAAACAGCGTTGATGTAACGTTTCAAGTCTCGCTATCTGCACCTGGGTAGTAGTCCAAGTTTCACTACCGTAGGTAAGTATGGTAACAACAGCAGCATTGTATATCCGAAATTTTGTCGACTGAAGGATGTTCCTGTTGTTCCAGATCTTACCAAGTAAGTTAAAAGCACCAGAAGCTTTCTGAATCCGTTTGGAAATTTCAGAGTCAATTGTCCCGTTACTGCTGATTGTACCTCCCAGGTAAGTAAAGTGAGTAACCTGCTCCACGGGATATCCATCTACCGTGATCCTGAGTGTGCTTTCTTCAGTGTAAGGTTGCTGTGCAATATGCTTGCCGACTGTCATAGCTTGCGTCTTTTTGGCGTTGGCCTTAAGTCCCGCAAGAGCACTGTTTTTGCATAACAGATCAGTTGTCTCCTGTAGACCCAGTTTCTTGTTGTCAAGTAAAGCCATGTCATCAGCATAGTCCGTATCCAAAACAGAGACCGACGGCTTGCCATGACTATCCCGCTGCAACACTGCACCTGTACTGATTTGTTTGCTTATCTCAGTTAAGTGTGCTGCCAGGTTTATGCAAACATTAAACACTGGGGGCCCTTGAATGTCCCCTTGTCCAGTCCCAGATGTCACATCGAACCAGTTTGATTCCTCTCCGTTCACTCTCACTGCACTGACAGTCTTGTGGAAGAAGGCCTGCAAAACCCTGATGTATTTCCCTGGCAATCCATAAAAAGCAAAGGCCTTCCAGATAAATTCACGGTTGATGCTGTCAAAAGCAGCTTTAAAGTCAATGAAGTTAATGTACAGGGGAATATTAAACTCGATGCTGTTATGAATGATAGTTCGCAAGGAGTAAATCTGGTCGATGCACGATCTATTCTTCCTAAAGCCACACTGATTGTCCCTCAGTAGATTTTCCAGACCCTCATTCAGACGTCCCAGGACAATAATTTGAAAGAGCTTTGAGGCAGTTGATCTAAGCGTTATACCTCGATTGTTGGCGCAGTGTGTAGTATCCCCCTTTTTTGGTAATACAACAATTATGCCTTTGGACCAATCCTCGGGGATAGCCTCGCCATGCCAAATCTTGGCGAAGAGAGTTTCCAGGGTTTTCGTCAAGCCAGGTGCACCATATTTCAGTTGCTCATTGAATACACCGTCCACGCCTGGAGTCTTGTGGTTCTTCAGTCTTTTCAAGGCGTTCTGAATTTCCTCAACTGTCGGCGGGCCATCCTCCTCCCCAAGATATTGAAAGCAAGGTATACCTGGTAAACTGTCTAGTACTGTTAGGTCAACACTGTCTTGTGGAGGGTTCAGCAACTCAGAAAAATGCTCAGCCCAGCGTTCTCTTTGGGATTCAGGATCGGAAATTAGCTTGCCAGATTAGCTTGCCATATAAAAGACAAAATACAAATAGAAAAGACAAAGTACACATAATAACAACAGTTAAAAATAAGACTATGAGTACAGATATACCCAGATATTGCAGAAGAATCTGTTGCGGAAGATTGCATCTGATTTGAGAACTAGAAATTGTACAGACAAGATATGTAGCCATGACAAACCAAGGCATACGTGTGCATGTAATTTTTGTACCTTACTAGCATGAATCAAATGGCATGAAATGAAGACTGACCGGGTTTGTACTGCAAAGTACGAAGCCTATCTGGCCGCTGGGGTAGGTTGGAATGGTGCAGTAACTATAGTCCACATGCTGGTACAGGCTGCTACAGAACTCCTGCATGTCTCGGATCAGGTCCAGGTGAAGCCACATGCACTCCCCTGGAGGTAAACAAGTAAATATATCGATTAACACACTAATGAAAAGACTTGACTGAAAAGAGATTCTTCTAGTAAAGGTGTGGGAGTAGAAAAATCTGAACACAACACAAATACATGTATTAGTACCCACTTGTTAATTTTTTTTTAGAATAGCTTGATGGGTTTTGATCTACACCTCTCACTCTCTCACTAAAAAACTAACACCTCTCACTCTCTCACTAAAAAAACTAACACCTCTCAGTCTCTCATTAAAAAAATACACATCACTCTGGACTCAGAATGTTGTACAAGTATGTCAGCAAATGAGGCCTCTTCTGTATCTACCTTACTACTTTCCATGGATGTAATACAGACAATGTCACATTAATTGTTCCAACAGTTTATATCATCTCAATGTAATTGACTCACCCTGTGTGCAGACGATCCCACCAGGCCTGAGGGCTTCCTTCATCAGTTCATAGTAAGAACGTTGGAACAAGGCTTCAGCAGGACCTAAACATACACATGTATGCACTTAGACAGACTCTTCTGCCATTCCAGTTTAATGTGATCAATATACAGCAAGTACTGCAATCAATATACAGCAATACAACCCTATTGAAGCAAAGGAAAACAAGAAGTAAGAGACACAAGCAGTTTGATATTTACCTATGGGATCAGAGGAGTCAGTGATGATGATGTCAAAAGACCCTTTGTTCTTCTTCATGAAGTCAAACCCATCCCCGATGTTCACAGTCAGTTTGGGGTTGTCGTAGCCACACGCCATCTTAGGGAGGAACCTCTTGGACACCTCAATCACTTTCTATAAAATTCAACGAAATAAAATGCAATACATTGAAATATTCTACTTAGAAAATTTTGACTGGCACACTTTGCAAGTTATAGATGTTTCAAAATCTTACCCTTAGAGGTCAAAATGACAATGTTTCCATTCCTACAACAGAAAAGGATACAATTTGGACAAGATTTGGACATGATCTTCATTGTCCATTTATGTTTTACATGTATTCTGTAAGTCCAATATTTCAAACTTGCTGCAACAAAAATAAAGCCAATCAACCTTTTTCTGTAGGTCAAAAATAATTAGCAATCTGCCATTCAAGAAAGTAGGTCAATGGATTGAGTATCTAGGACAATATTTATGGTCTTGCTGATAACAGGGATGATTAGGACTATCTAGGTCATACCTTTGTGAATATGAATATCTTAACTGCCAGAAACAATGGTCACAGATGATAATCAACAGTGTGTAATAATAACAGTAATATGACAATTGCTTGCCCTATTTCAGCCATATATTGTAATAAATTGTTCCAAAAGCTCATTTTCTCATTTTCTCATGACCATTGTTTTCTTCTGTTACATGACATTTTACATATCGGCATTCAAGATTCTTTCAATATTTCCTAACTTTTGCAAATGAATCCCAAACCAACACCAATATCCTTTCTGTAAATGTTCTTACGTCGTCTATCTCACACTGCACCACTGACTCCACACAGGAATGTTTGGCGATCTCCCTCAGCACCCCTCCATCACCTCCTCCTATTAACAGCACCTGGACAGAACAAGGAGGGTATGAACATCAATAAGGTATTCAGTAACGTACAGTTTGTATATTCTGTATGTAATTTGCCACATACATATATTCTGTGTGTAGGATGAAGTTATCCACTCATGTATTTAACTTTATTAGACCTTTAGTTGTAGAAGACCATACAAAAGTCCCTGTACTTTTTGTTGTGTCAATAAAGAATCTCCTATAACAAATGAGCAGTACAGTAAATTAGAGTACAAATATAAGAATAGGTATGTTGTCTCTAACACACTAATGGTGACAACATTAAAACATCTGACTGAAGATCACCTTACTCACTTTATTCCATGTACATGTATCAAGCAAAGTGAATAAATCAACAGTTTGTAATCAAACACCATCCGGCCCAACGTCAGACTTGATTTAATGGCAATCATGGACAATACAATGTCAGCTTCCATTTAAACATATTTATGACACCGATGAATAATGGCTTGTACACCTGTAGGCTCTTATTAGGAGATCGGTCAGCGTAGTACTAGTAGTTAAATCTAAAAGGTTCACACAATCAAATATCTTTGGTTTAATAATAAAGTGGGTGAAACCAACCTTTTTTGGGTTGGGATGGCTCATGAGGGGCAGGTGTGCGATCATCTCCTGGTAGGAGAACTCGTCCCTCTCTGTACACTGGATCACTCCGTCCAACACAAGCACGTTCCCATATGTCTTACTGTCAATAGGAAACAAAAGATGCAAGAGCTATTCAGGAAGTGGAGGTGCCATAATATTACACCTTAGGAGCCTAATAGGAGGAGTTTGTTTACATTCTAGTATCCTCAATCCTATACTGTATCAACCTGGGAAAACTATTTTTGGGAGCTGTAAGTGTGTTGAAGATGACATCCCCACCTACGAAAACCCGTCGACCTTTGATAATGAATATGGCAACTATGTAACACTTGCTACTGAAGATTTGCCACAGATCTCACAAGCTACAAGTACAAGGTCTGCAACCGAAATCCACCCCAAATCAACATCTGATTCTGGAGTACAGCCCATCGTCACTACTTCAGGAATCGTGTCGCGATCTGAATCTGGTAGTTTGTGGTGGTGCATCTTGTACAGGCTGTTCTAGAGGCAACCATAATTACCTTCGCCAAGAAGGTTATGTTTTCAGTAGCGTTTGTCTGTGGGTATGTGTGTGTGTGTGTGTGTGGTTTAGCAAGATAACTCGAGAAGCAGTGGATGGATTGGAATGAAACTTGGTAGGTAGGTAGGTCTTCATGAGACCTAGAAATGATTAGATTTTGGGCCCCCTGGCGGCTTTCCTAGGTACTGCAGCAGAACTTCCGGTTTTGATATCTCGTGATCTGGACATGCTAGGGTCACGAATTTTGGATGGCAGATAGCTCTTGGGATAGGGAAGAAGTGACATGAGTTTGGGCCCCCTAGCGGCTTGTTCTGGAACTGCAGGAGCATTTGTTGAAAAATTCTCGAAGGAGGATAACTCAAGAACCGGTTGACGGATTGTCGTGATTTTTGGTATGTAGGTAGTTGAAGTGATGCTTGACATGATCAGATGACAATTATGCAAATCAGGAGCTAATTTGCATAATTAATGAGGAAATTCTATAAATCTGCTTTGTTCGATAATAGAACTATGAAACACTTGTGACATCACTTGTGAGAACGAGAGAAAACATCTGAGGATATAGATTATGTAAATGAGGACCTAATTTGCATAATAAATGGAATTTTTTTATAATTTCATAGTTGTAACTGCTGGGAATTTCATACTTACCACATTTGGAAGTTAAGTGAAGGTGAGCATCGATAAACATAATTTATTCAAATCATGACCTCATTTGCATAATTTATGAGGAAGTGCTATAATAGCATTTTTGTTAAGATAAGGCTGTCATTGGGTGGAGAATATGATCAACTGATATAATCCATGCAAATGGGGCTCTTATTTACAAAATCAATGATTAAAATTTTATAATTTGTCAACCACAAGGGTTAACATCATTTGGCGAAGGTATGAGATCGTGGAACTCTTGTTATTAATAATAAATGTCAGAGATGTGAAATAATTCCACAAATATGTTGAAAAGTGGAACTAAATTACAATCACATGGAGATTTTTTTTCAATTAAAATATTTCAATTTTTGGTGAAAAATGTTACGTAATGCCCCTTTAAGTTTAACTGTTATTTTAAGGTGGGAAAATGATGTTCCCAGAACTGTTGGAATGCACAAAGGTGTAAGCAAATTATGAGATTACTGGACCTATAGCTACTTGGCGTAGACAAGGAACTGAGCTTGATTTTAACCTCCCTGGCATAGGGGACAGGAGAAATCTGTCTTACCTTCTGAAGACCAGCACATCTTGGTACTTGGACCTCTCGTGGTAGAGAACTTCCTCGACTTCTAAACTCATAGACTGGCCGGGCCACAAGGGGCTCAACTCAGAGAACCACCCGTTTCTGATGGCGTCCATGGTAAAACAACGAAACTACAGAGTTTTAAAGACCTTTGAAACAGACGGCTGATTTCACACGTGTACTCTCCGTGCCTGTCTCAGCCGGTCTCACGTGAACTGTGACCTTTGCCCTTTAGGTCTCGCACCGCAGTTTATGTACTGGTATTTAATACCTGATGTCACTATTGATAGCACAATATACAGCTGGCATTGGTGTTACTCGAGGTCAACTTTGCACTTACAGTTATTCGAGGTTAAGGGGACATGGCCTGGATTACGGACTAGAATAATGCAATCATATCTATCAAGGGGTTATGAGAGTATTCAAGCATCACTTTAGTAAACCGCGGTTATTGACCTAGATTCGACTGAAATGATCTGCCTGAAACTTCACGTAGATTTGACAACGTGACCGTGTGTGAGCTTTGTTCGGTGGCACTGATGCCACACGTTCTTGACGGCGCCAGCGTGCACTCTTCTATAACATAATGGGTGTTATTCAATGGGGCCATCACTGACAATGCCTTCACAAGGTCCGACATGAAATAATTGATGAATGTCCATCGATGCATGAGGACGCTTAGATGATAAAGTTCCGATTATGCTACGGCTAAGAAATAAACAGATGACATTTATCGGTCTTATTCTTCAATTGTTTACCAGTGAGTAACACCTTTCCGTGAGTCGTTCGCCGGACTGATGGGTGACCGTTACAATCCTTGCCGCGATGATGTTTGAATTCGAAGTTTCCTAGATTTGCAAATATTGAGAATATGTGTTCAAATCTGTAAAGTTTAAACATGATCAAGTAGGATATGATCCTTTTCAGATAGATTCATCGAAATCCGTTCTATTTCCCTATAATATGCAAATGTAAGCCAACGTACCACCGGTCACGAATGAAATTGCATTAGTTTTCGTGATTTTCCGGAATGATGATTTGTTATGTGCTGAGCCTGTAGTGGCCGTGTGTTCCGTCGTGACCGTGCTATCTGTATCTGTATAGCCGGTATAACCGCCCTAAGCTTCGGCGTGACACCAGCTGCGCTGAGGCGCGCGGCGCGGCGGCAGCTAGCTACATTACACCGATCGACTTGTTACACCTAACCCGCCTTGGACATCTAACTCTAAACATTGTTGAAGGCTATTTACTTATAATGCCCCCGCTGTAGTTAGTGACAGCGGCTGAGTTCCACTCTACGATGGTTCTCTGAGGAAAAAATGAATTTTAACACCTCAATCCTTGGTTGCCGGTACTTGAAGGCATGGCTTGTTCTCTTCTGGGCTGGTATTAGGTACTTAGTAGTTGGTACGTTCACCAGTTTATTAGTCATTTTGTACATCCTAATAGTCCGCTAACTACAAATCTAGCTTTCCCACACATATTATAAACCAGCCACGTGGTAATCTCGCTTTTGGAATTCCCGCAAGTTTGCGGCATCGTATTTGAAGTTATTGTTGATCCTGATGAATTCAAGAACCTCTTACATTAATCAGATAAACCACATAACACCCCCGGGCAAGTGCCATCGACAAGAGATCGGATACAAAGACACCACATGCACAAACGTTGGTGGCAATATAGCACCTGCCGGATATTCATTGATCCAGTGTCAGCGGAGTTATCCGATTAACCCTATCCCCCTAAATCTCACCCCAGGTTTTGACCTGGTATTTCAAACACTTCAGACACTAAGCTGTCACTAATATTCTTGGCATAGCAAAATTTTGACCAAGGGAAATAGTGAGCTAAGCTAGGCCGTTTTTCAACATTGTAACAGCCTAGATCTTCGTGTTGAATTGTAAACGTTAAGATCTACAGATATTTCGACATTCTATGAGAAGTAGTTCAGTTCGACGCGGCTCAAAACTAGTGCATTCCGTTTTTGTGTCCCCCGTAAAGAGGATAACATTATCCTCTATACATTCAAGTGGAAATACTCACCGCAGCCAGAATGTTAATCCGTAAGAGAACACACCCACTACAGAAATTCCTTCCGATATTAGCGTTACCACCTGCTTGCTGCATCTTTATCACCCACCCTTCTCTTTTAGAATCTCCAGCAACAAATATAACTGTTACCAAAACAAATGAAAATTCACTATATTT
Source organism: Branchiostoma belcheri (assembly GCF_001625305.1). Lineage (NCBI taxonomy): Eukaryota > Metazoa > Chordata > Leptocardii > Amphioxiformes > Branchiostomatidae > Branchiostoma > Branchiostoma belcheri. The sequence continues at coordinate 2,421,351 of NW_017804131.1, forward strand.
TAGACACAAGCTAGTCTCTTGTAAAAAATTCCGCACCAGATTATTCTCTTTGTACCAAACGTTAACACTTGTCGCGAAATGCGATATCCGGCATCAGGTAAGTGTTCTAATCCGAACAAAGTTGCATGCTAAGATCTAACCACCTGTTGGGTAGAAATACCCAGGGAAAAGCATTGTCCCTCATTTGCCTTACACGGAGGAGCACGAAACTTCAACGTTCCGGGTAGTGGGAAAACATATGGGTGAGTTTTTGCCTTCTCAGTGTTCAACCACTCGTGCTGTATATGCATGCAGTTTTAGACAGACTACATAATCTTTACTATCGAACTAACGAACGGGGGGTAAAGTTTGTAATATCAAGTGCCTCCGTAAATATAGTTCGAATGTGAAGATGAGGTTTAGTAAGTTTACCTCACGGTGCAGGCAGAAGGAAGGCTACCAAGGTATTTGAGACTTGACAATTTCTACATATTGTGTCGTTATGGACTCATTCATCAGTGCTTGATTGTAGAAATGACTGATAATAGTCATATCTTAAACAGGCAATTTTATCGCAGAGAAAAATTAGTTCGAATGATTCACGTGGCTTACAAATTCATGATGTCTTCATCATCATCATATCAATGTCTTCGCATGTTTCTCTCATACAAAACGTTGTAAAAGATTAAAAGCGGGTATAGAACGTATTTAAGTTTTTTTTACACATTTCTAACCGTCAAATCTTACTCAGAATGTGTAAGATTTGACTAAGTGGCATATTTTGGCAATTTTTCTGTCTCAAAAAACTACGTATAACATTGCGTGACAAATTTCTTCCTCGGATTAGCCGTCTTTGTATAGCAGCTACTTCAGTTGTCATCTAAACTCTCTTACAAGGAAACAAACAAACTACTCAGAACACTGCGCCGCGTCAGGAACAAAAACTCTGCCGCGAGCTCTTCGGTTTAATATCCATGGTGACAGGGACGCATGAGCCAGTATATAGCGTCCTGGTATTACGAAAACAATTGTGTCTGAAACAAAGCAGAACGACTAAGCACCCTTATGAAATATTACATAACTCTAGAACGTGAATGGGACTTGACTGACCCTGGCTGGCCGCTAGCTGGACTGCCTGTTTTCTCTGGTTGGGAACTGTGCCTTCTGTGTAAGCCAAATGAAAGAGTCCGGGCAAAAAGGCAAAAGGCTTTGGATATGCATTTGTAGCTTCTTCATATGCTAAATCGAGAAATCGCTCAAGTTCTTAGCGCAAACGATGAAATTCTCACGAACTTGGCTACTTGTTGCCCTTCAAAATCACTTGGTTTCTACTTTCAGGCTTCAAAACAACCAAAACGGCCATGATGACCGCGGCACATGCTTATTAGTCAGTATGTAACGTCCTGGTAGTGTCAAACACTTATACATGTATCTGAAACAAACAAAAAACAGCAAAGCACCCGATGATTATAAAATATGACATAACAGAACTATCATTACATAACTTACATTAGTCCTCAGCGCTGACGAGGTCTTGTCCTTTCAAGAGCAGTCCTTAAGTTCTTAGCGCAACCAATGACAGCCCCGATCTCGCGCACTTGGTTGTTATTGTTGCCCTTCAAAATCACTTGGTTTCTATTTTTAGACTTCAAAAAACAATCAATCAATGTTTTGACACGATTCTGTCAAATTTTCCACAGTTACGAAATTTTATTTCTCGTCGACGTTTCACGAAACAGGTTGTGTGAGAAGAGGCGGATTTTCTCCTCGTGATGCAAAGGATTTATATCGTTAATCCAGGTAACCTTTCCACCTTTTTCTCTCAAGTGCAGTAATCTCTTTTGCCTTTTTTGTTATAAGGCATTTTAATACCATTTGATATTTCGTCGATTGGGCAAAAAGTGGGACAATAACAGATAGATCTTATCAAGCCGTACATTTTGTACATGTCTTTTGCGTTGTCAAATTAGTCCAGTGTTGGCGGGCATATTATAAGGTTAACGCTTTAATTTCACCGCGTATATAATGAATGATATACCAAAACTGACTTGTGGTTACCCCTACGTTACCTATATTACATAACCCCAGACCTGCTGTTGTCATGTAGACTGTTGGGCCGGATTTATTTAAAGAAAAAAAATACTCTTGTCATTCTTTCGTGATGAATTCGATTTTGTTTTGTCTCAGCACCAAGAATCCAACTTCCCGACGCTGATTTCCAAACACGTCTTCTAGAAAGTGAGAAGATATTTCCGTGAAGACGGCCAGCGATCAGTAAGCATTTTATCTTCTCTCTCTGCTATCGCCATGCATGGTATATTAAGGCGTTTCGTACCAAATACATTTAGTTATATCTACCAGACAAAATGATTCTTTGGAAAAAAACTTCGGTAATGAACTGAAACAACTGATGAAGCTTTGGATAAATTCTTTGCTTTTCTCGAAGTATTAGGACATAGGCTTACTTTTTAAAGGATTTTTTTTTAAATATTGGTTATTGATAACTACCGTCCAGGAAACAAAGTTCTCTATCTGGTTAACGGTTAATGTGCGAAAAAAATTGCCTTTGAATTTCTTTGTCTCCGATGAGTGAACGGTTATATCAATGATTGGCTCCAGTACACATCAACGTGAATGCTGAACAATTGAAAAAAACTTGAACCAAAATGCTTTGCCTAACATGTAGCCTGAAGTATAAGCTTGATGCGCCCAAAATTCGCTCACATGGCACACACGTGTCAGGAAGTCACATACACATACACGTGTCAGGAACTTACATAAATTAATTTGCATACACTTGAAGAAGGACCAACAAGGTATGTAACCAATAAAAAGTTTACTTTTTGTTTAGAGTTAGTTAACATTTAAGTCACAAGTAAGAACCAATGTGTGCGCGTCCACCTGTTGAATGCCCGTTAGGCGAAAGACTGTATTTGTTAAGAATTGTCTTGTGTTTTATGTAAATATTTCATGAGAAGAACGGTAAGTTACACTACTTAAATCATCGTTACAATTACTATTGCTTAGATCTGTATATTTATAGTCGTCACATTCGCGCACATGGGCATACACGTGTCAGGAAGTCAACAATGAAAAGTCGGAAAAATTTTACTTTTTGTCAGGACTTGTGTCAAACTTTTGTCATTGCGCACATGCACATACACGTGTTAGGAACTTACATATTAAATGTTATTTATACATACGCTTCAGGTATCTCTCCGTTTTTCCTCTCAAATGCATGGCTTTTTGGCCTCTTGTTTTTTTTCGCTTTAATGCCTTTCATATTTCGCTCGGTTCGGCAAAAGTTTTAGAGAGATTGTCCTGTGAAGGTGAATATTTTGGTATTTGTCTTTTTATTTTTATTTTTTCCCTAAATAGTCTGGACTTGTTGGGGAAAATTGTTTAACTCACTCTAGAAAGCACCAAGTGCGGTAACATTTCTTTCAAAACGGACAGCAATCAGTAAGGATTCTATTTTCTCTCTCTGCTGTCGCCAGTTTTTTTACTCGACGGTTGAATATGGTACATTTCCCTTCATAACGAGTAAAGAAATGATCTAGAATCCTCTTCTGTGAACTTTTTTTTTGCAATCCTGATTCATCGTATTTTGAAGTGTCAACTGGAATGTAACATCTTTTTCACATTAGACATTTTTTTTAATTTATGGAATATACATATATGTTGATTTTTGACTCCTGCATACAAATCTGAAAGTTGAAAAGTTTCAAAAACCAAAATGCTTCACCCAACATATAGCCTCAACTGTGAAATTGATGTACTTGCGCGCATAGATATGCGTACCCGCGCCGTGTCAAAAACTCACATAATGTTATTTACATACACTTGACCATAAAGTCGCGCACATGCACATACACGTGTCAGGAACTTACATAAAGTCATTTGCATACACTTTACAACTAAAGACGGGCCAACAACCAATGAAACTTCGGAAAAAGTTTGCTTTGTTTGGACTTTTGCGAACTTTTGTCGGACGTACATTTCGCACATGGATATACACGTGTCAGAAACTTACATAAATTCATTTGCATACACTTCACAACTGAAGACGGACCAACAACCAATGAAACCGGAAAAAGTTTGCTTTGTTTGGACTTTTGCGAACTTTTGTTGGACGTACATTTTGCACATGGACATACACGTGTCAGGAACTTACATAGATTCATTTGCGTGCAGTTCACAACTGAAGACTTACTACAATTCCTGTAACCAACGAAACTTTGGAAAAAGTTTACTTTTAGTTTGGACTTTTGGAAGTACATTGCGCACATGGACATACACGTGTCAGGATTTTATTTGCATTCACTTCACAAATACTGACAAACAAGTGTGAAACATCAGAAGTTTACTCTTCGTTTGGACTTCTGTCAACCTTTTGTCGAAGATACATTGCGCAGGAACTTACATAATTTACACACTTCCTAGCTGAAGACGCAATTTAGAAAGCACCAAATGTTTATTCAACTTTTTGAAAGAGATTACTCTTTGTTTAGACTTTTGCAAAGTTATTGTCGCAAGTACATTTCGCACATGGACATACACGTGTCAGGAACTTACATAATGTAATTTACGTACACTTGACCCGGAAAAGTACCGTACACGCGCCTAGAACCTCATTTACATACACTTCACAACTGTATACTGACCAACAAGTCCTGTAACCAACGAAACTTTGGAAAAAGTTTACCCTAGATCTTTGCCTGGATTTAGGTCATATTTATGTCGCAAGTGAGATATGTTAAATGTTGAGCAAAACGTCTGCAAGCGTTGCCTTTTGTTCGTGTGAATATGTAATGAGAAGAGTCGTTACTAAAACCATTGTTACAATTAGTATTGCTTACGCTGAGGTCACATTTCCAAACCGGGGCCCGGCCGGGCAGTCTTATGGAACGAAAAGTATGATATAAAAGACAACAAAGCACAAAAAAGTTGAAAAAGCAATAGTGGGAACTACCCATGTGTATTATTGATATGAATTGTTGATTTTTCGTTAATCGAAACAGCCAAGGCCCCGGTTTGTAAATGTGACCTCAGCATTAGTTCTGTATCTCATATTCGCTCACATGCACACACACGTAGATATCTAGATGTTAGGAATTCAAATTTATACATTCTTATGTTGCATCCATATCACAACTGACGTACTGAATGGCAAGTCGCGTAACCAATGAAATGTCGGAAAAAGTTTGCTCTTTTTTTGGACTTCTGTCAAACTTTTGTCGCAAGTACACTAAGTTGCGCAGATGGACATACGCATGTCAGAAACATTCATACTGTTATTTGAATACACTTGACCCAAAAAAAATTCACGCACATGCACATACACGTGTCAGAAACTTACATATTTTTTTTCATACACTAAATAGCTGAAGACTGACCAGCAATATGCTAGGTACCATCATCCGTAGTTTGTTTCGCATAACCGGTAAACCGCATTAAGGCGTAAGCACGTTTTGTACATGTAAGTACAAGCTGCGTAAGACCGGACTGTAAGGTTTGAACCACTCACACCGGGAAGGTCTACTCTTTTCGAAAAGTGCGATGGGTTCTTTAATGTGCGTGGGATGTGGCTCTCCACGAAAACACGGGACCTCCATTTAACGTCCTATCCGACGGACGTCCCTAACCGAAGCTGGGTACTCATTTCCACCTGAAGTGAGTGAAGTTCGGAAAGTCGTGTAAAATGACTTCCCCAAGGGCACAAGATCGGTGACATGGTAGGATTCGAACCAAGGACCTCTTGGTCCTTAGCCGAATACGCTACCGCTACGCCACACGACGCCACGACTAGTTACCACTCGCTCTCCCTTTAAATTTTCTTACTTTTCTTCCGTGGTAGCGTAAAGGGAAAGCAAGTGACAACTACGGACGTCGGAATGATATCCAGGCTAGTGCAACAAGTCATGTAACAAATGAAACCTCGGGAAAAGCTTGCTCTTTGTTTCGTCTTAATGTGACACTTTTAATATGTTACAAGTACGAACTATACGACTATGTCGGCTGAGCAAAAATTCTGTATTTCCTGACAATTTTCGTTCGTCTATGTAATAAAAAGAACCGTCAGTAAAATCATTGTTCAAATAGAATTGCGTAGTTCTGTACATCCCTGGCTAGACCAACAGTTCATGTAACAATGGAAATGTCCGAAAAAGCTTACTTAAGGTTTGGTTGTAATGCCAAATTTATGTTGCAAGTAAGAACTATTGTGTATCCGTCTGTCAAATGTCGGATAAGAAAAAAGAATGCATTTGCTGACGACTCTCTTTTGTTCATATAAATATGTAATGAGAAAAACCGTTAGTAAATCATTTTTAGTTTTGCATCCATTTCACGACTGAAGCCTAGGCCATCGAGCCTTGTAACCAAGAGAACGTCGGAAAAAAGTTTACTCTTTGTTCGGACTTTTGTCAAACTTTTGTCGCAAGTACATTGCGCAGATGGACGTACACGTGTCAGGAACTCACATATGTAATTTACATACACTTGTCCCAGAAAAGTACCGTACACGCGCCTAGAACCTCATTTGCATACACTTCACAACTGAAGCCTGGCCAACAAGTCTTGTAACCAATTAAAATTCGGGAAAGATTTTCTCTTTGTTTGGACTTCTGAGAATTTTTGCCACAAGTACTTTGCGCAGATGGACATACACGTGTCAGGATCGTCCATGATGGTGTTTCATTTGCATAAACTTGACCCAGAAAAGTCGCGCACATGCGCATACACGTGTCAGAACTTACATAAGTTCGTTTGCACACGCCTCACAACTGAAAACTGAACAACAAGAGGTGCCATTGAAACGTTCTCATTGACTGGATTTATGTTACACTTATGCCTCAAGCAAAGATCATTGTCCCCACAAAATTCTGAATTCTAACAATTGTCTGTGTAAATATGTAATGAGAAGAACCCTTAGTAATACTAAACGGTCGCTAAATTATCCTTACAATTAGCATTGCTTAATTCTGTATATTACAAGCCGTCGCTATCCAGTCCAGACTTTGACGTGAGCACTTGGCTTTTTATCCTAAAAGCCATGCAATATGTACCACAATGCAAAGCGGTCTTTTATCCGGGTCTCAGTTATTGTGTATGACACACTTGAGTTATAAGTCGTCATCTTGACCGTTAGTCCGAAGTCTGTAAGGGGAACAAAAGCTCTTCCGAAAGCCCTTCAGTAGCCTGGTCAACAATCACGCATGCGCAGACCATTTCAACGAAACTTCGTGAAACAGAAATCAATCGCAGCTGAAGCCGAGCAGAACGACACGAGCACCCTTCATCAAACTTATGCATAACGCTTACATCAACCCGATGATCAAGTTTGTAGGCTAACCAATGACGGACCTGATTATGAACAATGTGTTACTATTTTAAAACCTTCAAGGGCGTCAAGCATTGTTCTGTTACGCATTTTCTGTGGGCTTTGAGGGATTTCAACTTCTTGCGTCGGATTAGTCGCCGTTCTTCCACGCAACAGTATGCATCGCCAGGAAGATATCCGGGCCTTCCGACGGCCTTCTGACTCTGACGATAGCGGGATCTCAGGTGAAGGTGAAAAAAAAAAAACTTTTTTGGGCCTTTAAAATGTATCCGTTGAAAAGCTTTCTTTTGATGTGATTCCGGAGCTGATTTCTATGATAGTTCTAACATTTTTCAGCTCTCCGAGACAGCGATTTTGGGTATCTTCAATGGCTAGATCATTTGTGGCAGAATATCTACAGCGCGACCTGAAACAAGATTTCCAAATTTGCTTGAAAATAACGAACTGTTTTTTTTTCTGCAGACACCAAAATAACCCGCCGCCGACACTCTGCTGCGCATGTAAAAGCCGCGCTGCTCCCCGAGGCCGCCTTCCAGAAGCTTCAAGTGCGAAGATATTCTCTTGAGGAAACCGAAATAAAGGAAGTTTCGCGTCGTCGACACTCTTCGACGCATTCTCAAGGCACGCCGATTCCTGACATTCTTTCGGAAAAGCCTCAAGTTCGACGACTCTCTCTGGGAACTGACGGACAGAAGCCGGTAAGTCCCAGATTGTTTCTGTTATCGTCCGTCCATAAAGGGAGCACTTTCTTCTGTCAAACATCTGTCAAAGTTATTTGTTGCACTGAATGTGTTGAAAACTCTTCATGCTATTCACTGTCGTCGTAAATCACTCCAAGTGTTATAAATTGGAGAGCAAAGTATATGTATTTGAACTTTCAACTTGAATTTTTCTTACCGTAGAAAATGATATATATATATCAGCAATGGTTTCATTTTATGAAATCAGTAGTCGTTGAAAATAGCTACGAAAAGTATGGGCATCTTTTGTCGTGTGAGAAAAGTTGTGGTTTTGGACATTCCGTCTCAGGAAGCGTCTTTCACGGCCAAGTCTGTGAGCGCACCGCCAAACCCCGCTCTTTGTCCCGTTTTGAATTTGCCGGCGCGCGGTTGAAGTTAGCCGTGGCGGACATGCGAAAAAAACGCCACGGGAGACCAAAGTCTGTTGTGTAATCTGAAGGGTTCTGTTGTGTTTGCCGCCTTGCCATGGCGGAATGTTTTCACGCGCTAATGTCACATAAAGACTTGTTTCGCCCAACATACCGCCGCCGTGCCCGCTTCACGGGAAGGTAGGCCTGCTAGGGGCGGGGGCAACTTGACGTAACTGACGTGTGGAGTTACCATGGCAACGAGCTTAGTTAAGGTGTCTTTTGGCCGCTGGATTTAAGACTGATTTCTAAAATAAACCGCGCTAACCGCGACGTAATGCCACCATCCCACCTGTTACTCTCCTTCACAAATCCTCCTTATTTGCCTGCCTTAAACCAACACTCCAATCAGTGAGCAAACAACTAATCCATTAATAAGGGTAATCGAAGCCATTTAAGGGGTTTTGTCGTCACACCACGTGACAGCTTTTCACTCGGCGGAGGAGGTGGTTGTTTCCATTGTGCCCACACCGTCCTATTGCCTGCTGTGCTTGAGTAACTATGTACACTTGTCAGTGTGCGCGCAGGCCATAGTGACGAACCAAAGAGGCCGCGCCAGCCAATGCGCTGACGACAGCCGCTCTTGAGGCGGGTTTTGTCAGGCATGCCCCGTGTATCCGCCATTATTCTAGACACGCTGTACGTGCTTTTTACGTGGGACAGGAAATGGCGAAAGATACAAGTACTCTAGATAGATGACGACGATCTACACCGATTACTAAGTGTAGTTCAGAGTGGTGAGATTTTTCCTTAAACACAGCATATCTTTCGACTTTTATCACAGGAAATGTATACCATCAAGGATATCAACATCACTATCGGGGATGAGAAGTTCAAGATCAACACCGAAGATCTCACCTCGAAAGAGCAGAAAGATTTCGAGATCTCGACCAAGATGAACCTGGCCAAGGTAGGCTCGGCTCCGAGCCTCCAGGACTCCCGCGTACACAGTATGAGGGACTCCGGTATCGACATCCGAGCGGAGTCGGAGGACAGTGTTCCCAACAGCGGCGACGAGAATAAGATGGAGATCGAAGTGGGGAAAATCAAGCACGAGATCGTACCTATAACGTCACCGGAGGAGGGACTGAGCGGTCCCCTGGCACCGACCCACAAGGATAACATCACCATCCCGATCGAGATACGGGTGCCAGCGAACGACGGGCGGCAGAGCAAGTCTGCCCCGGCCGCTCAGGACGATCCCGCCTTCCCGGGGAACACCTCCCCGCGGAGCCGAATCCCCGTGCCCGTACAGACCGCTGACATCAGCCGGGAGAACCGGGCAGACGTGCTGAACCGGGCAGAACGCCTGCTGAGGGCTCAAGAGACCATGGATCCTACACAGAACAAACAACATGCAAGTTTACCCAAGGTAAGAAACCATTTGTTTTGGAAGATGACTTTTATCAGACCAAAAACATTAATTTTGTTTCAAAATGTAACATGCAGAGTGCCTTCTTACTCTAAATCACTTTGTAGTAGTGTGCTGCGTATTTCCTACTTTTGGTTATGAAGTTAACGCTATTTTTGAATGTGTGTCGCATGAATAAATATTGTGCCCAAGTAGTTGTGTTTCGCACCTAGACGGCTTTGTGCGACACAATAGCGCAATGACATGTGTCCTTATTTACCAGATATGGCCCATACATAATACATGTGCGCGATCATATATAAATACAGTCAAGTAGACAACAGGTGGTTCATATATGTCGAGATAACATCATGACCAATTGTAGTTTGATGAGGTTCATTGTTTGCTTCCCACGTCATGGATGGTATGTGGGGAGGGAGGATGTTGGTCTTGTGAGGTTGTTTGGTGACAAAACATTACAATGGTGTGTTTTCATGTGCTTCTACGTCGACCCAAGGATGTTATATTAGCTATTTCGAGGTCCTTGGTTGGACAATGCATTAATCTGCATTTTTGTCATCTTGTGGTCGTACACAAAGGGTTTATACCGTGTTCATAGAATGAACAGTTAGGCGTCCCGTACGTCAATTGAACTGTCAACGCTCACCTTAAATTGACCGAGGAGTGAACTGTGTTGCTTTTACATATTTGACTTGTTACTTAACGCTCTGTGTGGCACCTGTGCCACCCAGGTATGTCTGTAACGGCTGTCAGTAAAGTCTTGTACCTTGGCGACTATCTCAGACCTTTTGACTACAACGTTATCGCTTGAATACGTTTTCGGGGAACCTAGGAGGTCCTTTCCGTACGTTAGGAAAAGGATGTTTCTCCAATGAAGCATGTTGTGTGTGTTTAAGAGGTACTCACTTCGTTCTCACTGTGTACCGAGTGTTTACACTATATAACGGGTGGACAGTCACTGTGTACGTATTAATTAACCCGTCACAATTACTTTACATGGCCTGTTTAAGTGGTCTTATGTTATACGGAGGTTTTCTGGTATGGGTTGGCGTTGGGTCTCACACATTCCGGATGGCCTGCTTAACTTTGCTCCGTAAATGCAATTTAATGAATAGGTAACCAAGCGATTGGACTGAGAGATAGGTATGAGATAAGAAAATTTGATTAAAGTTAAAACCTTAATGTTGTTATAATTCATAAGGTCGACTGGAATATTTTTCTTGCTGCTTAAATGACCACAACCAAACACTTTCTTAATCTGCAAACTTCCCGAAGTGTACAGTGGAATCATCATTACTAGAACTGTCGGGATTACAAACGATCTTAGTCAAAATGGCGGAAGACAAATGCGTGGAACAGGCCAAAGGTCCCCGTTAATTATGTGACAAGAGGACTGTATGAACCGGTTCTTTGCTTCACAGCTGCACTTAACAGGCGGTAGCTAGGCGGCCAGCCCCGGGAGAAACTATGCCATCCATCCGGCACTACAGCGACCAGAACATTAGCTGTAGAGTCTGCACATTGACATCAAACAAAGACGATAACATCTGGAGATAATTGTAAAATTACCCCTTCACTTAGCTATTAAACGTTTTGAAAACCAGGTGTACGATGCTATGAATAAACGTGTCTATATTTGCTACATTCTATATCTAAAGAATATAGAAGCTAACGTTCATCACTGAATCACCACTGTAGATGTTATATATAACATTACACAACACTACCAATGACCGGTGAAGTAAGCATTGGTAGAGTTTCAGTGACGGGCAAATTTCCTTTATGAGTATGAGTAGTACTTTGCTGACTAAACTGATAATTTTTCTTCTGCACACACATTTTGTGGCACATTTTAAGCTTGAGGTACGTGCAGACCAAAGTGGCCCCCCGAAACCTAATCTTGAAGGTCATGTACGTAAGTAACGCCAACAATCAAAGTCAAAAATGCAGGCGGCCTATTGTCGCTTATCGTTCTAAACAAACACCAACATACATGTAACTAATTTAGTCTGTGTGCGGGCCTAGCGCCTCAGTTCGTCATACGGTGGTCTTTATCGGGTTAGTAGGGGGCATTTCAAAACATTGAACATTCAAAAATTATTTTTGCAAGAATAGATAACCGAAAATGAAGCTTCTTGAAGTAGCCAGAGTGGAAATGATACAAACATATGTATATATGTGATGAGAGGCCTACTCCAAGTATAGCCAGTTGGTTCTGTTCTTAAAATCCATCTCAAAATTTGACAACTCGCGATGCCAGTAGAGATCAACTTCCGTCAATAGAAAAATATCACATAATCTACCTGGTTATTACAAGAGCACAGTCGCTCTCCTAACGTTCTACATGCCATGCGCAAAGTCACGCGTATGCTTGACGTTCCAGAAGATTCTCGCACATGCGCAGACGCCTGTCGGGAACTTACATAACGTCATGTGCATCCACTTCAGATGTACCCAACACGTCATGTAACCAATGAAACGTCAGAAAATGCTTACTCTTTGTCTGGACTTGACACTGGAAACCATTGTATAACCATTTCTATTGCTTCCCCTTCAACTCATATGTACTTCACAGCTTCTGAGAATTCACCATACATAGAAAATGAGGGAAATGGCTCCCACTGTTCAGTCAGTCAAAGGATTCAAGGTTAAGCACCATCCTCATGACTACATGGTGTTTTGCACGTATTATGCCCAATCCATGTTTTTTATGAACAAAGTCTGAAGAAATTATTGATGAAGATGAGGAAAAGAACGCTAATAGTTGACACCTCATGATCTCCCATGTTCACCATCAATGTGCCGTAACGGAAAATAACGTAACTTTGCATATTAACATTTCTTCTAAACATCAAATGACATAATCTACGTCATATATTGAAATTGATAGTTTTACTCAAGTACCACTGATTTCTGTACGTCAAAAGAAAATGTATGCGTCAGTCAATGCCATATCGCTTTGTTGAGGGCGAAGTGCGTACTTGGCCACAAAACACATCAGTAGTGGGAATGAGTATGAGGAATTATAGCCGTTCCAAAACACGCTCATTAACCGTGGAACCATGAACACGATGCACCGCGCTAAATGCACTGTACTGTGGATGTCGTTGGAAGACCGTTACTTTCCCAAGGTAAAGAATCTTTCCATGCTATGCAATTTTAGGTTGATACCGACCAGAGTATATATGCTCACTTTCATGAAACAAGTACCTTGATCATTACAGGGATGCCTTTCTGGGCCTTATCAACATAATATGCCAAGAGAACCAAAAAAATGAAGAGGTCAAAAACTTCAAAAGACCCTTCTTTTTTCTTTCCTTTTTTTCTCGAAACAACGACGATCTTTCTTTTCTCAATATTGTAATTTCTATATAATGATGCAACGATATGCATGCGCACTTTCAGTTGTATCGAACGAGAATGAAGGGAAGTCCACTATGTTTCGAATGTGTACGTTATGCATATAGATATAAAAGTATGGGGTTTTAGTACAAGAAAGACCACTTGCTGAATTAGAGGATTTCGTGCAATTGTTGGAAAGGAAATGCCTACTTAAGGAAAAGCCTGCGCCATTCAGAACTGTATTTGTTTGTTACATGAAGACCAAGTGCGTACTTCATTCAAGGCCATGGATTAGTGACGCATGCGCCTTCCGCACACTGTAGCACGTATAGAAAATCACAATGGCCGTCAGAAGTATGAACATAAATAAAATAAAGTTCACAGGAAATATTCTTCCAAACTGAATTATAGATTTGCTACTTGATATAAAATGTAGCCGGATACGGAAAGGATGATTTCATTCATGATGTATCTTGCCGTGAAATCATTTTTTGGCAGAGTCAGTTTCAAGAAATAAGCATCAGTCAAAACACTTCCATTTCATGAACTAGCCATTTCCTGTGAGTGACAACGAGTTTATTTTTTTATGAAGTGTTTGTCGGATCGGTAGTGGGATGAATCATCATCATCAAGGCAGACTCTGTCCACTTGACATAATCCCAGACACGGTACGTGACATTCTGTTGAACAGGATACTCCGCCTTATGTAACAAAAACGGGAATAAACTCAAGTGGATTCTGCCCAGGCGTCGACGAGGATTTGAAGGATTGAGCCATTATTGTTTGCAGAGAAGCCACTCTGGATGGAGCAGGATACACACAGGGGGGTTCGGGTTGAGAGCATGTTGAGAGGGAGCACCTGTCACGGTAAGGGTCAATCTGATCCGACTGGGCCAGATGCAGGGCATTCTGGGGATGGATTCGAGCATTGGTATACTACTTTCAACTTGGTGCAAGTTCATGTTTTTTCACGGTAGAGGGCGTTGTGTGTAGGATTACGAAATACTAATTTGAGGATTAAATACTTTTCTTTTAAAATTGGACTTTTGAGTTACACTAGCGTTTGCAAAATGTAGACTAAGTTTGACAATTTCAATAAAAAATGAACTTTTTGCTTCAGCTGGACACTTCCTTCGAATTCTACATTTCTCATCTGACACCGTCTTAAGTGGCTCTTCTTTAGTCACCTATCTTTATGCATCCCAGCGATCTATGTGTCCATGAGAAAGTCAAAGTCCCTGTGGTGCAGTGGCAGGCACGCGCAGTAGCGGAGGTTTACACAACTTGTTTCCATATATCAGGAGGAGGTCATGACTGGAATGGGAATTCTGAGACTTTTTCATCTCCGTGACTTGTCAGGCACCCCCCGGACACGCGGTTTTGTTTGCTATCATCACACATTAAATGTGTCGTATGTCATCTTCCTGTGACAGGATATTCCTCCACAACCTACTCCCAACAACAATACATGGCCTTGTGCTTACCTCCATACCTGTACGCTTTAATATTCCTCCACAGAACATTGGTTGAGATCTGTATATTGTCGCGAGTGTTCTGTGTCGTTTCTATCTTCTAGAAATTCCACTCCCCGCATTTGTAAGCTGGCTGGTGGCCTGGTGAGCTTATAAAGGAGAGGGTCTCTCTTTACTCTAATCCGTCTATTTAAGCAGCACGCAACTACGACTTGTTTTCTTTGGACCGTGAGGGGGATTTTGCCTTGTTGGTAAAGCTTCTTTTGAACCCTACACGTCCTTTGTGTACGTGTATTTCGTCTTTTATGGGTCTTGAGCCGGAGATAAAGCAATACATGAAATGGGGAGATAATGAAGGGATCCTAGTGCCAGGATGGATCTTTTGAAATTTTGGAAAACCGCCTGGAAAGTTCTTCTACACTGCAGAGCCATGTGGACTCTGAGTTTCTTCAAAGTGTCATAACTTATAAATCTTAAAATTAAGTCAAGATTGGGAAGTTGACGTTGTTTAACGAGTCTTTTATTATAAATATCATTCTTGTTATGATATTATCATGTATCACACTGAGAGTGTCATACTAACTGCTCTAAAAGAGAGCCTGTACTTCTTATCCTTTTCACAAATGGCTGATACATGTATGTGATAAATTCTGTGCCCCAATTACAACATGAAATGATGACCTTTGCAACAGCTCGGCCGGGATTATATCAGTTATATGTTTGAACACGCCCGACTTTCGGTGGATGTGTACATTGTCGCCTGAAAGCGGCCTCTGTTTGCCAGTAACTATTTAAACACGGACCATTTGTCTCCTAACAACGCCCGGATCCCTTTGTGCCGCGATACTGCACGTAACGTGTGGGTCAAACTCTGACAAGATTCCCCGGCACGTATGATGGTGGGAGGGCGCTGCTGTAAATGAAAGTCGTTTCAGACGACGTTTTAGTCGTGATGGCCCCGCCATTCCTGCTCCTGGAGAATGGGTGAGCGTCGCGGGAAGGTGCAGAAGGGGGTGCGGTTCTTCATCCCCTCTGACCTCCCCGGGGGAGAACCGAAGGGGAAGGTGAGGAAAGGGAGGCCCCTGGGACCACGTAATGCCAAACCGTTCACTGAAACAGTTTATGGCAAGAATATTTTCCCTCGCGATGTGCGAAAGAAGCGTTACGCGTTTGTCTTACCCGCCGACTGGCTTTCAAACGATAAAAAGAAGGTAAGGTTAGTCATAAAAGCAGCGTAACGGTCTTCAGATCTGTCCCTATCTTTGCGTCTTGTAGGGCACCATAGATTCATTCTACCTATGTTCTTGGAAAACATCCTGTTTACCCTGTGTCTTTTTGTATACAGGCACCTGAGAACAACGTCCTGGACGTCGCACGGATCGAACAGCCTCCATACATCCCTCCAATCCTACCCCCTTCCAAACCCGCATACCCAGAGAGCCGACAAACAGTCACCACCGCCAACCATCTCTCCGAGAGTGACTTCTCAGACGATGACGATCTCACGACGGCCCGGAGCGTCTTGGACAGCCGTCAGCCCCTCAGCCAGCCACGCCGGGCCAGGAGGGTGACATTCTACCGCAACGGCGACCCTCACTGGAAGGGCGTCAACTTCGCCATCAACAACAAGCGGATCCGCAACATGGAAGCGTTGCTGATCCTCCTGAGCGAGAAGATCCCCCTCCCGTACGGTGTCCGCCACGTGTACACCCTGGGCGGCAAGCGGCTGACGGACCTGAGCGAGCTGGAGCACGGCAAGTCGTACGTGTGCGCCAGCGGGGAGATGGTGAAGGGAGTGGACTACGGCAGGAAGACCGAGCGCTACTGGCACAACAGGAAACCCACGGCGGGCAGGCGCCGCGGCGAGAACTACCTCTACAAGGAAGACCCCGTGGACAGGATCTCCATCGACTCCAGACAGAGCATGATGAGCGACCAGCTGTCTCCGCGGAGCAAGCCCAGGGTCATCACCATCATCTCCAACACGCACAGGGACTCCCGCGGCAAGATCTTACTCAACCCGAGAACATCCCAGAACTTTGAGGACATTCTCAGAGACATGACGGGAGCCATCAAGATGACCAACCCTCCCATCGAGGCACTCTACACCTTCTCAACAGAACAAAAGGTAGGCCCGTTTCGGTACTGACATTTATCCTTACTATCCTCGTTAGTCTTTCTGTCAAAAACTTGCAGTCATTATGGTCGGCGACATCTAATAAATGTCTTCCTTTCCTGCCTAATTCCTTGGCCAAATTGGCCTCCACTGACATTGTTTGTTACGAAAAGACAGTCTATATTCTTCTACTCTACTCTTGTCAATATTCTTATTTGTCGTACAATCCCAAGACAAATATGATGAATATTAACTCAATTGTGGATCAAGCGTTCGCAAGGCTCTTTCTACATGGCAACGACGAAACTAATTACATAAAACATCAAAGGTTAATAGTTAACGCCCTGCCCTGACATTTTGAATCATAGGTCATAACTCCACTCATAACTGCGCGCTCCAGAGGCATGTTGTGGAGTACCCAGACTTAAAACTAATAAAACCACGGAATGTGATTGTCGCTGTGTTGTACCGACCCCTAACATTTGTTGACGTAGTCAGCTATTACTGCCTTATTCATTACTTGTTAAGACTATGATGTAGCACAGGTTAAACAATCAAAATGACAAGCACACCTGCAGTACTTATAAGAAACAATGATCACACTGTACCTCTGTATTTACAAGTTCTCACACTTAACAGTTTCATTTGAATGCATAGCAAATGTTTTTGCTGCTTACACAGGTGCTTAGTAACCACATTCAGTAAAATATGTCAGGAAACATTGCACATTGGTCACAATTAGATCACTGCTGCTTTACCATTAGATTCTTAACAGCAATACAAACAACTTCTTTACATATCTTCACCTTCACCTTGCCCAATTCTCGTCTATGATAGCGTAAGTACACAAGTTAACTAGCAAATGACGTTCCACACATTGTACCTGCAAACGTACGCTGTGCGTACCATTTCTGTCGTTTTTACAAAATCAAAACGTGTGCGTGGATGCTGACGTTTGATTAAGGTCAATGCTAGTAGTACATGTAATAGTAGTAGTAGTAGTAGTAGTAGTAGTAGTAGTAGTAGTAGTAGTAGTAGTAGTAGTAGTAGTAGTAGTAGTAGTAGCAGTAATAGTAATAGTAATAGTAGTAATAGTAGTATGAATTCTTCCATCTCGAAAGATAATGGCAGCACGCACTCAGGATTTGGTGTTATGGCCGTCTACAGTGTCTTCCTACAATGCTACAGCTTGTCTTAACGAGCACTACATCCCACACCAATGAATTGTGACATTAATGTGTGATCTTGTGCTGTGTTCCAGGTTCAGGGGTTCGGCCAGTTGTTCCGTGAGTTCCGTGATTGTGACATCTTCATCGCCTGCGGCTCGGAGGCCCTGAGAAGAGGCCCGCCCAGCAGCGAGGGGTACAAGTCTGACACACACGCACACGTGCACCACGAGCGTCCGGCTATCAAACAGTCCAGGAAGACACAGACACCACAGACACAGCAGATGAACGGTACTACAAGCTCAACATCACACTTCTATTTAACATTTCCTTGATTTCAATGTATTTGATAAGTTTAATTGCACGATTCTGGTAGTTTTTTTTTGTTTTGTCTTTCGCCCTTTTCATAAAACATGCAAAGAAAAGGAACAGACCAAGTAGTGTCGCGCTCAAGTTAGACGAACCACATGAACTCCACACTACTCAACATCAAGCTTGAACGATTAAAACAAAAGAGGAGCCAATCGAAATAAGTGAATTCATGGTCAAACAACACTGAAGAGGTGTCAATGATGTGTCCCTCTATCTGTAACAGGTTATGTCAGCCGCTCGGACAGTGGAGAAGACGATCTCCCATCACCACCCAGCGAGGCCTACAGACCACGCAGGCGCAGTGTGCAGTCCAACGCCACACAAACAGACATCGATGTCGATCCCAAACCACGTAAGCAGTGACGTTTTAGAACGGCTCCTTGGGTAGAATTTTCTCGAACTTGTGAACTGAAGGTGTGACCAAACGGCACGTAGCGTCGTTTGGTCACGAACGTGTGCGTCTAAAAGCACCTTGACAAAGATTAGACACGTTTGTTTGTTTTGTGTTTTCACCTGTACAAGATGTTGACACACCTAGCACGTAATATTTGTAGAGGCTGTGTCAGCAAAACCTTTTCATGTCAAGTGCGGGAGGATTTGCATATTAAAACTTCCCGTCCGTTTGTAATCTCTAGTGGACGACATCGGCGACAACTCCATGGACACGTCAGGTGCACAGGTCAGTGACCCCTACGTGTCGACCCCGATAGCCTCGGAAGACGACGTCGTGCGCATGACCATCCACGGCAGACGGCAGACCTTCTTCCGCCCCACGAGCTACGACAAGACGTACGTCAACCCCGGCAGCAGACCCAGCAAGAAACTCAAGCTGGAATGGGTGTATCCTTTTTATGATAATATGTCACAAAAAGAACACTCATCGTGATAACCAACTAGAGGTTTCAACTAGACTGAATAGGGATCAAATTGCCCAGGTTAAGTTTTATCTGCATACTTGGCAAAATCTAAAATATTGCAAATCAGTTGACGCTAATTTGCACACAAATGTGGAAGCAAAGTATAAGTCAAGATGATGGCAAAGCTTTCATTTCTTGTCGGCGAAAAAAATCCTCACTTCGTGGAAATTTAAATTTTAGAGCTAGGCTTATTGGAATTGGAATATGTACCAGTATTGTTACAATGCAATAGTTGCCCCTCTCTCTGTGTCAGCTTTGCGATAAGTTAGTCCTGTAGCCCGTTCTACCTTGACGACCCCACAGGTACGGGTACCGCGGGTACGATGCTCGGGACAACCTGTGCGTTCTGCCGTCCGGAGAGCTCATGTACTTCGTGGCTACCGTGGTCGTCATGTACAACCCGCGCAAGGAAACACAGAGACACTATCTCGGGCACACGGAAGACATACAATGGTGACTAATATTAGTACTCCTTTGAATTCTATCAGAATTGTTGTTTGTTGTTCTTATGATGATGAAGACACTCAATTGAATTGACTTTTAATAAGTTACTAAGTTCAGTCACCAACTGTACTGCCTTTCCTGTTCAAGTCCTAGAATGTATGTAGTCGGATCTGATATCGTATGTCTAAAATTGCCATAACAAAATTTGAATACGTTTTCCTCATTCTGTTCTCGTCCGAACAGCATGTCCCACCATCCCAGTGAGCAGTATGTCGCCACGGGACAGATGGCCGGGCAGCTTCCGGATGCACACGTGAGTTTCAATAGGTGTTCTTTAGTTTAGGGAACTACTGTCAGTAGCACAAACGATGCAGAAGCACGTGTGTAGTGATAAAAATTCCCATACTAAATGTCGTCTTTTAAGGCTTAATAACAACAGATATATGTAGGTTCTGCTATAATATCTCTTGTATTTTTCAATCGCCCAAAACTAACCTTTCATGCGTTAAACATCACACAGGCACACATCAGAGTTTGGGATCACGTGTCGCTCAACACTCTGGCCGTGATCGGGCTGGACACCTTCCAGAACGGCATCTGCTGTCTCGGATTCTCCAAACAGGTCGGTAGCACTGAAAAGAATGTTCACATGGGCCTAAGTACGGAAACTGAGTTCGAGATGCTAATATTCTGATCATGAATTAGAAGGCAAAATCATGCCATACCTTTTGAAGAAAGGTACACAAGCACGCTAATTGTAAGAACTCCGGATCCAGTAACAGTTCTTGTTTTATCTGCTCAGAACCACGGTCAGTACCTGATGGCGGTAGATGAGGGAGACAACCACGTGCTGAGTGTGTGGGACTGGCAGGCAGACAAGATCGTCGCCAAAACGAAGGTGAGTCAGATCGCTCTTTAACTCCAATACTTTTTATGTACGCGGTACAGTTCCAAATTCTTAACAGATTGAAACAATGACTTAAGCCTAGACTAACAGTCATTCACTCAAAGTTTTAAGAAGATAGGCAACTTCACGATGTTGACGATGGAAAGACGACTCTGGAATGTCTTCCACTAGTTCCAGCTCAAACGCAGTCTACATGTTCATGCACCATACAATTGTGACTATACGTAGTACCATTGCTCCCTCCAGACTCACCCGGACACAGTGGTGCTCGGCGCCTTCCACCCGCACGAGGACAGTATCCTCATCACGGCAGGGAAGCAGCACATGTACTTCTGGAAGATGGTCGGCGGCAAGATCCTCAGGGACAAGAAGAGCGGTGTGTTCGAGGTAAGGACTCTTCTTCTTCTTTCGTACTGCTACATGTAAGTCCAATATCAATAGGGTTATCAACGGTTACATTACATTTGTTAGTTACAAAACCAGTGACCAGTACAAATAAACAAAGGGATATAAAGGTAAAAAAAGCTAATAGGTAACTCATTCTGTGTATTCAAATTTAAAGACAAGTGTTAGCATGTACTCCTAGTATGTAAGTGTTTAATAGTAGTACTTAAACATGTGTCAGTTCTATTGTGGAGTTTCAAATGCAAAATATGAACATTTTACAGCACTGTTCATCAAAACGACACAGACAACATATAACAACGTTTTCTCCATCTTTAGGGCGAGAAGCCGAAGTTCATTACCGGGATGGAGTTTTCCGCCGCTGGTGACGTCATCACGGGAGACTCGAGCGGGAACATCCTGGTGTGGTCACGTGACGATAACAACATATTCAACCTTCAGCACGCTATCATGCGCGCACATGAGGTGTGGGGGCGTTTTTTTTTTGTTCGACACTATTGTAGATGACACACCAACATTCTGTTACTAATCAAGGCTATGTAAAATATAGAACCACACTAAAACAATGTACATGCGTTTGCGTCCATTTTGGAGCCCAGCTATAGGACACAGTGTTACGCGTACGGATTTTAATAAAATGTATTTTTGGCCCTCTACAGAAGAGCGTATTCACACTGCGCATGCTCTCTGACGGGACCCTTCTATCCGGAGGCGGAGTTGACCGGAAGTTGGTGGCCTGGGACTCCCTGAGGGGGTACATCCCGGCAAAGGCAGAGAGACAGGTAAACATGGGTCATTTAGAACATGTACAGTCTATCACTCTTTCTATGTTAGAAAATTTTGTAGATCCATTCAAGTTATGCAAATGGAAGAATATAACATAACAAAGTGCATGTTAGAAATAAAGATTATGTGTGTAATTGTCATATTGTGTGCGACTTATCATAAAAGACCTGTGCGACTTACAATGTATCATAAAAGACCTTTGCTGCATCTTCAAAATCGTTTTATCTAGCGCAAACAATCGGTTAACGGTGCAACCACCTACTCTAATTTACAACCAGTACACTACCCACTGTAACCTGTAAAATACATTTCGTGGCATGTTGAACGGTGTATTTTACCAAAACACTTTGATCTTTCCCGACAGCTGTCGGAAGCGAACGGCGGTATCCGGACCATTGTTGAACAGAACGCGGGACAGGCGGACGGTCTGCTGTACCTGGCCACTTCCAACAACCTCATCATACAGGGGTCCCTACAGACGAAATTCACCACCGTTATCCAGGTACGCCTCATGCTCTTATCTCTGTCGTAGTTGATCTTTCATATCAAGAAAAATGACATAACGCAACTTAGTCATAGTCTGATTTCTTTGGATGTGTAAAACATCTCTCAAGAATCAGCTGGATGTGTAGCGAGTTACTTTAGATTTTTCACTTTCTTTAGATCTGGTAATGTAAACATAAGTAGAGATTGCAGCTTCATACTTACCTTACATATATACCTTTCACGATATTGACAGGGCCACAGTGAGGAACTGTGGGCGCTGGCTGTCCATCCTCACGAGCACGCGTTCCTGACGGCAGGGTACGACAATCACGTCTGTCTGTGGTCCTCAGCTACACACAAGCTACTCTGGAGGGTCTCTGTCGAGGTAAATCTTCAGATCAACATTTTTCTGTCGATGAGTTGTTCAGATGATGAGATATCCGATTGTCTACTAGTATGTATAAGCAAATGTCTTATGGAGTTAGAATTTGATTGTCCTTAGCCGCAAAGTCACACTAGTCGCCCTGTAAGTGTAGAAATAACAACTTTGCAACCATGAATTTTTTTTGAAGTTTTATCCTCACTCTTGCTTCCTTTTTCTCTCACAGAAACCTTGCCTGTCGGCGACGTTCTCCCCTAACGGTGCCTTAGCGGTTGTGGGCACGACAGTCGGCCTGTTCGTGGCGCTGAACGCGTACGACGGCTCTCTTGTCGCCTCCTTCCAAGTCGGCACGGAACAACTGGACGCCATCAGGTTTTCCCCAGGTGGGAGTCATCTCTGTCAACAAAGCGGAAACCTCATAAACGATAACACGAATGTTTGAATTTTAGACTGCCAAAAGTCACATATATGGTACTTCGACTTCCCCCAAATGTTCTACAGACGTAAGGTAATCGTTGATCATTCATTTTGACGAAAAAGTGTGCTGCTGTACCGAGTGTTCATAATTTCCCTGTTCCGTGTTCCTGCAGACGGCAGCCTCCTGGCCATGGGTTCCCATGACAACACCATCTACCTCTTCTCTGTTCTAGACGACGGGCGGACATTCCGCAAGGCGGCGCTGTTGAAAGTGAGTTACATGTAACATCACTCAAAATCTCACAATAACGTTACCGTCATAATGCGTTGCAAATATGCCACCATAGACAAATATAGAGCTTTCTCTCCATTTTTAGAGGCACAAATTTAAGACACTACTTTAATTTGTCATCACACTAAATTGTGGATTTAGGACACAATTTGGGGCACGGTTTCTTACGGTTTCTCTTCAACCTCTATCCTAGGGACACAAGAACTTCCTGACCCACATCGACTGGTCGTCAGACGGACGGTACCTGCAGAGCGTGGACGGAGACTACGAGCTGCTCTTCTGGAAGGTGGATGAAAACCGGCGGGAAAACCCGGCCGTGACGAGAGACGTCACGTGGCACACGCAGACGTGCATCCTGGGATACAACGTGCTGGGTGAGTTGGCAAACTCCTCAGCGCAGATTTAACCGAAAATATAATCTCCAAGCAGATCCCTTTCGGTGGCAAGACAGTATCCATTAGGCAGAGAAGGTCGCCGGAAACCGACGGTGGGGGTACCGACAAAAAAGGGCCATATATAACGATCACCCCCCCCCCACACACACACACACAACCTCGCTTAGAAAGTACCGTGAATAGGCTATGGTTCATCAATGTTGAAATAAAGACAGGAAACACAAAGTCTTAATCTAATATTGACCAAAGTGTTGATGAATTGTAATCCCAAAAGGGCTGGACAAACTGGAGTCCTTGGTCTGAAGAACAGTTATTGTTGGAGCAATGGGGCCTGCATGAAGCAGCGCATGATCAAGCAATGGAGGGGAACAATAGACATATCTTATCTGCAACAATTAGAAACAATGACAATGATAGACATGTTAAGTTCTTTTCACATTTCCAGCACATAATCATATTAAATAAAGCCAATTTCTATTGTTGCCTTGATCTATGTCGATCCTGACTAAATACGTGACCTGTATGTTTCCATGTTGACAGGGATCTGGCCAGCCAGAGAGAACGGCATTGACATCAACACAGTCTGCCGCTCCGAGTCAGGAGACCTGCTTGCTGTTGGAGACAGTCAGGGTTTCCTGAAGCTCTACAGATATCCCTCCACACAGAAAAAGGTACGAGAAGGCTCGCAACACTGATATGTAAATGCAGTCCCACACCGCCCAGCCGTTCAGGCTAACTCTTTAGAATATGAAAGTGATTATATAATTATTGAGAAAATCCTGAAGATGATCAATTCAGAACATTCAATCACAGAAGCTACAACTAAAATGTTGTAGGCCATTCTGAATTCGAAGGCCTCACAACAGAACAAGGTAGAAATGTAGTGGACCACCACCCACCCATATACTCTGGGCCAAGCCATCCATGGCCTATTGACAGTACACATAACTTTGGTGCAATGTACAAATTGTATACACGACGTAATTAATGCTTACATTGTGGTCCCTCCGCAGGCCCAGAGTCACCAGTGGAAGATGTGCAGCAGCAACGTGACGAGCGTGAAGTTCCTGTACGATGACGGCTACCTGCTGACTACAGGCGGCATGGACGCCGCTCTCATGCAGTGGGCCGTGCAGGCGACAGAGGGCATCAACAGGAACAGGGCTAAGCGCTACTGAGTTCAAACAGAGCGGCTCAAATCTTTGAGTGGAAGATAGCACGCTATTCTGTGAGGAGGCCTGTAACGTTATGCCATTTTTCATGAGTGAAATCTCGTGTTAGACTAAAATCTCGCGAGACGTCGTCATCTCGCGAGAAACTGAAATCTCGTGAGCCATCGTCACCAACTGGCTCTCCTTTCGAAGTCGAAGATACATTATTTGCCATCTTTTGTAACGGTGAACATATGATGATGCCACGCCAGCTATATTTTAGCTACTTCACTTCATCATGTTGCACCATGTAATATGCCAGAACAGTGCCAAAATGCATAAGTTTGCCATCATCTGTAAATATAAGAAATAAATGTTTGTATGTGTCAGCTAGCGGTAGACTTCTTCCTAGTACTGTTGTGAAGATGGTTGTACAGTTTCATAGAGCTCGAGTTTCTCGTTTCTCATCTTAGCCTAGCACAAGATCCTTACAAACGGTATTTCTTGTAGGTTTGCTTGCACATATCAATGCGCTAAAAATGTTCCTTAAAACTTTATCGTTGCCCTGATGTGACAAGGATCCCCTTTGAGGATGCCCAAATGTTTGTTTATATGTGTACATAGTAGGACTCCATATAATCATGGCCGCGTTTAATATCGTATGTCTTGTTAGCAACACAAGTTTATAGGATGATGCTTAGCAGGTAATATAGACTGATAACATGTTATAGTTGGAAAACAACCGGATGAAAATTGAGTAGATGAGACAGTCATTACAACATTAATATTGTTTAAGGATAATCATGACGAGTGCTAGTTGGCTCCTGGTTCATGACATTGTAAGTTATTGTAAGAAGACGTGCAGGAGGTATTCGATCCCCAATACTCACACTGTACTGAAGTCATGGAAAGTAGTTTTTTGCTATACAATGCACTAGGCTGAGATAGTCTACTTATACACATGTAAAAGCGGTAAGTGATATTTCGTATCAAGATGTATTTATAATGTGTGTGGGACGTCTAAAATAAAATGTATTTTAGCAATGACGTTGTTGGTTTTGTGTCACTTTTATGTAGTTGTCATAATTGTAGCATTAATAGAGGAATGACAAATACAGATGCAACAGTGATGTTTATTCTATAATAACAGCTACTATCTTTAAAATTATCAAGTATAAACAATGATTGTATTATATTTCACAGCCCCCCCCCATTTTATCACATACCCCAGTTACATAAAGTGAGGAAGATGAATAGCACCAAAACGTACGCTGCAAATAAAGTTCTTAATATATAAGATTACACCAAATACCTCTTAAGCTAGACTTGCTAATTTTTTGAGTCACGATTGTACTCTTGTCGAGAAGAAACTGTGCACCTTTCCGTAGGATCATTATTCAACTTACTGGTGGGCTAAACATTATGTACAAAGCTAGAATTCATTTGTTTCTAATTGTTGCCTGACTCCTAGTCCCAGCATGCTTTCCTGTGCCTGCTGTCCGTTATGCTTAAACGCGTATAAAACGTACCCAAGCTAATTTACATAGACCTTTCTGTTGTCTCCTTATATCTCCTAAGATTTACAAACAAAGCACGCTATACGTAAATGCAGTCTTTCAGACAGTAGTTGGGGCTAATGCGAGGCAAGAGGTTACCTCCTTGCGGAATCGTTTGGAATTGCAGATTAAAGAAAGGCACTGGCCATGGAATCTGCAGGCAATCGTATGCGCGATTCTTCATAGAAAATAGTTATTATCCTAGACAGAATAACATAGATTTGCGTTATATAGTTAGAAAAGACCCCTGTGAAAACCTTGCGGCACCGAAAATAAATATTTTGTGCGACTATAGCATGCACTTCATCATACGCATCCATGTTGGTAAATACAATATTAACACTGCGTGACACGTTCCCCAGAACTAAATGTGATATTTATCTCTGCTACGGTTTTATCGTCCAAGAGGGTTGGACCTTCCAATTAAGCCAGCTGCATGAATAGGAGATATTTCCCGTGTCCTTGCTGCATCCTCCATATGTCACCAACCTCTCACCTACCAGTGGCACATGGCCTAGTTTCACAGAGCACCTGTTCAATCGTTCACACTTCCTGTTTTCTCCATTCTAATATGCCGGCCACTTGCGTCTCCTTTTCCCTTTTTTGACAACCCTACTCCTAACAATATATTCCCCGGCAATTACACCGTGTGTGCTCTAAACTATTTCTGACAAAATATCAAATATTTTGAACACTTCAGAGATTTCGAAATTAGCCTGATTTGCATTTTTCCATGTTCTAGCCAGAAAAATAGTAAATGTCAAGTGGAATTCGTGAAAGAGCTGTTGTTTAAAAGCACTTTTGGTGGATGATTTCCGGCCCATACTCCTTGTACTGTTGCCTGTCGACGCAGATCGACTTGAAGGTCGACAGGGACCCCATGATGGAACCGCCCAGCCAGACAGCGTGACCTCTGTACTTGGGGTCAAGAACCCGGATCTTGGTGTTCGATGGTGTTATGGCTTCCAGCTCGCTCTGAAAAGCAGTGGACATCTTCCATTTGTAACTAAGACACGAATTCATGATAGCAGGTATGAGAGAGGTAACCCAATAGTAATATACTTATGATCGGTACCGATAAATGAAACCTATATCAAAGAACCAGGAGACACGACAGAATTACAGCTCCAAGCTAGCCGGAAATTGGGTTTGCGCCATCTCCAAAAATACTTATTGTATTAAGCTTCGTGCAGTTTCAATTTGCGTACTGCACTTTCAGATGAGATCAAATCATTTGCCTCTGTATATGGTATAGGGTTAGGGATGGCAGACCCAAATTATGGAAAATGCGAGTTGTTGAGAAAAATCAAAGAGCTTCCATTGTCAAATTTATTTTGGCGATTGACGGATTTATAAATCAAGGTACAAAGTACTCAACGGAATGATGTTCTGTATTGCTCATTTTTTTTTAAATTTTAACACGTTACGATGCTGCCTGATGCTAGATGTAACATCCTAATTTTCATCCAACCTGCATCCTGGCCGCCATGCCAGGGAACTGGGACCCTCCTCCCGTCAGAACCACGTTCTTATAGAAAGTGTCCCGGATGTCTACGTCACAGCGCTTTGCACACGTCACCACAGCCTCGGGGAGACCTTCATCCATGATATCTAAATAAAAAAAGAAAAAAACGGAACAAAAGAAACGTGGCAAAATTATACGTTTTAAAGGGAATAGTGGCATGTGGAAACGTAGATCTATTCTTATGAAATCTGGAAATCAACGTAATTACAAAATGCTTAAACAAAATGTAAAGATTGCAAAACTAATTTTGAAAATGTGACAGTAAATGATTAAATACACTTTCGTAAGATTACAGGGTAGCCAACACGTACGTACCTAAAATGGGAGGATGGAATAGCGGCTCGGGAACCTGGTATCTCTCGTGGTCTACTTTGATGGTGTCCCCGTTCGGGAGGACGTACTTCTGTGGTAAGAGCCAGTTGGTGGGAGCAGCCTCCGCCTCCTGTTGTACATCCATAGCGACGTAACACATCTCTTCTTTAATCCTCCCTGCTATCTCCCGCTCAACTGCAAGAGCGATTATGTTCTGTTGGTGTGTTTCATTGGGTTCAAGCGAAAAAAGCATCTGTCCTTGGTGCTGATTTTGCTTTCACGACTACTTCCGGTTACTACATAATGTCCTTGGTCTACTGCGAAGGAGCGATAGGAACGCTTTCAAAGCATAGTGTAAGAATCTTGCTAAAACAGGGATATAAACAGTACAGGGAGGTAAATTTACTCTTTTTATGTCTGATTCACTCTTTCATGAAACAGCAGTTTTATGAAATTACTCTTATGAACCTACCTGGGGACTTGAAAGAATGTCCTTTCTTCTCCAACAACGTTATAAGATAGTCCGTGAGATGGGTGCCAGCTACGCTGACTCTCTTCCATGACAGCGGCAGAGCGTACCCCTCATACACGGGTACGGCGTGCGAGGCGCCCTCCCCGCAGTTCAGCACCATCCCCACCGTGCGGCCGCTCGTGTACAGCGACAGGACAGACTCTATCGCCAGGTAAACCGCCTGGGCACTGAACTTCTCAAAAAAGATCTGAGGAAAAAATCACGGTTCATCATGTTGCACAGCAATCTACACTGCAGCAAGACATTGAACATTCACTTGATTTTTAATTCAATAAGCGTTTAGCGTTGCAAGTAGTGAATACGTTTGCAGGAAAGTTTGCGGTGTTGTGGGCCACTGACCTCCGCTGTCTTCTCCCTGGCCTGTCGCGGGTTCCTCGGCCTCTCCGTGAGCAGGTACGCGTGTTCGTCCGGCTGGATCTTAAGTTCCTCGTGAAAAATGTGGTTCCAAATCTGCAATAAGCAAGAAAAGGCTCGATTTTATTTGTCCGAGAAGTCACCCTTCACTGCCTTTGGGAGTTGCAAGAGGCGTTTCATCCGTTCAAGATCCTTTAAACAGGACGTTCATCTATGTGCCAAACCCTCCCGATTGACGAATCCCTTTTCGCTAAGCTTTCTTTGCTGCACTAGTGTTACTCACCACCTCCATGTCGTCCCAGTCAGTGATGGTACCCTCCACGATGGGGTAGGTTATCTTCAGTTCCCGCCAGTTCTTCAGTGCCTTTTCTCCGCAGCACACGCCTATGGACTGATGCTGGTGATAAGATATAGAACAATTCCCTTTTAATATTTAATATCGTTTAATCAAAACTTTGTGGAAAAAAAGTATATCTTATATCTGAAGATAATTAATCTTCAAGCAGATTGAAGAGGAAAGATAGTAACATTTTTTCGAAAAAAAAGAGGCAGGATCAAAGCTCAGTAAGTGATTAAAGCTCAATTGGAACATCAGATCTTGAGCTCTTGTCGTCTTTCTAGACGGTCTACAGCTTCAGATATCAAACATATAATTGTCCCTCCAAATATATAATTGAAGATTGATCTGGGTCCTTAAGAGACCACCTGTAGTCTTCAAGAGTCCCACCTGCGGGAAGGCGGGTCTGCCGACCAGTGTGGGTAAGAACACATGCGGTTTGAACTGCCCGGCCAGCCCGGCCTTGATGGAGGCGGTGCCGTGGTCCAGCACCACCGTGGGGTTCCCGTCAGTCATCATCTCTGTCAGCAGCATCCCAACCCTGGGCAACACAGCGGAGAATGAATGAATGAATGAATGAACGAACGAATGAATGAACAAATGACCGACTAAATGAATGAACGAACGAACGAATGAATGAATGAGCAAACGAACGAATGAATGAATGAACAAAATAATGAATAAGCGAACGAATGAATGAACGAACGAACGAAAGAACGAATGAACGAATGAATGAATGAATGAATGAATGAATGAATGAATGAATGAATGAATGAATGAATGAATGAATGAATTTTTCAGACTTCCCGGAAGTATTTGGGGTTTTCATGACTTTCATATCATGTTTACCGCATTTCCCGTGTCTGACATTTTACCTCCTGTCATTCTGCCTGTCAATCCCACCCACATGCTGTCAACCTACTCTCAAGTTCATCCTCATTTCTTGTGTCTGTCCATTTCACCTTGTCGCTCTGCCTGTCAATCTTCCCCACCCTCGTGCTGTAAACCTAACTAATAATGTAAGAATAGAATGACATAAATGCATCTAGTCATAATCTGTATTCACAGTCACCAGGGAAAGACAGGGGCGAAAGAGAAAGTATGACCTTATTCAGTTTGTACAATGCATAATCTGTACTGTCCTTGATTTGTCTTCTACGTAGTAGCAGGAACATGCAGTGCATAACTGTACAAAGGAACAGTAATATCATATTCCAAGGGGGGGATATAGCCTTCCATATGGCTGTCCTAATTACTCGTGGCCCAGTCAAATTGCTGCACGTACTACGTCCGTCCCTGGTTCTGGGTTAGTACATGGGTTTGAATAACGTTTCCAGTGGGAATATGATAATTATGATGGCAAAGCTGCACTCCTGCATAACTATTCAAAAGTATTCCATCAAATAAAACAGAGCGCGTCCAACACTCTCAGATATTTCGGCATTAAATTAATCTTTCAATCGGCCAAAGCAATCCTGTGCGTGCCTACAATTTAAGTAAAAGGCAGTTAAAACCGTTATATCTTTCACCCCTAGAGATATAGATATATCCTGGTATCACAACCCGTAACAGGGGAGAAGATTACTTTGAACATTGGTGCTTTTCGAGATCACATCTTCCCGTCAAATTTGTGGACGTTTTAGGGGCGATAAAGACGGTGTATTTGAGCGGGGATGGTGCTGAAATATGTATGGGTTAGCCCGTACAAGGTACGATAGCACATTGTAGCCACGATACTTCTTTGCGTATTTATTTTTCATTGGCTCAATGTCCGCACAGCTTTAGTGTAGTGCTGTCTTAGCTAGCGCGCTTTTGACAGATGGACACTCTGCAGTACGTCCGAAATATGTCCCAATCATTATTGGGCATTGTTTCCACATCAAATCCCACTAGAAACATGACCGATCTCCCCCATGGCACAAGCGTCTTTGTTCTCCGTCCCAAGAGACCCAATACAATGACAAACACTGCGTCGCTAATGTGTTTTTCAGGTATAACACAGACACAGTGTGGCTATGCTTTATAGTGAGACTCTGTAGCAATGACACTCCTGCTTAATTATAGATCGAGGCGACGGGAGGTGAATTATCTTTCCGACAAGAATTCGGAAAATTGCGTGGGCCATAATATCATTTCAACATGTATAACAACGGGACGAAGCGGCGAGGGTTGGTGGTGAAAAATTACGTGTGCAAAACTTGGAAAGAAGAGGTCTTGAAATTAATCTACTCATAGACCTTAGAGGATGCGATGACCTAATTTTTCTCCCGGGCGCGCCATTTTAACTAGTTGTGTGGACGTGACCAGGATGCATTTTATGAGCAACATTGTATCTCTACACATTACGTTTCCATGGCGATTTACATCTCTATGGCAACCACACGTTACAATATATATCAGATTTGTACGGATAACTCATTTACCACTGTTGGAGTAGGTCTCAGGGGAGACAAACACTAACGACTCTGAACAAGCCTAGCCAAGTAATTTGTCTTTATGGTGATCCGACTGATGACGTAGGCGGGCAAGGTTTGCCAAACGACCGGCGCCGAGAAGTCCAAACTCTTCCCACACGTGAGTTGGACAGAAAGAAAATAGACTTTGATAAATTGTCAAAGGAACAAGGTGAATTAGAAGAAATGTACTACGCTGGATGGATTCATAAGTGCTCTCAAGCCTTATATCATATATTTAAAGACAAAATGTGCTTTTAACAAACGAAGACAAACATATGAACTGTTGTTGAGCTGCTGAGACATCGCGATTCTCTGTCGTAATTGCCACACACAGAATTGACGGCGCAGTGACCTTTTCGTAAATGGGTAGGCGACTGGAATGGCAATCAAACAATTTACATACTGTACTCATGGCGGACAGAAGGTCTGAATACCGCACCTGTCATGTACGCGTACAAGCTTTCTCTTTGCTTCTAAAATTTGATGGATGGCTCTATTCCATTGTTAGCTGTTTATTCTTGAGTAATATTTGTTTAATGGTAGATATTGGCCTCATCTTTTACTCCTTTTCATCCCTACCATCCACTGTCGCTGATTGTGATCAACTTACGGAGAAGTGAAGCTAGAGCTGCCGTTCTGTACAAATGCACGATCAGACAAAGAAGCATTGTAGCATGCAGAGCACGTCATGGCAGTATCACAATATTGGAACCCGACACACTGGCTTGTCATGTCAGAGGTCATCAACAATCTACTTCACACTGCTGTGGCTTGAAACATAAAACCGTTGTCTGACATCGATTGACATATATGATATGATTTATGCCATACAGGCGTCGATATGGTTCCCATGGTAACTGGCATGTTGTGTTTATACAAAAATCAAATATTCGGTCGTGATACTGAGGACAAGTGACGAATAATATTGGACTTGGCCAAAAGAATGTGGGATGGGGTGGGGTGCGGCTATGGTCAGCAAAGACCTGGTAGGGTTGTGGGCTGAATGGTGAGAAAAAATAGACACAGAAGAGTTGGGGAAAATGTGAATTAGAGCTTACATCGTGTATATTCTTTCATATCGTTGAAGAGATCTTTAAACTGTGCAACAATCATTAGCAGACAGGTATAACCATAAAGTCAATTATTCTAAATATTCTGTTTATGTTATGATAGTTACCGCGTGGTTTACCGACCGTCGTTATGTATTCATGAAGGTCATGTGTCAGAAAAACGGTCGCCCCCAATATGTCACACTATGTCACATTAAATGTCTAAAATGAATAGTAAAAACACAAAGCTTTTCAGATAGGTTGACAGTACTCCGAGAACGGCTAATTACATGGTGACCGATGATGCTTTGCCCCCGCCCTCCCATTTTGTAACCCATAAAACACACAGAAAGGTCACGGTTAAACAACAGCTGATTGATACACAAGGCAGCTACACAGAGGGCAACTTGTTCCTGCCGCCCAAATTGGCTGAATTCCAGCGAAGTCCTGTTAGAATTTCTAGACACGATTCCTTCTTGACTCGTTTTCATGGCCCCCTAGCCTGGGGCAACTTGCCTGGATGGGTACGACCTAGTTCCACGGGGGACGTTCTGATACCGAAGACAAATTGTATCAAATGTTTTGGGGGTCAGTTTGCGGGACGTGCGGTGGAAAACACGCCTAACAGACTCAAGCATCTGGCGCGAGCTAAATATAAGTCCGCCCGGAAGGGCCGTGGGTGTTTCCCAGGCTAGGAGAAATAACTACAGCTAGATTGGAATGGAAAGCCCGTATGTTCTCCCAGTTGTTGTCATGCTAGATTCCCATCGAGGAAAAATACGCCCAAAATTCACACTCCTTTTAAACAGTACGGACATGTTGTCATACGATTAAAGCGTTTCGAATTCCCTCTGACGAAACTACATGTACCAACACCATGTACTGAGGTACCGATATCATAAATACACTATACGCAACGTCAGATCAAATCTCTATACTGTTGTTGTGTGCGATCTTTCGCACAAATGCATCATATTTTGGGATAACACGTGTGACAGATACAGCGACGGTACTGCATAATTGGCGAAATACGACGGATTCTAAACATGCAGACAAAAGACATGGCCGAGACTTACCCATCTCGCAACACACGGGATAAAAACAGCAGCGCTTAAAAAATGACCTTACCTTATATAGCGGCCACCCTTATCGCTGTAGAATATAGGGTACCAAAACAGGCGGGGCAGCTGGGAGGATGCAGGCAGGCCCTCGCTTCTAAACGTCAGCCAAAAACACACCGGGTTTCACTGTGTGTTACTCTCCATATACCACGTGACTTTCCTTTCGCTCTGATGCATCATTTTCGGCGCAGGACGCTGCCGAGGGCTCGGGGGTCAGTTCCCGCGGGAATCATCAGTCGGGCATTACCAGGACGGGCCCCGATCCTGACCATAAATGTGCATAGATTGTGTTTGAACATGGACTTCTTGTTGACCGTTCACGTCTGTGAAAACGCGAACAGTAAACACCCTAATCTGAATTAAATATTTAGTTCGGATGTCCGATACGTGTGAATGGGATCGCTGTGCGAATAGAAGCCAAATATGACAGAAAAAAAGAAAAGGTCTCATAATATATTTTGCTACCCTGTCAGGAGGAATTAATGCATCCTTAAGCATCCATTCACATGGAAATAACCGTCGGGAAGGCTCATGGCGATGTGCAATTTTCTCTGCACCATTATGCGTTACAAGAGAGGATAGAGTTGCATGGGAATTGCTCCAGTCGCTAGGATATGGGAATACCATCAACCCAAGAGGAACGGCGCATGATGTGAACAGTCTTCGCTCCGCTATTTCACGCCGCGTTATTTCACATCGCCTCATTGCACCTTCTACAGAAAGCAGAAATATGACACCGATATAGTCAAAATCTGCGTCGTAAATTCCGCCGCGAATGTTTTCCGGGACTTTCAGTGCCATTTGGAATCGCATTTGTAACGACGAGCGGCTTTAATCACATTACACAGGCAATGGCATTTTGGAGCCACGGTCGGTCACGTGAGCGAGGCGCTGATGAGATAAGCGTGCATACGTCATAAATCCTGTGCCTAACCGTGCGGTACTGGGAGATAAGGCGGCGCAGCGCTCATGTCAGCGGCGTGTGGCTTCTACCGCAGGACGGCCACTTCTGGGCGTTTGTGTGATGTGACGTCATTCAGCAGCCAGCCACAGGACCCTGGCTAATGTCTGGTTTGACAACACAACTTCAAACTCATGACGCGGACACTTCATGCGAAATTTGAGCTTTGTTCCGAAGGATGAAAAGTGTCGTAACAGTCAACGAGCCTTGTCTTATGTAGAGCAATTATGTTGGGTAATGTTTCATACCGGCTTTCCCTAGCAACATCTGCCAGTGCAGTAGTAGTACGCAAAACTTCGTTCTCATGTGTGGAACAGCGCGATGTTTGAAGCGCGATGAACAGAATATATCATAATCATTCTTGGAAGAAGATTACACAATGAAGACGAGTGATGGAAATTTTTGTCGTCTATTATTGAACCATTATGATATGGGTCGGGCCGTTAAAATGGTATGCACTTCACACCGATTTCGCTAGGTGACCGTAACTACCTTTTCCAGACAATCGTTACTATCGCACGTTACTAGTATCTTATCTATTTTCGACCAGAATCATTCAATTGCAAGCAATCATTTGCAATATCTTATAGTTCCTGTCATCGTAAATTGAAAATTCCATCGTTACCCCGTATCAAACGTTATGAGGAAACGGTCACTCTTCAAAAATCTGTCGTTAAGAACGAGGAAATGTCCCAGACTAAAAATAACTTTATTACATGGTGTTTGTCCAGCTATATACTGTCATCTTGCTGCTCTCAAAACTGAGGCCCACATTAATATTCTTTGTTTGTCAAGAAAAATATTCAATAAGCGTTTGTATCCATATTAAATACTAGTATGCATTACACTTGAACATTATTAGGAATTCCCTTCTTCATATCTTGTTTTCCAGATAGACCAAGCATGAGGAAGTGGATTATGAGTGTTTTTGCACCTCTTGAAATTTGCTCAGCACTTTTTCCAGTACACGTGGCATTACATGTGTATTATTTTTACTGTACCTGCCAGCATATAAAAGACAACTGTTCTCACATATTCGCCATTCTATCGTGCGGGGTGCAGATCGTCTGGTATCATGGACCGGTAAGCTATGATTTTCCTTACATTTTTTTATATCCCTGTCTTATGGTACATAAAGATAGGATATAATTAACTTGCGTTTGATATGTCGCCAAGGTGTCTTATTATATCATGTTCGTTTCAGAAACGCAGCCGTATACGCACTATGTCTAGGCTTTCTTCTGTCCGTTTTGCCTTGTCCATACGGTAAGCTTTCAGTACTTCTTGTGTCTATCAGTACTATATAATATATAGAACATGTGTATGTGCGTGCGTGCGTGCGTGCGTGCGTGCGTGCGTGCGTGCGTGTGTGTGTGTGTGTGTGTGTGTGTGTGTGTGTGTGTGTGTGTGTGTGTGTGTGTGTGTGTGTGCGTGTGTGTGTGTGTGTGCGTACATGTGTGTAGCCAAGTTTACAGTTTCTCAACACCTGTGTTGTTTTCTATAGCTGAAGACCCTCAGTGTCCACCGGGATGGACCGGTCCTTCCTGCAAAGACTGTGAGTATTCTCGAAGATTATAATACCTCCTTTTTGTAGGCATGCAGCGTTGTATTCTTTTCTGCTTTAACTAATTTCTATGTATCTGCATTCTAAAGGGAACAGAGAAAAGAGAATCTTTTGTAATACATGTAAGGTTTTGCAGGTCATTGGTCACAAATGGCTTTACGTCGTCACAAAGGTTTATTGATACATACGGCTGACCCGTGGCTTGCATGTTATGAACAACGCGTTAAATAATTCCTACCTACCCATCTACAAATAATTCCAGAGGTAACAAAACAATGTTAATCATACCACATCTGTTTATTGACTTCTTGCAGTTTCCTGCGACGGACGAATCCAGGGCAGTTACCCCGACCCTAGCGAGTGTCACATGTACTACACCTGTGTTGACGGGTACCCGACGCCGTTACACCAGTCCTGCGGGCCTGCCGGTTGGCTGGCTTTCAGTCAGTTGACCCACAACTGCGAATGGCCCCAGGACGTGCCCGGATGTGGACCCAGTCCCTTCGGTGTGTGATGGTCTTCACAGAATAGTTCGAATGCGTCTTATTTTTTCTCAAGATTTTGTTCCAATTTCATGTAACTTTGTACTGAAAGAGGCTGTTCTGTTTTTAAGAAAAGCTTTTTATAAGAAACAAGCAATAATATATAGTACTGCTACATTTTTAACGTTCGGAAAATGGATATTCGTTTGAAGTAATAAGACTGTTCCCTTTCCCCACGACAGGTCTTCTTGGTGTGTCCACCTTTCTGAACCCTGACGACCCCCTTCTGGTGGAGGTGGCCACCGACGACGGCAACGTCATACAGGTAAGAACAAAAATATCCAAACGCGTCTGCTTCTAGGTCACAATCATTCGCTATCTTACCCCTGTCTCCATCAGTCGATTCAAAATCCCACAGGTTGCTGCTGTTGACTTTACAACGAGGGAGGTGGAAATGTCCCCATATAACTGCTAAGTCTTCCTTCGTGGCGCGTCAGCAGCCCAACATAACGGGAATCATACTTTTACACCCTCCGTTCCAAGTAATATAGGCCGTTTTAGAAGCGGAAAATGACATTTTCTTTCATCCATAAATAATTTCATCAGGTTGGTGAATGATTGAATACTAGTAGTAAGGTTATTTTATTCACAACATGAGTCGACGTTTCGATGACCGTCTGTCATCTTCTTCAGGGCTAATATGACTGGTTTACTGTGCACTGGAGCTAAGTGTTACACGGTGGCATTCTGTGCACTGAAGCTATAACTTTTATTCATATATCTACTGACAGGTCCAAGGAGACAAGACTGACGAAGGCGCGGCGACCTCGGTGGAGTCCCTGACCCAGACGACAGCCGGCGGAGACCAGACCACTGTCGGCTTCTCCCCGGACAGCGCTCTGGTCGACACCGTGGTGACGTCATCAGGAGTCTCCATGACGTTCGTGTGGACTGATGACAAAGTCTTCGTTACTGCTTCCGCACAGAACTCCAGTTTTGAGCTCAACGTGCAGGTAAGGTGCCTCCAGGGCTGTCATGAAAATGTATAATGATACTTGATCGGGGATATCATTTGAATCTAGATCTAGTTTAAATGCTGCTCACTGGAGGAAAAGAACCATGTCGTTTTCACCAAACAAATGTGTTAGTTACTGCTGCCCATTACCCATCACTGCCTTCGTCAGTGCTCTATTGTCCCTAGTGTTGAACGTATCACAACTCAGAGTGCCCTTATTCCACTTCTAGGTCGATCTGGAGCCAGGTGACCTGGCATCCGTGTCTTCCTTGTCTGAAGTGCACGGGGTAGCGACGGTATCCCCGACAGCCGACCACTCGTCTTCCAACAACGGAGTAGATTCTGCACAAACTGGACCGCCGAGCACTCAAGCAGGCCAGGCTACAGGGGAGACTGGCATGCCCTCCCCGGAGTCGGCTGCCGTCACCGCGGCGCAGAGTCTACGGCTGCCCGTCCTGGTTACTAGGTGTGGCCTGCCAACAGACGACGTGACTGTCAAGGCGTTTGGCTACAAAGGTATGCAGTGTTGTCAAATCTGTTGGTCTATTTTCTCACGCCTTCTGTGTGTGTGTGTGTGCTTGTGTGTGTGTGTCTAGTGTTGACCAAAAATCTAAATCTGTGATCGCTAAAGCATGTTGATTTGCTATTTTAGAATTTCATATCTCATATATCCACAGGTTTGACCTCAGCTACAGACGTTTCGTCGCTGGACCCGGACGTGGAGTACCGAGTTTTCCCGACAGAGGAAGCTGGAATGTTCGAGATTGTCGTCCCGGCCAGTCCCGCGGACTCCTCCCCGGAGGCGGCTCAGACCGTGTGCGACAGCGTCAGTCAGGTGGTCGGGGGCGTGTGCGCCGCGTCGCTGGGCGTCAGGCCTGCCACGGACGGCACCATCTGTAACGAGGTGGCCGACGCCGCACAGTTCATCACCACTCAATCAGGTCTGTAAAAATATGTCGGTTTAGAGTCTAAGTTGTGATTATTTCTTGAATCGTCTTAGACTGTTAGACTGTACTATATGTTCTAATCTATATGTATGGCATGTGTGCAGACTAAAGGTGTGTCGTGTTCTTGCAGGCGCGGAAAGTGCTCTCGTTCTGGCCGCTTGCTCGGGAGGCTTCGGGGCCGTCCAGGCGTTTTGCGACGCCATCGGCTTCAGCGCAACAGAGGAGGAAGCCACCGCATCGTCTGATCTCTGTCAAAAGGTACTTGATCTTGAACTTGTCACCTCAAGAGATGAGGCTTTGACTAGTACATGTGTTGTTGCCTTCAAATTTCCGACGCCTATTTCAAAATGAATACTTTTGGTGTTGACGACCCATCAGGAGTAAAATGCCTGCACAGGTACAAAACAGAGTACTTTTTTTGTAAAAAGTTTTGCGGCGCTTTTGCGGCGAAAAACACAATCAATCCCTATTCTATCCCTCGGATATGTCCTACAAAAAGAATCTATGGACTTCGTCCTGCTGTATAGTAGCTACAGGGATCTACATTAGAT
Source organism: Branchiostoma belcheri (assembly GCF_001625305.1). Taxonomy (NCBI): domain Eukaryota; kingdom Metazoa; phylum Chordata; class Leptocardii; order Amphioxiformes; family Branchiostomatidae; genus Branchiostoma; species Branchiostoma belcheri. Next base: position 2,461,003 of record NW_017804131.1, read on the forward strand.
GGATCAATGTGTTTCTTCTTTTCCTCTAAACTTGGCTATAGGTGACGGGAACTGTCGACTCCTTTTCGCCGGAGCCGGTGCTTGTCGTCCCGAAGGTTGTGTTCTCGAGCGGCGAGGAAGTCTCCGTCCCGGGACAGATCGTGACTCCGGGAGACGCCAACCAGACACTTCCCGCCTTCAGCGTCTCCTCCAGCACCGGTCACGTGATCTCCTCTGTCGTCTTCAACCCGCGGGACCCACTGCCTGGCCAGAGCTACGTCGGGCATGCGCAGTTCGCCTGTACCGATGCCACCACCGTGGCCACCATGAGGATTGTCGGGACAGATGGGTTCCATAAAGAAGTAAGACTGTACATGCTTTGTTTTAGGGTTTATACTGTGCGTTTATAATTCACCTGGTAAGAAATCTGGACTTATGATATTGTTATGTTTATCGAAGGAAAACATATTGTTTTTGCTCTGTTTCTTCTCCAAACAAATAAGGTCAATGACCTGAACCAGACGTCTGTCGCCATGGTAACTGGTGTTTGGTTACATCCTTGCAATTTTTATAGCAGGGATTTAGACTCCTCTCACCATATACTATTAAAAATGAATATGTTTGAGTAAGAATTAACAGAGTAGACCATATGCATAGGTAAACATTATGCATTTACTTTGCAGATGTTACTTTCTAGGGTATAGTAGTTTTTAAATTCATGTTTAAGACAAGACAGTATATTACAATAACATATAACATGGCAGAATAATACTCTATGTAAATAAAAGCATCGTATAAGAATAACGCAATGTATGATCTTTCCTACAGGTGCAGTGCGCAGGCGCCGTCTCGGAATGCACCCTGCATGTACCCGGGGCACAGGAGCTGGTGGTTGACCGCGTCACCGTCTCCCTTAGCGCAGGCGCACTGCCCGCCGTCTCCACGGAGTACGTCATCGTGTTCTGAGCGCGCTGCAGGGCCGTTCACAACGCCGCTTCAAAGACGCGCAGATGTCCGACTTCTGACAGCAGTCATGTGGCTGTTAGAAGTGTTGCTATAACAACAATAAAGCTCTGAAATTACTTTCGTCAATGGAACTGGAGAATAAAATTGCTTTCATGTTGTACAATCTGTGTACTAATTGCGTCAATGCTTTCATGATGAGAAAAGGCCGTCAGCAAAATAAAACACATTTCACTGACCTACTGTGTTTGATTTCCGTGAAGATGTTGTTTGCTCTCTCTCTCTCTCTCTCTCTCTCTCTCTGTGTGTGTGTGTGTGTGTGTGTGTGTGTGTGTGTGTGTGTGTGTGTGTGTGTGTGTGTGTGTGTGTGTGTGTG
>NW_017804131.1:2462340-2466147 GCF_001625305.1 Branchiostoma belcheri
TCTCTCTCTCTCTCTCTCTCTCTCTCTCTCTCTCTCTCTCTCTCTCTCTCTCTCTCTCTGTGTGTGTGTGTGTGTGTGTGTGTGTGTGTGTGTGTGTGTGTGTGTGTGTGTGTGTGTGTGTGTGTGCAAGCGTTGTGGAGCGAAAATCCGGATGGTACTCAGGATAGGTTGTGACAAGGGCAGATCAAATGAAGCATAGCTTTTGTTTTTCATCCATGCCTTCCTGTCAAAATGCTGTCTGTTTGTGCCTCGTTACGACAGATAAATGACCATATACATGTAAATAACATCCTTGACACCTCCTCGGTGATCGTAATGAAACACCAGAATTAATTAGCAAGCTGCCTCCTGTAGTGTAGGCACATGTGCAGGCTGCACATCATTATCATCCCTCCCATTTTTGTATGTCACACTGATTTCCCACAAGTAAAACCCGGCGTGAAAAACATCCGCATCCTGAAAATGTCAGCTCAACATTGGTTGGGTCCTAACCTGGGCGGTTTATGAACAAAGTAATATGATTAGGAAATGTTCAACGTGTTCAAGTGTAAGTCATATCTACATACTGCTACGAAAAAGCGTCAAAGTCTCATTAGATAATTCCCCCTCTCTTACTCCGTTGATAATATTCCTGCTGGTGATCAAATAACTACATTCGAAATGTCTCCGTCCCGTCTATATTGGCATTTGCCACATTGGTGCAAGGATTGACATTACAGGTGACACTTTTCAAGATGTCAACCCGGAAACCAGACTATAAGGTTTGAACCACACACCTCTACTCCTTTCGCTACGTGTGGTGGGTTTTTCTAACGTGCTCTCTTCAAACACGGTACCTCCAGCTTTACGTGCCAACCGAGAGGACTCCATAAGTGAAGCTAGGTACACATTTGTGCTCTTTTTCACCCGCATCGAGTACGAAAATGGGTGTAAAATTTGTTTTAATTCTGTACACACAAAGTAGCGAGGTTTGCGCTCTCTCGCTAGCTAGCTTTCAATGATAGATTGATGAAGATTACAACTGAGTACGGCCCGAAAGAAGCTCCCGTCACCCTCCAGAAAAAATATAATTTGGTCGACTGAACTGAAGAATCAATGAACAAATTTTAGAAGAAAATTTTGCTTACAGAACTTTAAGAAGTGTTCGACAAAAGGCATGTATTCGTATGATGTACCATTCGGTTGTCAGGACGACGGAACGTCATTCAGTAATTACATTCTGGCATTCGGCTTCGGCACCTGTGCGTACACAAGCATTGCCTAGTTGTCAGTCAGACGGGATTCTATGTGTTGCGTTAGCTCGTTCTTACGTTGACGTGTTTTTTTTTCAGTTTTGGTCATTTCGCTCGGGTAGACTGACTTCCATGCGCTCTCCCTCGCAGTTTTCTGGTGCTCGGTCCGTTTTGATTATATGATGACTCCGTAGAGGCGGGGCGAAGCATCCCCACTCGTTCCCCGCTGCTTATAATGACGTCCCTGCGGTACAATACGACCGCGCCTCTCCCGATGGTGGCTGCGAACATGAGCGCCGTATTTCCAACCGACAACGTGTCCACCATGGCCGTGAAGAACAACACAGTCCACCCCTACACGACCGCCCTGACCATCCTCATCTCCACGGCTGTCTCCACCGTCATCTTGGGGATCATAGTCGGGAACTTCTTCGTCTGCACGTCCACGCTGACCCAGAGAAAGCTCCGAACCGTCCACAACTGGTTTCTCGTCTCCCTCGCCATCGCCGACCTCCTGGTAGGCGTCCTCATCATGCCTCTAGCCCTGGTGAACGAACTCCTGGGCTACTGGTACTTCGAGAGGGCCCTGTGCGACCTTTTTCTCTCCACCGACATCTTCGTGTGTACGGCGTCCATCCTCAACCTGTGCGGCGTCGCCATCGACCGTTACTGGGCCGCCACCAACCCGCCAGACCTGGTGGAGCACAAGGAGAAACGGCGGGCTAAGGTTTTTTTACTGCTTCATTTTTCTGCTTTTAGATCCATGAGTAGTTCTTATTGTATATCTCTGTGGGAAATTCTAACCTTGAATAGCAAAATTGTTTATTTACAACCACTTGTTCACCAGAGCCGACGTTACATACATGTGTGTCACAATTACCTCAAGTTTGGGACCGCATTGTTAGCAGTAATAACACCTAGTGAAGCAGTCATAATTGCTCTGATGAAGATGTCAGGACATCGAAACGTCGGCTCTTGTTAAACAAATGTTTGTAAACAAGGTCCTTTACTGTTCACTCATTCACCAACACGATGAAATTATGCACGGATATTCTAACCTGTTTTATATTATATTTTAAACATTCCGCTGTACATATGCATCACCTCAACCACTTGAATTGAAAAAAATCCGTATAAAATTGCCTAAGATCTTTTTTCGCCCTGTTCTTTTCATCCACTTCTAATTGGAGCATGTGCTCGGACATAAGCTTTATTGACAGGATCATCCTCCAGCAAAAAGCATATTCTACTTCAGAACGTCTCTCGACCTTCCTCACACTCCATTGATATTGAAACAAGAGCTCTGAATCTCAGCAAATCCTCCGTCTATTGAACCAACTGAATCGTTCTCGATCATGTTTTCCCTTCCTGTACTAAGATTTGTACTAAGCTTTGCTTTGATTCACCATAACCGGCAGTCATGTATCCATGTTTAGACTTTATTAAATGCTCTTTGCGCACGACAATTACATTGATAGTCCCTAGAACTGGTACTTTCCTAAGTACTGACTGATGTTACCGCTGGTTAGAAGACGTATCAAAACCTTCTCAGATAATTGTTATTGGTTGCGAACGAAGAACATCAATTTATATTTAGTTAACTATCTGCCTGTTGAAACGATTCACATGTACAAATATGGTTTGTATGATTGTTACATTACACGGGGTAAACTATATTTACATCTGACAGGCAGCAGCTCTGTGTAATTTGTAATTTGCAGTACTGGCAGGCGGTCGTTTTGTGCCAAACTGTGTAAAGTGCTTTTAGTCAGCTTCTTCAGCATTTGTTTGCGTGTCTAGTAGTTAACGTTGTTGGGAGAGTGCCAGACAGCATGTGCAAAAAGTAAATTCATCGCAGTAGAAGAACAAAGAAAAACATTTCATTCAGTTTTTGCTTCCTTTAGCTGTGGGGATGAATAAATAACTAAAAAAGTAAAATTTGCAAATCAAATTCATGATGTTTACCTTCGCATGTGGTCTGCTCTGTTAATTCTTACTCAAACACATTCTCATACATGGTGATAGGAGTCTAAATCCTCCCTACTATAAAATAGCAACATTATGTAACCCAACACCAGTTACCATGGTGAGAGAAAGTCTGGTTCAGTCAGGTCAGAGGTCACTGTTTGAAGAAGAAGAAGAAGAGGAAACGTAACAAAAACAATAGGTTTTCCTTCGGTAAACATAATTTATTAGGAAATAATGTTGTTTATATGTCAGCAAGCACACATAAGTAGCGATATGACTTTCCGTGGGACAATTGTGATTAAGAATTTATCCGATGAAGGAAGTAGATATTACAGGCAGGCATATTCGGAAAACGTCAAAATCGCTAGCGTCGATGAAGCTTTAAAATTTGTATCTTTGGTATCTTGAGCGTCATGACCTAACGTAGAGTGTGAATGCCCACTGTCCAAGGTGCTGAAGTATGTGTGGTTATCTTACAGGTTATCTATATCAAATTCATCATATATTAGGCACCAAACTTAAGACATGCTCGACTAAAGGAATCAGGACAACCCCAGGCCTTATAAGGTTGACGTTTTATATTACTGCGGTGTGTGTGTGGGTGGTG
>NW_017804131.1:2466167-2467532 GCF_001625305.1 Branchiostoma belcheri
CGGTGTGTGTGTGGGTGGGTGAGTTTGGTATAAGCGGTGTGTGGGTGGGTGTAAGTGGTAAACCATTAAATGTTTTAATGATACGATGTTATTCACCAATGACAAAGCAAAAAGCAATTATCATGAAGTAGTTTCTTTGTCGACGCTGATTCCAAAATCGTGTCTGTAGAAAATGCAATGAGTATTCAATGTACGCATTGTGGAGATGTAAAAAAAATGCACACGTATTCAGAAGCAAAAGCATGCTTTCACATGCATATCAGAAACATAATGAAAGACAGAGAAGCTTAGAGACGATGAGAGCACCTAGTGCGGACACGCAGCCTTGGAGGTTGATGGTGATTAAGGTTAGCAAACAATCCAAGAGACATCTAGCGTGGACGATGTGCCCTAATTACGGCATCACGCGTAGAAAATTTGTTATGTGGGTACTCAAGATGTCCAATTAGTCACGATCTTAGCAACCTGCCAATTAGCCCCAGGCAGCCTGAGATTGCGTAACTCGGACTACAACTAGCCCAGTTTCTGACTTAATATCTATGTGAAGAGAGAGAAATGAGGATTCGAGACAAATAAACGAACATCTTTCTACATGACGAGTAAGGGTAATAATGTTTGATACATGTATATAGTATATGTAAGCCTTTCTCTCTTTCTGTGTGTGTGTGTGTGTGTGTGTGTGTGTGTGTGTGTGTGTGTGTGTGTGTGTGTGTGTGTGTGTGTGTGTGTGTGTGTCTGTCTCTGTCTGTGTCTCTGTTTGTCTGTCTCTTTGTGCATGTGTCTCTGTCTGTCTCTCCCTCTGTCTGTCTCTCTTTCTCTGTGTGTCTGTCTTTCTGTCTCTTTCTCTGTCTCTCTCTGTCTCTGTCTGTCTCTCTGTCTGTCTGTCTCTCTGTCTCTCTTTCTCTGTGTGTGTCTGTCTCTGTCTCTGTGTGTGTCTGTCTCTGTCTCTTTATCTTTATCTCTATCTGTCTGTCTCTTTCTCTCTCTGTCTGTCTCTGTGCCTGTCTGTTTATGTCTGTCTGTCTGTCTCTCTCTCTCTAGTCTCTTTCTCTCTCTCTGTCTGTCTCTGTCTGTCTCTCTCTGTCTCTCTCTCTCTCTCATCTCCCCGCACGGAAGAGACTATGAGAGCGTACTGAAGCTGGCATCCAGGCTATCCCCTTTACCCTTCGCCCTGATGTTCATGAAACACAAGGAGTGTCACGTCTACTTCTCCTTTCTTGCCCACTCACGCCAGTCATGGGATGGGTTGTCTTGAGATCGAGGAATAAAACATTCTCTGAAGAACCACGGATAAAGAACAGAAAAACACCGCCTTTGAAGGGAATAAACCTCCGCCGGCGTCCGTTTATCCAGTGCACCCATGCG
>NW_017804131.1:2467789-2477506 GCF_001625305.1 Branchiostoma belcheri
ATACCATTCGTCTATACTGTGCAGCACCCTCTGTTGAGGTAAGACGCGACAGGGGGGGGGTGCGCTGCGCCCTTATTGTTTCCTCAGGTGCAAAAGTACGGCTTCCTTGAAGTTGTCAGCTAGGCTCTACGATTTCTGTTATGACCCGTTCCAATCCCATTCATACATATGCCTGTACATGATTTCTCTGAATGCACGTCAGATCGCCATCGCTGTGGTGTGGTTCCTGGCGTTCCTGATCAGCGTGCCGCCGCTGTTCGGGTGGAAGGACTCCCGCCCCTGGGACCCGGACTACCCGCAGTGCCGCTACAGCACCGACGTGGGCTACGTGCTCTTCTCTGCTTCCGGTATGTACCCTGCTCTACTGTCGTCATGAAGTAATCACATTGTCAACTCAGATTTATCATGACAAACTGATTTTGCATCATGCATAACAAAATAGCGCTGATTGAAACAGAATGATTGTCGACGTCATGCAGTAAAATTGTGACTGTACCAGAACATATATTGCGAAACGTTTCCAGTTACGAAAATATTTGAATTAAACCATTCCTAATTTTTCTTTCACAGGATCTTTCTTCATCCCCCTGGTTGCCATAACAATCGCATACAGTAAAGTGTACTCCGCCGTGACCACTCGACTCTTGAAGAAAACTCCCTGCAAGAAACCAGCACCTACCGCCAATGACCACACCACGCACCGCCCGGCCATCATAATAGAACTGGCAACTCCCTCAGCAGAACGATGCGACAGCGGAAACGGCAAGACCAAACAGTCTACCACCTTGGAGACCAGACGAAAATCTGTGTCAGGAAACAGCAGCGCCGACTTCAGGCCGACCCCACTGCGCCGCAGCTACAGCCTCGACTCAGTGTTGGCAACGAGAGGTGAGCTCAACTCTTCTCTTCCGAACATTTCTATGTGGTTCCCTGACATCGCACTCGCTGACATCAACCTGCACATCCAGACCGACAGTACCACAGATGGCGGACTGGCCCGAGCGGACGAGCGGCCGGGTTCACTGAGCCCGCAAGACGAAGAAGCGGGAAACAACATGGAAATGCTGTCATCACGCCAGGTGAGTGAGAGTCCACGTAAGGACGACTCCTCTACCAAGGAGACCCTCCATTGTCTCAAGTCGGCCAAACAACGCCCCAATCGACGCCGCAAAAAGTCAAAATCGGTCATGGCCGAGATGGTGGGTCACCTCCAAAGCAAAGAACGCTTCCTGAAGAAGAAGGAGAGGCGGCTGACCTTGATCCTGGGAATCGTCATCACGGCGTTCGTGGTTTGCTGGCTGCCGTTCTTCGTCACCTACGTCACCGTCACCGTGTGCGAGACGTGCGCGGTCTCGGACGTCATCTTCAAGCTGTTCGTGTGGCTGGGCTACTGCAACTCCGCCGTCAACCCCGTCATCTACACCGTCTTCAACAAGGACTTCGTCGCCATACTGGCGGCGCTCAGAAAGGTCGTGTGCGTCGGCGCGGCTTGTCACTGAGAAGATCTGATTATTCATCCCATTTATTTAGTACTAAAGTACTTGACTGTAAAAAGCGTGCTAATCGGTATTATATGGGGATAAGTGTAAGTTATCTGTACTAAATAAATTAGATAAATAACCAAAGCTCACTGAGAACCGGAGCTAGCCTCTTTTTCAGGAGTTCCCGGATTGGTCTTTTTTGGGGGGAGGGGGTATTTTCTGGTCAAACGTAGATCGCACGTAGGGTTGCCAGCCGGAGCTTCTATTGCGTGCGATCTTCGTTTGACCAGAAAATCCCCCCCCCCCCGAAAAAAACGACCGATCCGGGAACGCCTGAAAAGGAGGCTAAACCGGAGCCACGTTCAAGTTCACGGCGTTTCAGCACCCATAACCCTCCCAATTACAAACTATTGTGTTTTTCTGTGTGACAAAATTAGTCGGGACAAGTTCACATTGCCTGTGGGTAAATAAACATGGGGCCGGGGTAATGAAGTGCCTGAAATATAAATCGCCATAAGTCGACGTAACACTTGTTTTTAATGTAGGAGAAAAATATGCTATGAACAATCAGAATGGCATATCAAAACTTCTTTATATTCCGATTCCCTTTTCATAATATAATGTTGCCTACCTATTTGGAAATGTGAAAACGTTTGACGAATGTCAGGATTATAGTTTTAACACAGAACAATTTTTTCTCCCGATCATCCAGCCGATCCCGCAAAATATAACGTTTAGCATATCAATCATATTTTTCCTTTCCCAAATTCCCCAACTTATGTCATTAAGAAGAATTGAAAAGTTGCCATAAAACTCAGTCCTGCTGGTTCTGTGGATTACAGTGTGTATTGTCTGAAGCGGGAGTCTTAAAGCTTTATGGTTAAAACCCTTATCTAAGAATTTTATGAACACGACTTTTCAAATATTGGAACTTGTTAACTTGGAACTTGAATCTTAAACGGATTTGACCAATGACTGGAAATGGACAAAGAATTCGGATATGATTTGGATCTGACGCATAGGTGTTTTTAGAATGGACCGGGCATGGATAACGATTTCATCTACATATTCTGTCACAGGTGACGTATCTGTATGTGTTGTGTTGTGTTGTGTTTTGTTTTGTTTTGTTTTGTTTTGTTTTGTTTTGTTGTGTTGTGTTGTGTTTTGTTTTGTTTTGTTTTGTTTTGTTTTGTTTTGTTTTGTTGAAAGGAGGGGCCTTATGCTAAGGTCACATTTCCAAACCGGGGTTCGACCGGGCAGTCTTATGGAACGAAAGGTATGATATAAAAGAAAACAAAGCACAAAAAAGTTTTTAAAAAAGAGAGAAAAATGGGAACTATTTGCGTATAGTATTGATATGAATTGTTGATTTTGCGTTAATCGATACAGCCCGGCCGGGCCCCTGTTTAGAAATGTGACCTGACGTGAGGTGATTTCCCTTAAAATGTCTTTTTTTCTGTACTGTGATTATGATTTTAATGTCTTTGATATCTATATGGAAAAGTTAAAAGTTTGTCTATCTTGTAGTATTATGTGTTTCCTTGTTATTTTTACCGCCATCGGACCGTGAAAAACGCTTATAAAAATCAAAAGCATTTCAGTGAAACAAACAGGACTGCACCAGTGTATCACCGTTAGTGGTTTGTCTTTTTCGTCTTTCTGTTGCATGTCAGTGACGGAGACAACTTTCAAGTTCCCGTCATATTGCTGGTGATTGTCAATTCCAACACCACTTGAGTATGTATTTAGATTTTTCTTCATGTGTCCAGATACAAGTAACGTTCTACTACAATAGAAATAGGATTATAGTTCAAACACGAAACGGATTTTTTTCTCCCGAAGTCAACAACAAGCTTGCCGTCGGTGTGCAGATTGAGATATGTGCCATATGGAGTGCCTCATCAAGGTTTTTAAAAAAGATAAGAACAGCTGTATTTTTGTATTCGAGCCCTTTGCTCAGGCCCTTTGCCAACATGTCAAGTGCTTCAAATGAAGAAACCTTGATCAGCAGATGTTAACGAAAAACAATAATTGGTTGTTAAGTCGGGTACTAGATTGGAACAGAGTTTTGTGATTGTTACATGTATATTTTACTAGAAGGACTGTCTATTTGTTCAGGATTCTGACAACAACCCTTTACCTGGATGTCTAACCTTCATCGACGTAACCCTTTATCTATATGATGAGTAGGAAATATAAGGAGAAAAAGGAAATGTATTTTTCAAAATATCGGGAAAATAATATGTCTATGTACAATGTTGTTTTTAATACTGATGAAATGTGTGTTATCCGTATTTTTTATTTAGCCGTGGACCGTGGTTTGACTTGACATGGTGAATTGTTGACCAGATATCGTATCGATATCAGTGATTCAATCGGGATGTGCACACTTACTTTTATAGATGTATTTGTTAACGAGGAATCTAAAACTACTTTTATATTAGATACTAACCTTATACAGTTAGTCGGAGGAATGTCGGACTGTGGATTGTGTCTAACATAAACATTAAGAAGATGATTATGGAAAAAAAATGTATGTTTGTAGAACCTTCTGTGGTATTAAGTTTTGATATTTGAAAAAGCCAACTTCTACGTAAATATCTACAGTAAGTATGGATATCAATGGTACTGGAATCGAGCAAGCTCTATTATGAAATCACTATTTTCGAACCGAACAAATGATATTTTTGAAAAGAAAATTGTATGTCATAGATTTGGTACTTTTCTCATTCGTATAACTCAAGATATAAACAATATTCTCAAATCATTTTTCAATAGAAAATATTTTCTATGTAAAGAATTATCCAAAGCAATAGTCATAATACATTCAAAAATTCCCCAGATTTTCTAACAAACATCATGAAAACAATATTTCAAGTATGCAAAAGTGCCTATCGGTGAAAACCGGACAACAGCCTGACCCCAACAAGGACAACATCCAAAATTAATTGCATTCATCCATTCACGACCATCACATGTGTATATACGAGCAGAATTATACGCCCTGTGCAGAAAAAAAAGGAAACCTGAGATCAGTGCCTACTCATAGACTCCCGATTTCAATATATATATATAGAATACAACACGGGGTATTCCGTATCGCCCGAGGTATCGGCCCGACCGCGGGTCGGATCGCCCGACGGCCGCAGGCCGGAGGGCGATCCGACTCGCGGGAGGGCCGGGACCGAGGGCGATGCGGAATACACCGTGTTGTATTTTATTTATATCATACCCACCCAAGAAAACGCGCCTTTCAATGCAAGATGAGCCAAAAGTTGGTGCCCCTAAACCCTCAAATGCAACAACATCAGTTCCAACGTCCGGATTCTGTATTCGAATTTTCGAAAGGGGCACACGCGGTTAGGACGAAACGCGTTCGAATCGTTTTATGGAAGCCATGGAAGCGTTCGATAACGGGTTCCGGACCGGGCCGTACCGTAACGTACGGCCCGGTCCGGAACCCGTTATCGAACGTTATCGCGGCCCGGGTATGATATAATATATAATACGCACGTCTGAAAGTCCGAATATGGCTGTAGTCTGACGACAGAAGATATTCATCGTTTGTGTCACAAACAAGCTCATAAAATTAAATGATGATGTGATCAATGCTATGCTCAGCAACGTACACCTGTGGCTTGAGACGTATCTGTGTCGCGGTTGTAATGCAATAATCGACATCGTACAATACCTTCTGTTCAGTGTGACGTAGTTCAGAGTAATTTGATCAATGATAGTGACATGAATGTTATGTTCAAATAATACCTTCTGTTCAGTGTGACGTAGTTCAGAGTAATTTAATAGTGACATAAATGTTATGTTCAAATAACCTGGAAACCAGACTGTTACCAATGAGCCTACACAGCCAAGCTCGACGTCACCGGGATGTAATCTCCAAGCAGATCCTATGGTTGCAAATTGAAAGACAGTATCAAATTTGCCAGGCAGTATCCATTCGCCAGAGATGGTTCATACACCACCCATGGACCCTCTCTGGCGAATGGATACTATACCTGGCCAATGTGATACTAGTACTGTCTTTTGCCACCCTAGGATCTGCTTGGAAATTAACTGGGATGGGCCATGCATAGATAGAAGTTAACAGTACCGAGGAACTACAGTCTGTAGTCCTGAGAGCGACTGGTCACCAGGTTATCAATGTTCATGGTATTGTTTGATCTTGTCGTACATATCCAGTCTTGTTGGTAAGTAAGATATGTTGAAATTTGATTGTGAGATGATGCAAAGAGATTTAATAAAGATCATAACTTAAGTGTTTAAAAAAGACTCCAGAATGGATTTTTGTGTTGTTTGATGTCAGACAATTGTCTTTACAAGACGATTACTACCGTGAATTTAGTTCAATATACACGATGGAACATCAAATTACAACTCTGAGGTAGGGTTGTGTATCGTCCAAGAATCTCTGGTAAGCCGGTTCAAAACTCATTGATACGTCTACAAACCCCTGAACTAGAGATGCACTACATGCGATAGGTACAAAGCCATGACCGCATTTGTAAATCTCCACAATATATGATTCAGAGCGACTTGTTTGTCTCGGTTGGTGCATTCTGCTAATCCGCCTAGTCTGACTGGCCCTATAGCCTTGACAAAATTGACGCACCTGATGCCTTATATAACACAAAGGTTCTGTCCCGTCTTCCACTTCACTTCCTCGCGATAACCGTTGAAGGGCGAGGAGCGCACTCGAAGGCTGAAGGCCAACGTGTTTCGCATGTTGGAATGGAATTCGATTCGATTCTGCGGAAATGAATTTGCAGTACTCGGGCTAATCAACGTCTGCATTTAGAACGCTGTGTTATTTGACATATTTGCTGCTAGTAGTACTTCATTCAAGAAGAGCCAATTCATTTCTTTAATCTATGTTTGCTTCACCTGCAAATTTTCGTCAGACGTTTTCATGTTCGTGCTTTGTGAGACGATGCCGATTGTACGGTGTTCCCAGTTAAATTTCTGCCATGATTGTTTCATATTAGCCTCCTTAGTTCCGGGATCGGTCGCTTGTTGGTTCAGATCACACGTAGATCGCACGCGACAAGCTCCGGTTGCCAACTAACCCTACATAGGGATGGTTATATAGGGTTGGCGGCCTACTATTGCGTGCGATCTACGTTTGATCTGAAAATACCCCCCCCCCCCGCCTGAATAGGAGGCTAGATCACCATCAAATTGGCTACATTAAAGTCTGGTGGAGACTAGATCACTAGATACAGTCCCCCTTTTCTGCCCAAAGTGATATAACAATGCCACCTGCCGGCCATGACATGTAACGCATGTGCAGAAACTTCCGTACGATACCCTCACCACTTTGACGTCCAACATGGCGGCGACCATGGCACGAATTCGGAGTCTTTTGCAAATTTTCACCAGTAGATCACAGCCCCTAGCATGTGCCCATCTCAAGTACAGCACAAGGAAGGCTGACGACACCTTGTGTGAGCCAGAGCTGGCCGTAACATCCGACGGGCGGACGATCGTGTGCTATCACCCGTCCAAACCCTTCCCGTACGAACACACCAAGCCGCTACCGCCCTTGGACCACATGGACGTGGAGGTATCTGACGTTTGGTTACAGAGATGACGTAGATTAAGGTGTTGCCATATGTTTGTATGTTTAACGTCATTTGATGTGACGTCGTTTACCTGTAAAATAACTTAAGTCAACGTTTCAACAGATCCACTGCCCCCTCCCCCTTTAACGTTAACTTTACATACCTTGGCATTATGTTGAAGTTTATCATAACGTTACATATTTGTAATTATGTGCTTTTTATATGTTATACGTACAATGTCTGATACTTCTGTGTGTGCTTTTCTATCAATTTCTTCCAAACTTCCAGCTAATATAAAATTGGGGAGAGTAATGTCTATTTTCCTTTTGCAGGCTGGAGCCAGCCAAAAAGACATCTTGAAACTGACATTCAAGGAGCAGAGGAAGGAGCATCTTGCAGGTCCTGACAATAAGAAACTTGAGAAGATGTTCTATATACATGAGAATAGATGGTGGGGCAGCGGCAGAGTGCGTCTACGGAAGTCCAACGAACCTAAAGACAGGGAAACAGAGCTATGGCAGCCCCCGAAGGACCAGTGATTACAACAGACACTGCCATGGCTATCCAGACAAGCAAGAACTGATTCTGCTGTGTTGAAGTAGTGAAGAGACTAGATGTTGCTGTCTTTTGCCAACAACTGGTGCACTGAGTTTCTATAGCCAACAAGTCATATCCACCAGAAATCTTCTTAAGAAATGTAAATTTTGTACCAGGAACAACTAACAGTTTGCAGACAATAAGACAGAATGATAAACTTAGGTCTTCGAGTTAAATCAATGCCAATAAATCTTCATTGGCATTGTTAGTGGTATAGATGGTACTGTATATTACTTTAAACCATGACAGTCATTAACAATAAGGAACCATGCAATGTTATATCTATACGTAGCTGCATCAACATCTCTCTTTCTTTTTATATATATAACATTATATATATTCTTGTTTCTGAATTCCCAGAAAAAAAATGTACATGAAATGCAGCAGAACTCAACCATGTGGTATGGGTGTTTTGCTTACATTTTGCACTTCATAGTACTTATACCACCTACTTTGCAGTCATCTAATCCTCAAGATAAATGTGCAGGTTTCTTTGTGTAAATCATCAAATACCACAACAAACATTTCACAAATGAGACATTTTCTGTGCAGTTTATAAACACTCTATATTGTTTTATTGTTACTGCATTTCAAACATCATAAATACACTTAGTCTTAGGATTATTTATTCTCTTGTAGTTTCACTTTAACTACTGCTTTACAACTGTGTTCTTCCAAATGTATTTCAGCAGCTTTCATTGAAATATCACATTTATTAACACCAATTTATTTCTTGGTTCAGGGATGAATAGATATTATATTTCCCTTTTTTATTTCCAAGTAATGGGGTTATAAACAAATGCTTTCAGGATGCAAGGACTTCTAGCTCCTATATGTATATTTTGGGAAATGGCTGATCATGGAACTACTTTGGTATTACTGAGTGTTCACATGAGCTAGTGTATGGCAATGGTTGTGCCACAAAATATGGTGTTACATTTCATCAACAATATTTAACAACAACAAAAGAATGACATCAAGCCCTTTACCCATCAACAATTTTTTCATGGACATTTACTAGACATTCATATTGTCCATTTTCCCAGATACACTGTTTAAAATTTATCTCATAACTGAGATTTGAAAACCCCAGGAATATACCTTCAAAGGAAGTCATTCCAAACCTATAGATGTTATCCTTTTTCTTTTGGATAGCTAGCTGCCCTCTACTTCTTGAAATGAGAAGACTTGATGAACCAAAGAAATAAATTGGCAGTGACATCAAAAACATCAAACCAATAAATCATGAACTGTGAATCATTGTCTTCCTCATACAATTTCTTACAATCTGTCAACTACACGTCAACTTTCGGATTCATATTTATACACAAGTTGTATATAAATGACCAACACCCAAACTATTTACAACATTTAAATGACAAGGACTACCAGTGTACAGTGTGACCCTATCATACACTTAAGTCTTTAACAAGGGGCACACAGTAACATATGCAAGATTCCTGTCAGACATACAATTAATCCATTTCCAAGTAAAACTTAAAGCTGTAAATAAAAGTCAATGGTGAACAGTGAACACAAAATCTTGCCCTAAAAACCATTAATGATTGATGTGTAAATAAAAGTGTTTTCCTTGTGTGTGTGTGTGTGTGTGTGTGTGTGTGTGTGTGTGTGTGTGTGTGTGTGTGTGTGTGTGCATGCTAGGGAAGAAAACCAAGCAAGCAAAAGTCATATGCAAGTAACACTCAGAGACATTGTTGAAATAACCAAGGAGGTTAACCTCCTTGAAATAACTGACTTAAGCATATGTCTGAAATGTTCATATTTACATTCAATTATCCATCTTTGTATGTAGCACTTCTACCTCCAGCTAACAATAGTTTTGATTGGTTGACAACACAGAAACATGTGCATGAAAAGGGTACACCATAAAAAACAGTGTTTCTACAAGTTAGACAAGAACTGTTTCCTCTTCAAATCCTTTCAAATCCTTTGTACTTCCCCTGTGACATCAGTTACCTAGAATCAACAAACACAGAAATCAGCTGGTCTGTTTTTTAAATGCTGCTATTTTGAGATCCACATAGCAAGTTAAAGATACCTTT
>NW_017804131.1:2478339-2479363 GCF_001625305.1 Branchiostoma belcheri
CTGAAAAAGACCTGGATAATAATGTCATACTAATACTTGCTAAAGTTGCTATAAACTACATGACTGTTGTCTTTCAACCAGTGTCTTAAATGAGTATCATGAAGAAACATATTGGTTTTAAACATCTGCAAAATTCAATGACATTCACATGATAACAGACTATTGTAGACAAATTTGACTTTGTCCACAAGTACTGATGAAGTTTTGCAATGACCCCTTACCTTGATTTGTCTCTTCATGGTGATGCAGAAGAGGATGATGAAGTACATCACCAGGATTGGCCAGAACACTGGCACATTGAACGCCTCGAAGAACGTGCACGTCATCGCAATTACGATAGCTTTTGTACCTGAATACCTGTGAAAACACAGCAAAACATGTTACCAAAGGGAACTCATTTGAAGGGCTCTGTGCAGTTCTACTCTTACGATTGTAAAATGTTTTTAAAATGGCTGTCACAGAAGGAGAAAGTAAGTTATTTGACAGAGTTTACCTGTTCATTGTAGGGGTACTTCACACATAAAAGGTAATTAAAAGCACATACACATGTACAAGATTGTAATCTCTGCATTTGTTATCCATTTGCAAGCCTTTAACTTCTTCTTTCTCAGATTGACCATAGTCCATGCAGCAAATTTCAACCTTACCAGAATTTGAACTCAGGTAACCTCCTGATGAAGGGTCTGAACTCCTCACTGGATCGGGTTGGAAGTGACGGTCCATCCTCTGGAAAATACACATCACATCAGGATACCATGAAACTGTTATTATAAAATTTCTGTAATTTTGAGATGAATATTTGTTACTTCTAGATGAGAGGATGCCCACTGACCGTTGTCTTCCATGGAAGGGTCCACTTTGGGTGAGAGGAAGGCGATGAACAGATTGAGATAGTAGATCCCCAGGGCATATGTCACAATGTACCAACCCTGCAGAGATAGCACATAAAAGTACTCATAACCAGTGTGTTGCAAAAGGACAAGCAACTGTACACACACATTTGCAGCAGAATACTAGTAGTTTC
>NW_017804131.1:2479383-2484346 GCF_001625305.1 Branchiostoma belcheri
ATTAAACTGCATGAGCCATTTGCTTTGCCATTCTTCCAGGGTGTTCAGGTCTTTTTGGAGAAGTTGTGAGTCGGTCTGTGTAGAAAGCTCTACATACAATAGACAGTCATCGGCAAATAACCTCACATTTGAGTCAAGCTGATCTGGTAGGTCATTTATATACAAGAGAAAGAGCAATGGCCCCAGGACGGTTCCTTGAGGGACCCCAGACGCTACTTTAACTGGAGCCGACGCCTTCCCTTCAACCACTACTGTTTGCTCCCTGTTGGTCAGGAAAGCCTTTAACCAATTCAGCGTAGGGCCTTGGATTCCATAATACTCCAGTTTTGAGATGAGCCTGCCATGGGGGACTTTATCAAAGGCTTTAGTGAAATCAAGTATTGCTAAATCTACCTGCCGTTTACTGTTTAGTGCGCCAGCTATGTCATGGACTGTTAGTATAAGCTGTGTTTCTGTGGATCGTTTGGCTCTGAATCCATGCTGGTAATCCGTTAATATACTGTAACTTTCTAGGTGCTTCATGATTTGGCTATGGATAATATGTTCAAGAAGTTTGCAGGATATGCAGGTCAGTGAAACAGGTCTGTAGTTGCTGGGGACCGCTCTATCTCCTTTTTTAAAGATGGCGCATATATTTGCATCCCTCCAATCTTTAGGGATTTCTGCAGTGTTTAGCGAGTGTTGGAAAATATTGGTTAGAACAGGCGCGATTTCACTAGCTGTCAACTTGAGGAACCACGGTGGTATTTGGTCTGGTCCGGATGCTTTAGAGGGATTGAGACCTTGAAGCATTTTTTCGACACCATCAGTAGAAACTACTATATGTTCCATTGGAGGAGTACAGGGCTGGCCTACAGATGGCATATCTGTGGTGTCTTCCTCTGTGAAAACACTTTTGAACTGTGAACTGAGTACTTCTGCTTTTTTCCCACTGTCACTGATGATGGTATTTCCCACCTTTAGGGGTGCTACCCCGACAAGGTCTTTCCTCAGTCCTTTTATGTACGACCAGAATGTTTTGGGTTTGTCAACTATAGCTTCTCCCAGTATGTCTGCCACGTATTTAGAGTGTGCATGTCTTATGCTTTTCTGAACTCCCTTCTTAACTCTCTTATATTTGTTCCAGTCTTCCTCTTGGCCTGTTTTCTTAGCTTTGTTATAGAGCCGCTGCTTCTTACGACAGTGCCTCCTTAGGTTTCTGTTGAACCAAGGCAAGTTGTATCTGCTTGATGTTATCTTACTTGGGATGTGCTTGTTCATCGTGTCTTTCATTTTGTCTTTGAAGTCTGACCACTTCTGTGTAACTGACATATCCTGAGTTCTTTTGTGAAAGTTAGTTGCATAATCCTTTAGGTCTTTCTTAATGGCTGGTTCGTCGGCTTTTGTGCGGATGTACACTTTTCTCTTAGGTTTCCTGTTTTGTTTCAGTGCCAGGTTAACGTCCACTAGAACCATGTCGTGGTCACTTATCCCCGGGACTACTGTGGTCTTCTCAATTATGTTGGGGTTATTAACTAAGACCAGGTCCAAGAGATTACCATTTCTAGTTGGTTCCTGGACTGTTTGAAATAACCCGTGGTTATCCATTAGCTTTAGTAGTTTCTCTGCTTGGCCTGTGTAGGCCTGACTGTTGTCAGCTACAGTAGTATCCCATTTGATGCCAGGGGTGTTGAAATCGCCAAGAATGATCACATTGTCAGAGTTTATTTTTGCTCCCATTTTACCTATAGACCTGTCAAGTTCATCCAGACTATTGCCCTGGTCTGATGGGGGTCTGTAGTATGTACCTATTATCAGTGGTTTCCTTCCTGCAAGTTGAGTTTGTGTCCACAGAACCTCGCAGTCTGTGTCAAGGTCTGGCCTATGGGTAACAATTAGATCATCTCTGTTGGCCTGAAATACACCACCTCCTTGGCCAGTTTGTCTGTCTTTCCGGTGTGCTATGTAGTTGCTGGGGAATATTTCACTACTTGCTATGTTTTGGTTGAGCCATGACTCTGTACCTGCTACTATATCTGGCTTGTAAGTGTCAACTACTGTCGCCAGTTCAGCTGTTTTGTTCCGCACACTCTGACAGTTTACTAGCAGAAGTTTACTTTTAGATCTCTTGTGACTATGACCCCTCGTTTGAGAATTACCCTGCTTTGATTTAAGTGGGGTGGATGAAGCCATTGGGATTTCGTCTGGTAAACTTGAGTCAGAACTCAGCGTGTCAAATGAGTTTACTGAATGGAATGTTTCATCAGTGATATCGAATACGGCCGATGCAAAGTTGGGTATACCACAGTCACAACATACCCACGAGTATGATCGGTGGGTTTCTAGAGCACTGTATACTTGAGAACATAGCCCAATGCAGTCACTGTGGTACCATCTATCGCATTCATCACAGCATATTGCATTATGGGTGTTACGTACTGCCTTGTTACAACTCCCAGTATAATAACTCTTTGTCTAGAAAGTGTAGCAGAATAGCCTAGTCCCAGAGCTCTAAGTCACCAATACAATACAATACGAGTCAATCCTGGTCCAAATTACTTAGTAGATTGTTCTAGACTAGTTGTACATCATCAGGCATTTGCTATTGCCACCAATATAATCCACATATATGTTATTATGTTATGGTATTACACAATCCTGTAGAATCTGACTGTACCTAGTAATAGATCATTTATAATAATTGTAAAGAAAACCTTATATTATATATAATGTATGAGCAATGTTTCTAGTAAAACAGTTATCTATGTCAACCATGGTGCAATTCAAGCAACCTTAATATGGTTGCCTTTGAGGCTACTGTCTAATATTATGAATACTGTGTGTCTTCGATATGTATACACTTCAAATAAACCATTCATTCATCCTGACTGAGAATTAGAACTGAACTAAACCCAGACCTGTGCCAGGCGTGTGGAGGCCCTGGAGATAATGTTGGGCTGAGGCTTCAGTGAGTCGGCAGTTGTCATGTCTCCCATCTTGTGGTCTTTATGAAAAGATTGACAGGAAAAAAAAACTTTAAAATTCCACTTTGTAGATGGATATGATATAAATCATTCAAAGCCTTTGGGCACAATGTACTGTATATGCATTTCCCTTCAACAGCTTAGAGTCATAAAAAGTTCCTGTTTTCTGAAAACAAAAAAAGGGCGCAGGTTTCACTGAAACTTTGTGAAAGATATGTTAAATTCAAATCCAATGTATTCTACCATTTAAGAATTATTCTTTCAACCTCATCTTCTGAAATAGTGAAGAAAGCATGTTTCTTCAGTGACACTTCTGTAATTATCAAACAGATTGTTTGTCCAAGCTTAAATCAACTAATGTCCTTGAATCAACATACTGAGATCCTTGCATGATGATAATATTTGTTATATTCTTTCCGTGTAGATACAGTCTGTGGAATGAAAGGCACCAAATTACACATAACATAAACGCCCTTCCTTCATGAATCTAGATTGAGTCGTGCAAAAATGTCCATATGTCTAGCTGTGTGGCATATTTCAATACCAACGTTGCAAAATATAATATATAAAACGCTCTGGTACCGTAAGGCCTGGTTCACAGCACCCCCAGGAAAGCCTCATTATACTATTATAATGACCTACTTTAATATTACAATGAGCAAAGTGCTAGGGAAAAGGCTTGAATATGCAGCAGACCAGGCGATAATTGCACCCCACTGTCCCGCCCCGTGTTTTGCATTTGTTTACTGCCTAATTTCACACCTCCTTCCCAAGCCATTGACTTCGGTCAGTTCTACTCTCCCAGTTAAAAGAAAATTACTTGATAAAAAAGTCAATTTGAAAGTAACTTGAAGTAACACAGAGCTCTGATACTAGTATGTAATACTGACAAGTTTGAAAAAGCAGGAAATGTTGTAACATTGTAACATAAGAGACTTTTTTTCAAACTAGAAGGTTACGGGGAATAAACTGACTATACAAGGCCATTCTTATCTTCTTGTATCAAGGTCAGGACCATACGCGTTGTATATAAACCTAGGCATTTCCAGTCTCTTCGATTCGCAAAAGATGCAGTTTAAAAAAGTTCACGAAAGTCACAGTTATCAAATAGCAATGTTCTAAAACTAGACCAATACTGTTAAACAAACTAAACGAAAGATTGTATCTTGATTTCTCATCAGAGAAATGAAACCCATAACCAACATTTACACTGATAATTCTGTAAATTACAAACACCCTACTAATGTGCCCAAAAAAGCTCAGTCATGATTCAATTGTCAAACGTTCCTTTGTCCTTTAATCTGTTAAAATGACACAATGCAGGCAAACTACACGTGGGGACGCCATGTTATGTCTTGTTTAGACAACTCATGTTCTTCGCCTGCATCTGCTTCATTTGGAGGATTCTGTACATCGCGACCAAGATAGGAGGTTTTCCTAAGCTTATTGTTGCAACCAAATTTACTTGGTACTTGTGTCTGTTAGATATCAGAAATGGTTTGAAAAGCCATGATGGCTTACATATATAATACATTAACTCATCCAGGGTATGAAACTATGTGCTAGTGTATTCTCGTTTGGAAAAAAAACTTTAAGTGACACAAAAACTGTAAATTCTAAAGATACCATGATGCTGTATTTGAAATGTAGCTTGTAGAATACCGGAACAACAAGAATGAGAAACATAAAGAGAAAGAAAGCATTTGTTTCACCGGAAATGTAACAATAGATATTTGTAGCATGTATGTCCAAGCCAGACAACACAATACACATCGCCATATCGGTGGCTTTTCGTCTCGCTTTAGGAAAAGTCATTCGGGATAATATAAATTACAATTACTAGTCACACATTGGTTCACCTACACAGCTCAGAATTACCTAGTTGGAATAACCAAATCCCCCTCCACACATACACAAAAACAAAAATACACAATGTCACAAAATCACCCTGGCGATGGATTTCATGTGAAATGTGTTTATCCAAGAAATAACCCCCCCCC
>NW_017804131.1:2484366-2549911 GCF_001625305.1 Branchiostoma belcheri
AGGGAAGTGTTCATTTTCAACATTTGTGTTAGCAAGGAGGTTTAAACTTCCTTGTTTAGATCAAGCAGGTTTACAAGAGAAAACTTCCTTGTTTGGTTGAATAATGGCTGGGTCCACCGCTGCCCTCTATGCATAATTAAAAATAATTGCACATAATTACCTCCAAAGAGGGTGCTAAAGACAACAAATCTATTGACAGATAATCAGCTGTCAAGTTGATTGATAGTGCTGGATTAGCTAGGGCTAGAAAAATTACAGAATTCAAACATCTAAACTTTAAAGCTTGAGACCCCACCTTTCCACACTACGCACAAAGTTGATATTAGGTGCAAACAAAGCGCGACGAGTTGGTGTATATGAATCGGTTTTCGGAAAACCCATTTAATCAACACATACTGAGCTACAAATCGATAATGTCATGGCTACCCCCTAAAATTCTGTAAAAACGAACAAGATTTTGATATTTCTTTACATTCAAAAAGTATTCTTATTTTCTGAAAACCGATTCTTATACTCCACAACTGCCCCCATATCCTCTAAAAATTTGAGTATTCCTGGCCGTCGGGAAAGGTGGGGTCTCAGCCCATCTTTGTAAAATCGAATACCACATTTCCTAATCAATTATGAAAATATTATGTAGATTTTCTAGACTTGTTCAGCATTTTTGAAATGCAAGATGTCTTGTCTAACTGTGTACCAAATTTCATGTTATTTTGTTGCTTCAAAGTCGAGATATTTACGATTTCCCTGGCAGCACTGTATTATGTGTATTACCCCTATTCTTCTCGGCACCAGGCCTTACGGTACCAGAGCGTTATAAAACGACCAACTAAGAGTAGATATCCGTATGTAAGATTAACTTCTTATACAAGCCCAATCACCCCTTGGGCTTGGTTATAAACAGGAAGATTTCTCAGTAACTAGTTCAAATAACGCTTCATATATTTTGATGTTTTTGCCTGTGAATGATACGTCATCGTTCAGAATCCGAAAGTCAGTGGGGGAATGAGGGTGTGTGTGAAAACCATGTTGTTATGGACGAAAATTTCAGTCTAAACTCAACGTATCGGTCCAAAACCTTACATGACCATTAAGCGTAAGCTAAGCCACAATTCTATGTACAAAGTGGTGAAAATAATGAATATTTGGAGCTACCTTGGATGAAAACGTCTCGGTTTGGCCACGTTGGAAGTATGACTGATGATCCGGCCGGTATCACCTGACCAACCTGGGTGCGAATACTTCCGGGTCAACAGACGATACCACAAGCACCCGTTGAACGGGGTTCACTCTTTTTTAAGCTCGCAATCTTCTTGATATGGTTAATTTGAATATAAGAAATTCTGCATTGTTGAGGAAAATGATTATTAATAATAATTAGGCAATAATTGTGTAACCCTTCATCACTCGTCCCTCACGTTGAAAATGGTATAATCCCCAAGCAGATATTTGGGTGGCTGCATCAAATTGGCCAGGCAGTCAGTACTAGTATATATACAACTTATACATAGGGCCAATATAGACTCCCCTTGCCTCAGAGAATCTGCTTTAAGATTCTTAATAGATCGAAGGCACAAGTGCATGTTGATGAAAAACGTAGACGGTATTCGTGAAAGAAATTGGTCACTGTACTGATGGAGAACGAAACCCAAAATTCCAGTCTGCGCTATAGCCACCGTCCACCACTATATTTGACAGACAACAGCTTGACCAATTAATCAGAACTGAAAAAGAAAGTTTATATCTGGAAGCTGTCAATGTTTAATTTAACATAGCGACGACAGGTACTAGGTGTTGCTAAAAGTCCGGACGTCCAAGCGCAGGTGCAGGTATGTTACGCATTATCAGCAAGTAAGGTGTGTTCGAAACTGGATTGGATAATGACAGCATATGCGTCACAAAAATCCCGCCTGACAAGTCGGATGTCTCCTGGACCGGTTCTCCTGGTACGTACTAGTATTGTTTCAGCTATGGTATCACTAAGATAGCTATATCTGTTTCAATAATATTTTGATTTACCTCCACTGCGTTGAATGACTCGTACGAGTTGACGTTGTCAGAGTGTGTGCGCGCGTTTAAAACGTGGTGGGGGAGTATTTAAACAATGTATTATAGAAAATGCTAACAATTGGAACAACAAGGTAGCTATTTGTACTTCAGAAAACAAACTCCGGTTACCGAAGAGACCCAGTCGACTGTCTGGCACACTGAGGCACAAGTTGCTACATTGTCTACCAAAAAACTTGGGAAGTATTTAAACAGTGTATTATAGAAAATGCTAACAATTGGAACAAAAAGGTAGCTATTTGTACGTGAGAAAACAACACCTGGCTAACGAAAAGATCAATCTTGACCGATCAGAAGAAAAGTTTGTATCGGTATATCTAAGGCCCTATCTATACGGAACCACCCAAGGCGGTTTACATGTGGTTTACCCCGAAGCCGGTTTCAAGTGGCTCCATCTGAACGCTCCGAAATCACATTGAAAGCGCCTCGATCCCAAGCCACTTCTAGAGGTGGTTTCGAATCGCTTTCCCCGCATCGCGATTTGCGTCTGAACGCAATGTGATTTCAATGTGACTTCGCCTGGTCATGGATTACGGAGTGATATTTCTTTTTTTATATGCAATACCAACGTGGCAGCAACTTAAAGAGCAGTAATGGTCAAATAATGTGTCCGTTCTAGGGCGAGCTTCACCGCCTCTGGCGGGACCACGTCGGCATTCGGCCCAGATACGCTGGGAGGGGGGCATCAGCAAGCAGGTCGTTGACCTCTGACATTAATAACACGCCGCCTTGCGTGTTATCATCAAACAGCAATAAATGTAGCTCAAGCGCATTATGTTCGGACACGGTTTCGCAGGTGTGTGTGGCACGTGGACCAGATGTGAAGAATGTGAGTTACCCGAATCGCGCCTTGGGTGGTTCCGTATAGACACGACCTAACATAGCGACGACAGGTGTTGCCGCAAGTAAGAGACAGGTGCAGGTGTATCACACATCAACAATTAAGCTGAAGTATGTTTGAAATGGGACTCCAGCCGGAAAGCCACGTCGAGAGAATTCTCCGCGAGAGAAAGAAGTCCATTCCACGGCTCACAGGAAAGCTCGGGTGAATTTTTAGCCATCGCCTCCTTCAAGAGCAGGCTGTCATCCCGACCGTAGTCCAGACGCTGCGCCTCTTCCAATCTGCGTGATGTCCCGACCAGGAAATTTGCAGATTACTGAACTTGAACTTGCCCGCGAAAATGTCGTTCTTGGCGTTGCTAGGAACGGCGGAGCGATACGCTCTGCAAAGAAAACTCCTTTGAAAAGCGTTCGATTCAGTACGTGGCTTTCCGGCTGGCTATCGGAGAGATCAATCCTGACCGATAAGAACTGAAAAAAAGTATCGGAAAGCTGTCAATATCTAACTTTTCATGTTCTAACATAGCGACGACAGGTGTTGTTGAAAGTGAGGGGCAGGGGCAGGTATGTCACGCATCCTCGGAAAGTTAACGTGTGTTCGAATTAAAAAACGCTTCCAAGTGATTGGTCACCCTGATAACGACAGCACATGCGCCACAAAGATCCCGCCGGACAAGTCGGGTGGCTCCAGGTACGTTTTGTGATAGCTAGATCTCATTCAATAACCATTCTTGATCCACCTCCACTGTGTTGGCGATGACTGTATGAGCTGACGTTGTGTGTGAGCGCGTTTAAAAACGAGGTATGCCACGTTGTTTTGGGGAAATACAAGTGTGTCAAACAAGGTGTGTTACACATAATGGCGGCTGTTCTGTTGTTTTTTTTCTATACCGATACACCTGCTATAATTACCCCCACACTATACATAAAGACTTGAGGATTTGGAAGGTTATTATTTTGCGTTCGGTTCCGTTCTCAGTGTTGTGGTGTCATTTAAAGTTATACATTGCATGTGTTTTTTCGATGATCATTTGACGCATATGGTGGATACGCACTTCTCGAACCCAGTAGAACCAGTAAGCTACAGTATTTATTTCCTTGAGGAAGTGGGAGACACCTGCGGACGATTCATATATACGCTGCGGTGCATTAAAAGTTGGATTTTATCAATAGTAGTAAGTGGCAGTAAGTATAAATGCTAGTCGGCCATGTATGACAATGTTAACGTTATAAACTGTAGTATACCGGGCTGGACAGCGCTGGTAGTGAACGCTGCTATATGATTCCCCATTTGCAGCTGCTGCATGAATAAATAATGCGAAACTCAATTAATCAATTTCTTTTTTTCCCCAGGTCAGATGGCGTGACCGCTTCAGAGCAGCACAACCGTTGTTCAACTGGCATAATTTGACGTCAAAGTTGCACCTTTACTGGAGACAAACACTTGAACGGACTGTTATTCGATCTGGCGAGCAGATATGGCTGGCAGGTATAAATTTCCTGTTCAAAGATCAAAGACAGCCGTGCACCTTCTTGCTGTTACGATCTTTATTTTGATTGTCAACATTGCGTTTTGGACAGATTTCAATCATATTGTGAGATACGGACACTACCGGGAAGCCACGAGAAAACCCAGCAAAATTGACGATCTATTCATCAGGAAGACAGAGCTATCGCCAGTTGCAAACCCACACAGGCACAGGTTCGTCAGCACTTTAGAGAACAAATGTAAGCAGAAGAATGTCTTCCTCGTCGTTGTTGTCACAAGTTCACCTGCACATGCCAAGCACCGGAACGCCATTCGTAAAACCTGGGGGAATGAGACCATGTTCCCACAAGGAAACGTTAGGGTACTGTTCGCTCTGGGACGCAGCGACGACGCCCAAGTGGAGAACGCGGTGCAGGTAGAAGCCAAAGCACGCGGGGATATCATACAGGAGGATTTCCGGGACTCCTACAGAAACATGACCACAAAAACAGTCATGATCCTCAGATGGGCTGTTACATTTTGCAGTGGTGCTAAATACGTCATGAAAACCGACGACGACATGTTTGTTAACATTAAGACTCTGGTACGCCATCTTGAAACTTTACAACGTGAAGTTGACCTTAGTTCAGGTCTGTTTATGGGAGCTATCCAAACGGGTGTGCACCCTGTCAGAAGTCCACCCAATGACAGATATTACGTCTCGAGGGAGGAATTTAACGAAGACGTATACCCAGACTACCTGAGCGGGACAGGTTACGTCATGTCAATGGATACGGTGAGAAGATTTTACGTCGCGGCGCTGATGACGCCACCCATGCCCATGGAGGATGTGTACATGGGCATCTGTGCACAAAGAGAGGGCATAACACCATGGGACCACAGGTATGGGGGTTTCATGTTAGAAACGTATGTCACTGCACGAAAAGTTGGATTTACCAAAGGTAGTAAATACAGCTAATATTTACTTTGTACAATAGTATCTGGTTTTACAATAGTAAAGTAAATAAAGCCAAGCCCGATAATTTCACATACAACCGTTGCTAGGTCAAGAATCAACATAATTGACTTTTATTTTAGTGTTTATCACAAAAACAAAGTAAACAATGCCCAGCTTTACCGGTATTGACACATCACATCCCAGAAGGTCTTTAGTAGGTCTTATCATAAGACTGTAGGCAGCATGTCCGGAGATTTTTCTGACCCTGGGACCACAAGTGCTGAAGGTCATTACTGCCATAGGTAAATGCGAGTTTTCATGCAGTGATATATGGCTTGATTGACTTTAATTTTGCATAGGAAGTAATTGGAAGTTTAGGACCTTTTAGACCTACTCTGAAAACTGCTTAAGGCCACAGCAAGTAATTTTATGGATAAAACAGACCATTTGTATACTTTGGAATTTTTTCACCCCCCAAACAAATCCAGTGCAAAACAGAAACCCCGATAAAAAAAAATCCTAAAACACGCAAAAATAACCCCGAACCCAAACCTCTGCTTGGAGAATAGCCCCACATCTCCTGTAAGCTGACTCCTGTAAGCTAAGCTCTCAGGTCTGTTGCTCCTGGTCTAGACGTGTGTTCTAATAATAGATTTGTGCCATGGCCATAAGTCTGTGACAACAACAACCGTCGCTGCCCTGACGAGATTGTCGTCTCGCTAGTGATGTTGATTTGATTTTGATTTATTGAAAGTTCATGAATAGAAGTTCAACGTGTATGTCAAGTTGTAGCAATGTGACTCAGGACCCTTTTCAAACCAACTTACCGTGCATTTACGGTGGTGCAATTACATCAGACGTGAAGCTTTGCAAACGGCATCGGGTAACTCGGTCAGCCAAACGAAAAAGAGTCAGCAGCTATACTCAACCAAAAACTCTCTTCGTTCAAAGCATTTAGCTCTGTTGATAGTCCTGCCTCAATGATATTTTCTATTATATTTTTTGGTTGTATAAGAAAAACAAACATTCAAGTTTCTTGCCTTCTTTTTGTATTATATATATTCCATACTGACGTTACTCTATGTGTTTTTCTTTCCCTTCCAGTGGTTTTACATTCCACCGGTTTGGCTTCACCGTGTGTACCCATTCTCACCAGATCGTCACGTCTCACCACTACACCCCCACAGAACTACTCGCCATGTGGGAAGCTCTCCAGACAAGTCCGACTGAGTGCGGCTGGTTGCGCTCTTACTTCTCAATCCTCTACGCAAAGCTAGTCAAGAGGTTTTCCATGATCTTTCCCTGTCTGTTTATGGGCTGTGGTGCCATTGAAGAATAACGAGTTTCCATAACGCGTCAGTCTTATTAGAAAATATTTCACGGAATGTAACGATTCATGTTTGAAATACTACTAGTATTGAGGTCTTACAGGCCCTGAGAAATAAACAAGTTTTCACTTCTAGTAAAATATGTGTGTGTATATCTGTACTCAATAACAGCGCTGCATCGTAAAGAGGTACATAAATAAATAATGATAAATAATAAATTATGAAACAACGTGGTGTTGGACGGATTGACGCCCACCTATTTTTGCTACCCTTTAGACTGTTCTATGGTGTACATGCCTCTGTGTAGCTGTCCTTGCCAAATTTCTGAAATACTCCGTGTTCTACGAATTCCAAAAATTCCTCGAGTGGACAGAGTCTTGCCTGGAGTTTCCCCGTGCAAAATCCCAGCCTGTCCGTGACATCTCTTCCCATGTGGATGAACCTGACAAAAGTTCCTTTTAATGACGTCGCTGCTTGCTTTAATTCTAGTCTTCCCGGTTTTGTTAAAGTGGAGTTTTTCTCAAACGACGTCTGAGAGTCTTCGTGATGATCTCGTTCCCACATCTCCATGACAACGTGTGTCGCGTAGGGCACCCACCGCGCATGCGTCAGTCCAAGTACGCTCAGCAATGGTGTAACCGTCATGTCGTGCCCAGAGTACACCACAAACTTGGCAACCTCCGTCTTTTCCTCCACAAGTCTTGCCATTCTGTTTGCTATGGAGCTTAGAAGAGGTTGAATCGCAAGACGCGAATAATCATTAAATGATTCCCGTCTTTGCTCCTCATCCTTGTTGACAAACTTGAGTACGTTCCGCGCATGCTCCCTCTCCAAGCATGCATGAGTTTGCGTAGTACACGGAAGGTCCAGCTTGTTGCACACGTGGCCAAATAAAGCGTCGATGATCTTATATCGAACGTTAGCTACCTTGCTGTTCAGAGTCTTCGCAACGGTTTCTAGCGCAGCTGCAAACTCCGCGTTCTGAGAAAAATACTTAGCATCGACTGATTTAAATTGTTTCATGTACTCATTTCTGAGTGGACAGCGACAGTTCGCGCCACAAAACAGTACGTTATTTTCCTGATGTACTCTTATCTTGAATAAATCATCCTGCAGTACCCCGTACATCAGCGCGGTGGCGCTTTGGTACGTTCTGGAATATGGCGTGGTAATGACAGTAAATTGGTCCTCCGTGTCCCCAGCTGTTAAAAGTTTACTATCTATGTAAGCTCTCCGTAGTTTCTCTCCAACACGCAGAAGCTGGGCGACTCCGGTCTGTGTAAGCTTTGACGGTCCGCCGGCGCTGTTAGGATATGGCGACATGCTCACCAATCCTTTGGCGGAACTCCCGAAAATATTAGGACGTGTACGCAACATCTCTGCACTCTTGACGAATGACGAGAGAAGTGGGTCGGACGGCCATTTGCCGGGGTCCAGCTTGCACGTCCAGGAGTTGTAGTTGTACTTGACGTTGGGAAGCGTTTCCATGGGAACCCTGTCGCCATGACGAGTCACCACAAACACGGCTTTCAGACGAAATCCATCCGGAACTTGACCTACAGACAACAGACGGACACATCAACGGGGCGGCCTAATTGTGTTAACTTAGAATGTTACATACTAGTATATGGAAGGAGTTCTGCACATATCAGACATGCTTTTTTAGAGAAAAATTTTAATGAGGAATTTTTATGTGAAAAAAATTACATAAAGCGAGATAGAACGTTACGCGATTTATTATCTTACAAAACGAACCTAGTTAATCTGGTCGAAATTCACTTAGTTCTATTGCTATTTCGTAATTTCTCCAGAAAAAAGTTGAAAAAGCTAATAATGGGAACTATCAGTGTATATCATGATATGAATTGAAGATTTTTCGTTAATCGAAACAGCCCGGCCGGGCCCCAGTTTGGAAATGTGACCTCGATCGGCATTAGATAAGATACTACACTGGCTCTGCCCTTGGTGCTGAAACGACACTCTAACGTCTAAACCAGTTTCAGTGCACGGATATTGTATTCTGCAAGCAGAGGTTGGTGGGGAGATTGTTTTCTTCTGATCACGCAGCTTTCTGTCAGCCGTCCCCAGTCAGTCAATGGGACAATCAATCAGAAGAAGGTAACGACCTCTGCTTGAAGAGCAGGTACATTGTATACTTAGTTGCGCTGCTATTGTACTAGACCGTATAGAGTAGTTAGTTGTTTTAATAGACAGCCCAAACCTTCTTCGCCCTCCAGTCTCCTCGGAGTGTTACAGTACCACCGCACCACTTCAGGCATGTCCTGCGCAGGCGCGTCGTTCAGCGTGGTGACGTCAGGCGAGGAGTTGATGTGCGCATGCCCTGTAGTGTTTGACTTGTGCCCGGTGTGGAGCACACGTGTGGACTGCGCTGCCTTCAGACTGACAAACCGCGCTAGGTCGAAATGGACGACGCCATCTGTGAGTAGGAGGAGGAAGATCGTCACTCTTATATTCTTTTTTTTTACAAACAAGGTAGGGAGTTAGTAACCTCTATCAGGCTTCGGGTGGCGGCTGGAAAGAGTAGAAATCGGTCAAATAGAGCTAGAGATAACATGCCAGGGGAGTTGGTCCGCTAGAGGGTACAGTCTGCCGCACCCCAAGCCTGTGCGGGGTGGCTACGATCAAAGGGGTGCGGCAAACTGTACTCTAGATCTCTAGCGGACCAACTCCCCCGGCGCGGCATGTTATCTCTCTATTTGGTCGATTTCTACTCTTTCCAGCCGCCACCTGAAGCCTGGTAGAGGCTAGAATTATGGGTCATCTTTTTCAGTGCTAAGCTCTTTTACGTCCATCGATGTGAATCAATCAGATAACAATTAAGCTTCTAGCCGAGTTGTGTGTGCATCACAGGTTGTGTGGTATGTGGTTGTTTACATGGTTTGTTAACAGGTACATGTGAAACATTCGAACCAGGGACGTGTTAAGAACTAATACTGACTGCAAAAACAATATCGCTGGTCACTCTTGAAGAGAAGTGAGAAGCGGAGACCTTCTTTATACACGTCTAGACTCCGAGGCTAAAGGTCTTGAGTGGTACGCTGACAGGGGTAAACAAGTGACAACCCTGTATATATACAAAGGAAGCTTGTATGTACTCAAGAGGCAGGCTAGCCTGGGTACCATCCCCAGTAGTATATTCGCCAGCTCTATAACCAGTTACAGAGCTGGCGAATATACTACTGGGGATGGCACCCAGGCTAGAGGCAGGCATCGTCTGACGTGTTTTCAATAGAATTTCCGGACAAGCAGTGGCAAGAACAATTCAGAGGACAATACAGCGCTTTACATTTTGATAAACATGAAATTATGTTTAAAAACCTCATTGTTCTTACAGAACTATGAAGTAAGATATCATTACCTTGCACAAAAGGAGGAGAGTGTCTGCTGTGTAACAAAATTAAACACACACAGCTGGGTTTGAATGGTGTAATTCCCCGTGGTAATTGGTGTTATTGGACACCGGTGTCCCGTACAAAACACGTAAACATTTGGGACAAAAGCAAGTAACGCAGTTCGTGGATAGGGTACCCCCCAGATAGAAATACTCACATATTTACTAGCGGTAGTGCCAAAATACTTACAGAAAGCGGCCATTCCTAAGGCAGCAAGACCCAGAAATCCCACCAAACGACGGGCTGACTTCATGGTTGAAGCCCAGGTCGCAAATCTGCAATTCCTCTCAGTGAAAGTGACGCGGTGTGAGACAAATCGATGCCGTGACCCCCGCCCTTAATACACCTGTACCCCCGCCCACCACCAGCGAACAGGTGCAGGCCGCTCTGAAAAATCAGGAATACGACAGAAATTACAGCTTATCCTGAAAATTATTCATGAAAATAACTTGTGATGATGGCTTGTTCATGTAAATCTTGAGCATAGGTATTCCAGAAGCGAAACAGGATGTATATATTTACGATTGGACGACGAACACTCGCATTCCTCGGAAAATGTTTAACACCATTATGGGTCGCTGTTAAAAATTCGTCGTCATCTAAATTTCAACAAAGTATGAAAAATGTCAGGTTTACGTAATTACCTTAGGTTATCTCACTTGGTGGCGACACATCGGACGTGTGTCTTTTATTTTCCATATGGCCTGCGGGCTAGACGTCAGGGACCGCCATGTTGTTTTTTCCTCGCCCAATATGCAATCCGCGCGTGCGCGACTCAAGCTATTTGCTCAGTCATCTGAGCTACAAAACCGTTTGTTTGTGTTTCTACTTCAAAGCCACATCCGTAAAAACGCAATGGAATAAATATTATCCTTTTTTTATTGTGGCATGAAGAATTTGTTTTTTTGCACGACTTTTACATTTGACATCCGTCTACTTATGTGCTATATTGTTAAGTAGCTAATGTTATGCATGTTCATTGTATCTTATTTTGTTCAAAACTTAGAAAATTGTAAAAAAATTAAATTGTAAATCGTATTTATCGCAAGGTGCGTTACAGGTTATGCACACACGTACACGTGTCGGGTGTCGTACCTTTCAAAACCGCTTGGCTTACGCTTCTTTCAGGGGGAATATATAGTGTAAGGCATAATTATCATCAATATTGAATGTAGTTGTATATCACGCTCCTATAGACTTTTGTCAAATCATAAACAAGAATGCAACGCAAATAAGGTCTAAAACTTGCATGATCTTTCCTCTGAAAAAGGATAAAAATGAACTTTGCAGCATATGTACAACAGACCACAAATATTTGGCACCAACTTTTACTTTCATTGGAGAAGCTGGTATTACACATTTTGATAATATCTCATGTTGTACATTTTAATATATTTTTCAGCAACTTCAGCAGCCTTAGGTATATGTACACCAATCCTCTTGCTCATTTGAAGAATGTTTTGACTGAATACAGTATATTGCATATCTCTTATACTAATACTGATATACACATAATTGAACTTCTTCAAATGTTAAATTGATAACAATGCTATTATGCCAGTGGCAGTGACCTACATGTACATACAGAATAGTCCATGGCACTTTTCTTCACCAATATCCAGGATGGAACCCTCAATTTGCAACTGAATAAAAGTCTCAACAAAACCTACACAGTGGTCCTTTTATGACATGTAATAAATCTTAGATTGCACAAAAACTTTGTGGTAAAGACCCATGGTTAACAGTTGAACATGGTAGAGTCATGGCATTTTCATGCAAGCCTCTTCATAACTGTCTGCACCAAGTTTCTCGAATACTCCCTTCTTGACGAAGAAAGCAAAGGACTCCAGGGGGCACATTCCATCCTTAGTGTGGCCGGCACAGAACTTGAGCTGGTCCGTCACGTTTACCCCGTTGTACAACACACGTATGTAGCGGGCACTGCCTGCACTATCACGCCATAACTCAAACACCACTCTTGTGGCGTAGGGGCACCATTTGGTTTCCGGGATGCCCAGTGAGTAGAGAAGAGGAGAAACCGTCACATCATGTCCTGAGTACAGAACAAACTTGGGTGGTGCAGATTTCTTCATCAATGACAGCATGACTGACAACATAGGGTTCATCTCTAGATCAGCGTAACTAGCAAAAGCACCTTCCTCT
Organism: Branchiostoma belcheri; assembly: GCF_001625305.1. Taxonomy (NCBI): domain Eukaryota; kingdom Metazoa; phylum Chordata; class Leptocardii; order Amphioxiformes; family Branchiostomatidae; genus Branchiostoma; species Branchiostoma belcheri. The sequence goes on from NW_017804131.1 coordinate 2,496,604, forward strand.
GCCCTTATACGATTATTTTCTATAAAGTGTTTGATAAGTGTGTCAAATTGTGTCATCTTCAGACAAGTCTTTTTGCCACAAGGCAGATCAATCTTGTGACAGAGGTGGGTGTTGAATAGGTCCAGAACATGGGTAAGAGAGCCAAGCTCAGCTCGGGTCATCCCAAAGGTGTGAGCGATTTCTTTAAGCACACGAACCACGCCCTCTGCAGACTCTGTACGATGTGAGTACCTTGAAGCCTCCATGCGAAAGTACGTCATTTTAGAGTTACACTCACAGCCTTTTCCACGCTGACAAAAAACTAAGCTGTTGACTGCATGCATAAACCAGTTCTCGGAGTCAGAATTGGGTAGAAACGTATGCAAGAAAGCTATGGCACTTTGGTAGGTCCGACTCATCTTAGTGGTCATAAGAAGAACGTCACTTTTATTCCAGTTGGGCAGAAGGAGCTTCCACTTCTTGATGTACACATTGTGGAGGTGTTCACCATTGTACAGATGCTGTACAGCTCCTTGCTGCGTCAGGTGTCCATACTTACACACCTTGGCTTGAGGATAGGCAGAGAACTTGTGCAACGGTCTGTCCACCTGCTCAGGTTTTAAAGCTATCACGCTCTCAAGGAATGCTGGGAGTTTGGGGTGGGAGGGCGACCTGTCAGGATCAAGTTGACAGTTCCAGGGTTCCATGTTGAACCCTGGGATGGGGTAGTATGTCGTTCTGTCACCATGGCGTATCAGAACCTGAACAGACTCCAAGTGGTAACCCGGTGGTGCATCCCCTGCAACAAAAACAAGGGATATTGTTCCAGTTCCATGAAGTCAATTGCGTTCATGCATGCATGAAGTGTATACCAACTGCAAAATTCAGCTATATCATACTTTACTGGCACTATTTACATGCAAACAAACCATTAAACACAACCATCCCAGATGATACTAGAGTGCCCTCCCCCTCTAAAACATGTATTACATTATTATTAAAACCGAACTAAGTTCATCAACTACCCAGAAAAATGTAAAGAGGTTCACAGGTGCCATCATACCTTCCTCTCCCGAGACAGAAGCATTTGGGACATTGCAGTACTCTTGAAGGAACTGTTGCCCAATAGATGGATGCCTGCTTGGTGTGCGATTGCTGTCCCGATTCACTATCTTGGCTCTTTGACTGGTGACATATTTTTGAGGTCTTCCTTTTGTCTTCCCATGGGGATCTTCATACACCCAGGTGGAGATCAGGAAAACTGAAACACAGGTAATGAAAATAATCAAGCATTTTCACATCCTAATCTTCTCAGATGTTCATATTGATACAAAATACATTCCATTACATCATGCCAAAACTTTGTCTACTCGGATCAAATGGTACCGAATCATCGTCTGTAATTTACCTGTGAGACAAGATATTAGGCAGGATGCGGCAAGGAGAACGACAGCATGTTTCCTCCTCATGTTGAAGTCTGCCCGTCTCATAACCACTGGGCTACATGCTCCTGCACCATGACATCTTGTTGCTCTCTGACAGACTGTACCATTACAGATTCTGAGGGATGTTCATTTTTTCCCTGCAAGTTGATACATGTTACTATATCTATAAACTAAGCTGCTTTGCAAGTTATCATAAAAACAATGTTGATTTGAATGGCAAATATCAAGAGGTTTAAAATTCTGAAGGAAGATTAGGTTTTTGAAGGAATCTACATCTACATCTACATCTACATCTACATCTACATCAATAAAAGCAAAATGGTAGGTTCTGACATAACATCCTGAAACCTAAGTGGAACCTTACTGACACAGCTGTCTGCTACCTGCTGGTGTGGCTAATGTGACAATTACCTACAATGGAGGTTACTAGTTCAACTTTGAGGGTGTGCATGGACTTGAAGCAAATGAAGGAGGAAAATCTTTAAATGCCAGGGTTCCAGTGGTCATACTGGACCTTAGTGTGTGGATGTTAGCTAGGTACCAAGTACACATTATAAAGCGACATTGTAGTTCAGGGTTTATGCTTTGTTTGCAATCATAAAATGCCTTACTGATGCTACCAGTACCTTTCTTTAACAGGTGTCTACACTATCCTGAGTTGTTATGGAGATAGAGGCTAATTTTGGTACTGACCCTGAGGTGGTCAATCATGGCATATCAAATGACATCCCAACCTGACCTGGGAGTGAAATTGTATTTCTTCAAATGACAGGCCTCCTTGATGTCAGTAATGTTACTGATTTTCTTTCCATTTCTGTTGGAAGGCTAATAGATGAGTGAGCACCAGAAACCTCTCATATTTCCTGTCTCAGTGTCTGTGCTGAGCCCCATATTTATACGCAGTTGGCAAAGTAGGTCACTGCTTTCCTTTTAAATAGCTCCTTGGTGAAAGGACACCCTAGCCACCTGAGTCCTGACCCTTTAAGACACCCCCACCCATCCCACATACACACCCCCTCACCAAGGGGGTAACGTTACAAGTCCTTCTGTACTGTGTTCCACCCATTCTCTAACAGTTATATTATTTGGGTCTTTTTGAATTTGAAACTTTTGCAATTAGCCTTGTCCTCGGCAGTACCCTATCGCATAGAATCAGCCTCATGCTATTGGTGCCCTCTGCTGGATGCCTACACGTTATTACAAGGACATTCTACAGATGGAAGCTTCTAGGTTATCATAAATAATATAATAAAAGGATCATCCGTAGATTTGGGCAAGTATCTGGCCAAGCGCCAAGGTCAACAACGCCTCCCTCATCTTTGCCATGAGCCCACGAGCACTAGCTTTGGTGACATCCTAGTTTATATCGGGGCTCCTCTAGTCGCTAACTTGGACAAAATAGGAATAGGAAAACTAGGATGGCACGGAGGCTCGAGCAAAACAAGCAAATACACGTGACGTGTGTGCACGTGTTGGTTGGTGTTGGCTCAAGCACGTAGATTATTGCCATGACGCAACGGAAGAACTTCGTCACAGAGAGCCCATTGTTCTCTATTGTCCCCAAATCACCCTGCTTATCATTAAAAAGTCGAAATATTAGAAAGTAAACGTACAAGACAGGCCAAGACGTGCAGGTGACGGAGAGAGGGGAGGTGAAGGGGCATTTGTAGGGCGTTTATGTTTACCATGCGTGCGCCATGTGGTTATGTCACCAGCCAGCCAATCAGAACAAAGAGTTCACGTGATAGGAACCATTGGAAATTTCCTAAGGCTAAAAGAGACTGACCAATCAGCTATTAGTATTTTGAATAAATTAAATATTGGCCAATCACAGCGCGTTATTTCGCCATTCTGCGTGCGCTCACTTCTTTGTGGTATCAATTCAACAGACGACTCGTGGACCATAAGACGTGGATTCAACTACATTCTCGGCACAGAAATGAGAAAATGACAACACAACGGAACCCTGCCATCCATCTGATTGCTGGAGGGTTAGTGGAAGCCTTTTCACCTAAGAATTACAAACATAACAGAATATTTCTCGAGAAAGTAACGCATGAATCTCGCGAACTCGTGATGCAGGACTTCGAACGTTTACTGAATATACAGTTACTGGTATATCTTATGTCATGGAAACTCCCGCCACTCGCATGCTGTATTTTTGGCATCTTTTAATCACTGTCCCTTTTATTCAGCCTTTAAAACCTCAGTGGCTTTCTCTTATGAAACATTCCCTGTTGTGACGAAAGAACTACCGGGGTATACCCATTATGTACGTACAGAAATACGTACGTAAATGCCTACCTACGTACAGACAGATGTGACGGGTTTGGTTTGGGTGTTGGACTAAAGTATGTATCCTCTGCCTTTTCCTGGCCTGGTAAATTCCAAATCAGGCCGTTTTCTGAAATGAAAACCGGGAATAAAGAGACAGCGAAATCATACTTTATGTGACAAAACAGCCGTAGACAGTAGTTCTGCAACCAAAACAAACCAGTGGAAATTTCCGCAGACGAAAATACCCCGCTCGGGGGAGGGGTCGCCACTGAACTGCGATTTTGAATAAAAATAATTTTGTACGTTGCAGTTGTTTGAGACGGATATGTAGTTTACAGATGTTTACTAGTATAAACGTTTATTTTGTGTTGTTGGACTGTGATTTCAGCTTGCCCGATAATTTGCCCCTCCCCTTTCCCCTTCTGAAATTCACACCTCACCTGCAAACAATCTTTGTGGGAGGGGAGGGGGGCTGGGCTGGGCTGGGTATGCCCAGGACCATTGCATCAGAAATGTTGAGAAACGTGGTAATCTTGGACAAAAGCAAAATTACTTGCCCCAAACTTCTATCATTCTGATGCAAGTTTTGATTGGTATTGAGTGAACTGCCACGCAACGATTGTCCGTATCACTGATAGTTAGCACAACAATGGGGTCTTTGTAACATAATACACACTTTTAAGTTTTCAGAAGGGAGCTTCTCGCTTCTCAGTGTCTCTAGAGAGTAAGGGGTTTTTAACTTTTACAATTTGCAGTGACTGCTCTTGATTAACGGGATATGTACTAGACATTATTGAAATGTGGAAAGAATGAATCAGGTTTGGAAGAATCTATAAAATTCCATTTCCTGTCATACCTGTTGTAACACACACTGACTCCTAACATCCGTTGCTCAGAACCAACCACAAAGGATACTGCTTTTTGGCACAAAGGATACTGTTACCAAAGACATTTGTGCCTAGCATAAGTATCTAACCCATCATTTTTCCATTTTTTTTTAGTAAACTAAACCGTAAAGAGTCATATGCAAAATACAGAAGTGATTGTGTACTTAGGATGCCAAGCAAATACTGTACTATGTAGGGAGTGGCCCATTTTTTGCGGCCAATGCACGTGGCAAGTAAAATGAGCCAGTAATGGCCTATACACGTGTACTCTGAACAGTGTTGAATCGTTATAATGTTTTTTTTGTTATGTTTTTCTTTAACTCTTGTAGAGCTGGTGGAACTGCTGGTGCAATTCTGACTTGCCCTCTAGAAGTAGTGAAAACGCGGTTACAGTCATCGGTATATACCTTCCCAACGCAAAATGTCGTCCTGGCCGGCATTCAGAACGGCCACAGCACCGCCACAGGCATCGTCCAGCTCAGCACATGTGCCCAGACCAGCACACAAGCATTCGTCACAACAGCAAGGCCGTCCATCGGAATAGTACAGTGTATCAGGTAAGCCAACTCACAGCTTTGTGCATTTCTGTATTCATGTTAATTAACAGTTACATAGAGAAAATAGTAAAAGTATATACTAGGCTGTACTAGCCTAGGTTAACTGAGCAAAAAGATGATTATTTTTTAGCTCATTTTAGTGTACAACCAACACGCAAGCTGAGAATGGGGGATTGCAATGCAATGTGTTGATCCCTTTAGTGGTCTAGTTGACCATATGTAACATTATACATGTAGTGATGTACAAAATGTAGGTCACCTGGAGGGATTACCATGTGATGTGTTTGTCACATGGAGTGGTCAGTTTGACCTGTGGTGACCACCCTGCGATGACCTTAGCAACACTCCCAGGATAGTCCTGCTGGACAATGTTTATCTTATCTGGGGGAGTTCTCACAATGTCCACAGACTGGCATGGGCACCACTCTGTTGTATAACATGACAAAGCCTGAGGGAACTACGGTACTGTGGTTGCATAACTTCTCTGAGCTGAAGGGAAATGTTCTAATTCCATGACTATGCTTGGGTTGTTTGTGGTCTTGTAGCAAAACGGAACTAGTGTGTGGCACTTGTATATACTTTGTGAGTTCATCGGAACATAAGCTCGCATAGCAGGAAGACTACAAAATAACAATCCTACACCTAGCATCATTAACATGTATTATACTTAGACTGTTGCAGTGGTGACAAATTTATTCACTTGGTAACACCAAAAGTTCAGTTTTGAAATGCAGTTTGGTGATGTACTAAAACGATCAAGGCCTTTTGAATCTGACCTGTCTTCAACCTTGCGGCAAAGGCATGGAATCCAGTCTGGGGCTGGTAGCAGTAAGCACCAACCCTGATATGGGAGCAGGGTGCAGTCTGCACCACAGCTGCACAGTTGGTTTGGTCTTGTGATGTTTTGTGATAGTCACAAATGTTGTCCATGCCCCACAATGTGGCAATCCTCAATATTTTGACTCCTAGAAATTGTACCAGAAAGCCAGTGTATCTAGTGTGATGCCATGTGTTAATTTCTTCAGCGTCATGTCATGTCATGTCATGTCATTATCAACAACATCAGTATTACATCATTTAATCAGGGCTCGAAATACCCGGTGGCGCACTGGCGCGGCGCCACCTGATTTTGCTTGGCGCCACTTATTCCTAAACTCAGGTGGCGCAGCGCGCCACCTATAATTTGCGTGGATCGAGCCGCTAATCGCATGGATCGGGCCCCATTGTCGGCACAATCTTGTGAATTGACGATGAATTGTCGATCTCGCCATGACGCCACAAAGAAAACGTTCTCATTGGTAGAAAATCAGACACCTCGCTGGCGTTTCACAACACAATTTTCATGTAAACAACTCCGACTGTCCTTGTTTACATGCAAAGCGCGCCGATACAAAATCCTGCCGGCCGGCCGCCCGACCGCATGCGACGCTAAGTTTTCGGCAGCTCGGCGGAAAAATAATCCATCCCCAGAAGAAATGTTACGCATGAAAATAACAACTACAACTTGCTTTCCTCGTTATATGAGTTTTTGAGGCCGTAAAATGTTTAAAACGGTTGAAATTTGCTCGAAAAAACGGCTCGAAAATCAGCGGCGAGACTGACAAGATGGCCGACGGTGTTTCACAATAACAGTGGTCAAAGGTCAAGATAGCACCCAAATGTACAAGATACATGTATTAAGTACATATTACAATGTGCTAAAACGAAACTTTAAAGGTATGAAAAATATTTTTTGGGCTACAACTGAAATAAAAATTCACTTGTATTTTAATAAGATTAATTTTCAAACATTACTGAGAAATTTCCCGAATTTATTGGTTTCTTGTGTTAGTGCGGTTGGATGCTGTGATTGTGAAGTCCCTAATAGTAATACATGTGTACATTGGGAGAATCAGATGAGATATTAGAAATTACCACGCTTAGTACCGCGACCCGAGTGTCTCTCAAAAATTGTTTTTGAGTGGAGTATAGACATGATCACATTTTTATTTGTTCAGCTGTGTCAATATGTGATTTGTTTGGGAAATAGGATTTGGTTTAGTTTTTAATATATCAATGTCAGTAACACCTCTGGGAATATTTGCTCCAAGTTCACTTGTTGAACTTGTGGAAGCACCGTTGGCCCCCGGTTAGGGGTCATCCGGGGAACCTATGCCCAATTTTTTTTTTTAAATCAAGGGAACTAATACCATTTTTTATTAGATTTTGAAGATTTGTCCGGGGGGTATGTTTATTCCGGGGGGTATGTTTATTTGGCAGATGAGAGTAACATTATCCTTGCGCAAACGAAGAACATGGCGCACGTAACACCACCCGCATAAGTGTGCTGCCATGTAGAGGCGTGGCATTCCCACGGCGGCAGCCCTGTGATGAAGTGATGTAAAGGTGGCATTCTTTATTAAAACATTGTTGTTTGAGAGCTTTTGTGTTCTTTACATTTATTTTATAACATAAAACTTAAGTAGTTAACTAGAAGAAAACGTAATAGATATAAGTAGCAGATTTGAAGAAAATGATAACTTGGAAGTGTTGCCACTTGAATACTGATGGCGCCACCTGGCTTTTGACTCAGGTGGCAACATGCGCCACCTGGCTGAAAAAAGTATTTCGAGCCCTGTTTAATGGTTGATAGGTTTGCTGCTGCAGTGTACTTTTCCCTTGGATGACCTTGATTCCCCTAAAGGACTTAGTACATGTAAGAAATGGAGGATCAAAAGATGTTGAAATATCCACACATATATAGCTCCTGGCCTTGTAAGGAAACACCAGCATCAAGGGTCAGACATCCAGACTTTTCCATCAGTCCTCTAGACTACCAATATCGGGTCAAATTTTTCCATCAACCTTCCCTACTAACTTGTCCCTGGGGATGTCCAAACTTTTCCATCACCCTGCAGGGGCGTGCTGACATTGGCCCACCTAAAATAGCCCGCGGAACAGGATCCAACAGTTAACTGGCAGGATGCCCAGCTTAAAATATCTGTGCCACTAGTCCGCAAAAGTCATTCAGGAAACTGGCCTGGAGTGTTGTGGTGGACTTATAGCTATAGGGCTGTTTATTTCTAGCAATTTAAGTACTCCTACTAGAATTGGGAATGTTTTTGTCGTTTTGTGGGTTTTGTCAAGAATGTACATTAACAAGATAAGAAATTTGTTATGTCTGTAATTGCAACTAAGCAGAGTTAACAACAATAGCCCTTTGTAATACTTCGTACTCTGTCGTATGTTACCATTTAGAAAAAGTTGTACTAAAACTTGTACTGTTATGTGTGTAAGGCACATCAATCATGCCAGAGCTCTTTCACAGTAACATAAACTGTTATGGTGAAGAGTGGAATTTTAAAAGCGGGCGCCACTTACGTCAGGACATTGTTCAGAGTCCAGCCCAGTGAGCTGGTTGACCAATAGCAGCAGCCCCTTTGATCATGCATCGCCCATGTGAAACCCACGACCATAATATTTGCCTTCATGCAAACGTGACCCTGAAAGGTGAAAGTCCAATAAGCTGGGTACTATTTAACTACTGAGGACACAATGTTATAAAGTATAGAGCCTAATAGAGGTTATATTATACTTGAAAATGATATCAGATCTTATCCCCAGGTACTCAACAATTACATATGAAACTTTGAAATTAAATCAAATACATATGTAGGTAAAAGCAATTTAGTTTCTATCTCCTACAAATTAAAGTATTCTTTATGAATTGACAGTTGGTAAACAAACTCATGAGTGAAAATGACGGTCATAGTTTTTAATGTAAGGACATGTTTTTTTTCAGACATATTGTGGAGAATGAAGGTGTGTTGGCTCTGTTCAAAGGCCTGGGGCCCAACTTGGTGGGAGTGGCACCGTCCAGGTAAGTCACACTCCGATTTGAGACCAGGCTGCCCTTGATTCTGCCCCTATTCTATGTGTGATGCACAGTATCCAGGACCAACACTATTTATTTTCTATTCCATTCACATTAAACAACACAACTTTGGTTATGTTGATATCTAACGTTTACCAGCAAGTTTTAGTTTGAGTTTGACACTGTGTGGTTGTATTCTCCACCCCTCTCACTGCATGATTTCTATAACGGGATCTACATACAGTATTGCTATAGTTCAGGATACAGTATGGCTTTTATTTCACCTTTGGCAAGTTCACTGTGAATCAAATATAAAAATCACCTTTGATGTGTGTCATGTACCACAGCCCATAGCTCATCCTAGATCTTCCCACTTCAATCAACACTTCACCTCCTTTTTGTACAAAGCATGTTGAGAAAAGTTATGAAAAGAGACAAGCATGAAGAACAAATCTTTCTGATCTGGAAATAGCTGGACCTATGGAGCTTTGGGCAATGTGTACACCATTCCAATTACGTTTGATATAAAGCAGTAATGTAGTTTGGAATTTGCTAACCTTGTTTTTAACCGTAAATAACGCGCACTGCTTAATGTCTTGGTTATTTAAAGGGATGGTTGTGATTGTGCATGGCTGCTTTGGAAGTGGTGTTTTTTTTCCTCAGCTGGTGGCTTTGGAATATGGAGGATACAAGGAATATCATAGGGAATATGGCAATTCCCTCCGTCCCTCGCATTAGTTAAGCGTGAGTGGGCTGTTTTACATACGGTAGCACAGATAAAGTGCAAAACAGACTTTATCATATTATGAATATGTTGTCTTCTTTGTGACAATGTTTTGGAACCCTGTTTCTCCCATTAGATACATATACCAGCACCGATATTGATATACTAGGCAATCAACTATAGACTTTATATCGTTGGCTGGGACAGTTGTAACAGAAAATTGTCAGCATTGTTAGATTATGTGTATCTAACAGGGGAAACATGGTGACTGTATTAATGTGTTTTTGGTGAAACAACTCCACGAGATATATTTGGCATATCTTTTGATCCTGTGTTGTTTCACTTTGGATCAAAAGGTATATGCCAACATGCCAAATTTCTGTTTTGGAACCTGTGTTAAAATTCAGGGGAATTTTTTTTTACCAATGTGCTGCTGCTAGGAGGTTATAGGAGGGGGGTTGACTTTATTACAAGCTGCCTGTTTGCTGTGTCCTACCCCTAATCCTAATCTCATTGGCTTAACGCTGGAATGGTTAATAGGCTTTGGGGATTAACTTTTCTCTGGCCGAACCTTTGCTCATAGGCAAAATAGGTCCATGGATAATTTTTTGGCATCACAGATAAGCTATATTTCCTATGCTTGTGTGTTGTAAAGATAAGATAGAATGTACATGTATGATGATGATGTTATAGAATGTAGTTTTCTTCCCATTGATCTGATGAATGATTTGCATTTCTTGTTGATTACAAAGCTTATGCTGCATGTTATTTCAGTATGGCTTATTTCATTTGTCTCTTCTCATTGTTCATCTGTATTAAGCCAAAAGCCATGAAAATTAATACGTGATGACTTCAGAATTTGGACCTCTGTCTTCAGATATTCTCTTTAGTAGTCGGGAGAGAACATACGTGAACCAATTTGACAAAAACATTGAAGAAAAAAATTATCAGGAGAGAATAGTTTCAATAATTTGTGATTTCCACTATGTTGGCCCATTGCACATTGTGTAACTGGTTGTTTTGTTTTGTCCACTCTCTACAGAGCCATTTATTTTGGCACCTACGCTCAGGCCAAGAAGTTCTTCAACAGACACCTGAAATATGAGTCCAGTGCCGTCCACATGTGCTCTGCAATGTGTGCAGGTAACAGACCATTTTCACCTTGATGTACGATTAAACATGATCAGCAGGTGTGAAGTCCCTTTCAGGTGTATAAACTTCTCAGGTCAGGTTTTTTTAATGTGTTTGCCTTAGGCATGTCAGGTAGACTATGTAAGCTATGTGCAGCCTGTAATTATCTTACTAAGGAATGTATTTACTGACTACTGTAGGTTGTCTCACCTTAGCAAGACCCCATGCTATCATGTTTATTGCTGCGTGTTGTCATGACTGACAGTTGTGAGCTGTATCAGTACAAGATTTGAATTCTGGTGCCCTACGGTTGTAGATGCGCCCAGCCAGAACAAAATGTTGTTGCTGAATTACCCACCTGTAAGACAGTGCCTGAGAGGGCTGTAAGGTGCAGCACCTACAACTAAATGGCCATGACCTGAAGATAACCCCCAAACTTCCAGACAGAAACACCCACAAAGTAATTACTGTGACAGGCACCTCCCACTTTTTATGCCATGGCTGTAGTTTGGACCCCACTACTGGGCAAGAAATATAGGGCTCTTGAAAAACAGCCTTTGAGCCAGACATATTGATTTGTTTGTTCACTTGGCGCATGTCCAAGGTCTTGTCTGACATCACACCTAGTGTAAATGTCAGGAACAAAAGGGGCTTGTCTGGGTCTTTGTGAACAAAGGTGTTTTGGCCCTTAGATTTGGCACTGAGACAAGACGGAAGGTTTACCCCAGATATTGACAATAACACCTTTGTGCTTTCTTTGAAAGGTTAAAAACTTGAATGGAAATCTTGCTAATGGATACTTACGCAGCTTTATCCCCTTTTTTTGGCAAAAACAAGTGATCAGCTTTCTCTAGCTGTGACTGAGCTTGCTCCACTGTACATTGATAATGAATGACTTTCTTACACCTGTTAGTTAATATGATGGAAAATATAAATGATACACATAACCTTTGCTGGTACTGTGGCTTGTGTAGGTATAGGATTACAGTTGCTAATGACCATGCCTGTGTAACATCACAGTTTTGTGGATTGGTAGGCTGTTGTTCTGAATTGTTTCCTTTTCCCCTGCCCTCCCAGGTTTCACAGCCTGCACGCTCACCAACCCCATCTGGTATGTCAAGACGAGACTGCAGCTGGACCAGAAGTATGTCATCTCTGCCTTGAACCAAACTAGACAGGCACAGTACGGCATCTACCTTTGTTTCACCATTCTGTTTTTCTCTCAAATTTACCCAAATTCTGACAATTCAGCCAGCTGAATATGGATTTGTTGATGTCCAAATCTGACCTGCTGCTGCCATGCTTTGTGACTTGCTACATCTGATTGAATTGACTGATGGTAGTCTATGACTGTGATTATGAAATGAGATGGTGGATGCCTGCTTCAGCTGTTATTAGAACTGATATTAGAATGAATGGTTTCATTTGATGTCATGTTGTAGAGAAAAGTGTATCTCTAGAAAAAGCATTCTAGCACGCCTGCCTTGAGGTGAACAAATCATGATATTGCTCTGAATCATAAATCAATGCCTTGATTGTGTATAGCAATTTTAGATTGTAATGTAAAGTGTTGTAAAATATGGTGATACTAAGTTGCTGTTGAACAAACTATCAGAACTTGAAGAGAAACATTGGCTTCAAAATGGTTGTCATAGTATGTGGAACCATAATAACATAGTGAAATAAACCTGTATGTATTGTCAGTATTACAAGGAAACATGTTAATAAGTAGAACATTTTGTAGTGCTAAGTGTGTTTTTTTATTGACAGGAAAACAGGAGAGAACCTGACAGTGCGGGATTGCGTCCGGAAAACCTACGGCAGGGAAGGACTGCGTGGATTTTACCGTGGAGTTACCGCGTCGTACGCGGGGATCTCAGAGACTGTGATTCACTTTGTGATCTATGAGCACATAAAGCAGATGATAGCTCGGAACAGATGTTGTGATTGTGAAAAGACTTGGCAGGACTTTGTGGAGTTCATGGGAGTGGCAGCTGTATCCAAGTCACTGGCCACCTGCATAGCTTATCCTCATGGTGAGTTCTTTTGTCATTCAGTAAGTCATGAAAACAAGACGTTTGGCCAGAGGTTTTCCCTCCTAATTCATGAAACTGCTGAAATAATTTGGGATGAGACTGGCTTAAACTTGTTTGACACCTGTTGGCTGTAATTGTTAAACTGTGAATAGATAACATTGACCCATTATGTTGCATATCTGTTGATACATGGTTTGCTACTATTAGGAAATCCTTCATTTTTTTCTAATAGACAGAAGTGTTTTTATCTTGTGGACATCATTTTGCAGGTGACAAATAAAACATGTTCTCCCTTTTTGTTCCTACAGAGGTGGTGAGAACAAGATTACGGCAGGAAGGCAAGAAGTACCACGGGTTCTTCCAGACGGTAATGACGGTTGCACGCGAGGAAGGGTACCGCGCCCTGTACCGTGGACTGAAAACACAGCTGGTGCGACAGATCCCGAACACTGCGACCATGATGGCCGTGTACGAGGTGGTGGTGTACCTCCTGGAGGGGTAGCCACAGCCTAGCAATACACAAACAGACATTGTGAGGACATTTGCTGCTGAGGGTGTAGTTCTCGACACAGGAGAGCTAGCTATGCAACGCTGCAACAAAGGACGCATGCATGGAAGACTACACAACCCCCTTCATACTCAACATGAACCCTACTGGAGGAAAAAGTTCACAAAGCTCTGGAAATTAGAATTGGCGAGGGAGCAATAGTTAATGATATGGACAGCTCCACAGATCTCTGCAATCACACAAGCACTGCATGTACAGATGTCGAAAAGCGTTGTCTCTATGTAAACAGAGAACCTAGTGCCGTATTCGTCAACTGTAGTGCCTGTAAACTTAGTGGATGGCAAGTGTTGCCGATAGAAGAAATTAGCTGTGCAATTTGTACTTCTGAGACTTGTTCTGAGTCATTCCTAACTCAGACGTCAGCAGGGTTAAGCTGAATGGTAGATAGGGACCATTGTGAAGGTGTACAGAGCTAAGCTGTATGGTAACTCAGAAAGATGGTGTATGGTACATTTGGAAGTAACTGCAGTTGGTGTAAGAGATTCTCCAGCCGGAGTTTGTACGAGGCAGAGACTGGACTTCCCAGTACTATTGTGAATTGCCGGTGAATGGTACCATTACAGAGAAAGTGAGACGCGGACCAGGTTATGGCAAACTTACCTCTGTCAGTAGACAGCCTAGTATTCGCACTCAGTGGTGCCACAATACATATATATCTATATATCTATAAATATGTATGTTGTATAGCTATGGAACACTGCATACAAACATAGCCATTATTTGAAGTGTGATAGACATTGTAAAAGTGCCAAAGACTGACATGCAGTAAAAGATTGTCAGGGTATTATTCTGAAGTTTGTTCTTACCAAGAGCCTGGCTTAAAGAGACAGGTCGTATTATTAACCCTACGACTCCAGGGGAGAGTTTTAAAAATCCCCATATTAGTTTTTTTTCTTCTTTGAACAGTACTTACCCAAACGAGTGGAAACATTTTGAAACGTTTAACAAAAAGATTGAACAACTTATTTTAGTCTGAAAGTAGCAAAATTTTGATTGAAAAGTTCTCAAAGTGCTACCCATAGAGGTACTTGGCAAGAATTGTTGCTTACTGAAAAAAAGTTTGCATTTTTTGTAGTTCTTGTATATAGTTTGTTGAATCATGTAAAATTGTAATGATTGTATAATATTGTGCATCAAAATTATCTTGCTTTTGTTGTTGATGTCTCGATAACCAAACTGAAAGAACACCTTTGTGCTACACTGTCTTGGAATACTTCAAAGATGGTTCAATAAGACTCGTGCATTTCTGAAACAGTGTTTTAAACAGTTACTCATGGAGACGGCTTCACAAAAGTTGTGAACTCATTTTGTACAGAGTTATGTTACACCTTGTTCATATTGTACATTAAAGTATATGTGCCAAGTCATTTGTCCCTTTCCATGTTTCTTGAGCCATTTTCTTTGGAATCCAATTACGTGAAGAAGAAAGTAGTTGACAGGCACCTTGTCTCCTGTGCATACCTCTAGAAATAAAGTTCTCTGGAAGGTATAGCTCTCCCCCTGAACCGCACTAGAAAACAAACGCTGCCCTGGTTGTGCAGGTTACTGTTAACGTATAACAGGCATCCCAGTTAAATCTCCTCGGATCAAAAAACCGCCGAAGCGGTAATGTATTGGGGGAATCAGTCAGTGGGCCTTGTATTGAAATGGCAATAGATCGAAAGCGCCCCACAGCGACAAGAAAATCACTGCAGCATGATTAGTACATGTATTACAAGCAGCCGTTATCATGGTGCAGTCCTTCATTGAACTGCTGGAGGGCGCTTTTGATCCATGCACTTCATCTTCCACTTCATGTGACCTTCCAATGGCTCTCACCTCATTAGGTATTAATGAATATGTTCCGCTCATCCTACGGAAAAGACAAGACAAAGAAGTAATGACACTGCAATGTCCATGTTGTAGGCTATATCACCCACACAAGGTTTATTGGCCTGCAAATCTTGCAACCAACATCAGCATAGAAATGAACATTAGACAGATCATTTAAGTAAGAAAATTACTTCCAGGTACTAGTACTAGTACTCACAAACACAACATTTGCAAGTGAAGTGCCTTTTTATGGGTTCACCACACCACGAAGTGGTGGTGAACCCATATTGCTTTTTCTGATGTTTCTTCTCCTTCTCCTTCTTCTCCTGCCACTTCTTTAAATTGATTCAACTCCTTCATTTTTGGGCGAAATTACCTGTAATTTCGTATAGAGGTAGAGTGGGTAAATACCCTTAGGCGTTTTTTAAATTTTTTTGATACAAGCTTTTACAATTGTTTTATTGCTTTTAGTGGTCCCCATAGGAAAGTACTGTGGGGGCGTACGCGCGTGACGTAATAAGAAAGGAATTCGGGGGAAGGCCCAAATATGGGCATACAAGCAGGTGTGGTCATGTTTGCAGATGTGGCTGTTGATTGGCTGTTGGCTAATTAATTTATTTACTACCATTTTCACGTACAACAGGGGGATTACCAGCGCGGCTGGTCAACGCGGTCTCGGCCGTGGGCCATCGGCTGGTCCACGCGGTCTCGGCCGTGGGCCATTACTATTTGATACTCTGATATTGGATACCGATTCGTGTGATTCCTATAAACATTTCACCTAACTAAGAACTAGTTGGAAGAATTATAGCTGCATGGATGCCTGTATAAGATTTTAACAAACACTGAAAATCTGACGCAAAAACTGGCAGATATTTTGCTCTTCTCTGTTGGAACAACGCAAACGCAAGCGGGAGGTCAATGACCTGCGCCCCGCGAGTACTGTAAACAACGGTACGTAATGTGTATCGTCGGCGCACGCGCGCGCGCCACGGTATCAACAATTTTTCCACAATCTTCACCGACTAGTATTATATATTCTGTTATCGATTTCTGAAGAATCACCAAAATTGTAGAGTGTACAGGCGTCCATTTGTTGTTGCTAACATTGTTGAGAACATCGCAAGACGGCTTCCTGGCAAATTTTCCTAAAGCGAGCGTTGAGGGCTTGCATGCCCGACAGTTTTCAAAGATTGGACAGGGAGCCGGCGGCTTCTGCTAGCCGGATTGATAGTTACGTTACATCAAGGTACCGGTGGTTCAAAAGCGAACCTGATAAAGAAGGAAATCTCCTAGAAAGTCCCTTACTAGTACTTGAAGCGATCGTTACCGCCATGTTGTTCACTTTATATGACATACAATGCAGAGAGTAATGGAAACGCGTCCAGATAGCTCGGTTGGTAACGCGCAGAGCTGCAAGTCCAGACATTGCGAGTTCGAACCCCGGTACACTGGATATTTTTAATTACCCTTTTTACAATTTTTAACAATTTTAACATTTTTAACAATTTCAACAATTTTAATCATTTTACATTTTAACAATTTCAACATTTAATTTTAACATTTTCGTTTTAATATCCATCGCTTTGCTTTTAACATTCCAAAACTGATTGTTCTTACTCAAGAATTTCAATAACTTCGAATGTTAGTCTTTTGTATTTTTTCAACATACAAACCAAAATCACTTTGATGTTGTCACAAAAGTAACATCTGTGCGCGCATCGGTTTTCGTTCATTTAAAAACTACAAGTACAAAACATCTGGAAACTAAGCAAACATACTCAGTAAATTGATTGCTGTAATTCCCGATTTTTTTTCACTGTACCGCAACGCAAGCGGGGGGTCAATGTTCACGGTTTTCACTGTCACCTCTGTATTGTGAACTTATCATTACAGTTAGGAAATAATTCCTGGACTTTCTTTTTCCTGCAACTGTCACCACCGTGAATATATACTTCCGTGAACATGTCCATTTTTCTCAGGCCGTGAAAATTTTGCTTCCGTTAGTAGTAGTTACAATCTCGTCAAAAGTGTAAAGTAAAGCTGTCGAGATTTAAAGTGCGTGTCGTTGTATCTTTGTAAAAAAAAAGGGGATAATTGCCAAGTGCCAGTTTTGTAAATACCTGTCGAGATTCAAACAGCTTGTCCTTGTATAATTGCAGTATGATTTATTTAGAATCTCTCATTTTTGTTTGGGGAAGGGTATGGAGTGAAATTCCTACATTTGCTCCGAAGCAAATGTTGGCCTTTCTAGTTTAAACGGATTCAGCTTCTTCATTTTAGGGCCTAAGGTCCTGAAATTTGGTATGGAGGTACAGTGGGCAAATACCCCTAGGCGTTTTTTAAATTTTTGTGATACAGGCTTTTAGAATGGTTTTATTTGAGTTTTTTGGCTGTGTTATAGCAAATGTATTACTGTGTTAGTGTGCCGTGTTTACCACGTCTGGGCATGAGTCATCACAATGGAATGCAGGGCATCAACCAATAGGCATGCAGCTTTCCTCTATACTTCTTGCTGATTGGCTGTTGGGATTTAACTTGATTAACACCTGCACAGAGCATTTCCACCTGCACAGAGCATTTCTTGCTGATTGGCTGTTGGGATTTAACTTGATTAACACCTGCACAGAGCATTTCCATACTGACAGTATGTCTTTATTCTAAGTGTTTTGGTAGGTATTTCAAGCTTTTCTGCTCCAGCATTGGAATGCGGGGCATTGAACGTTTTTTTTTTTTTTGAAAATCAACAGTTTGCATTATGCAATTAAAAATCCTAACCAATAAAGTAGGGAATAGCTATCCAACTGTTGTTTTAGTTGTATGTTACTTCATATTATAGTTATATCAATGTAAATCATTGTTTTCCCTTGTGTTTCTCATTCTTTCCCTGCCATGTCGTAAAATGTGGTGAACCCATCGCTATATTTGCTCCAAAGCAAATATTGGCCTTTCTAGTTGTTTATAAGACATAACGTTAGAATACATGTGCATTAGCATAGTTTTTGGAGCAGAAGGCACAGTTCAGGGCAGGGAAAGGGTACTTATTCATGTACTTTCTTGTCCGTGGTAAGAGCATGAAGGATAAGGATATACCGGGGTATCTAGTTCATAACTGATCTAGTACTTACTATTTGTACCCTACATATTCTGAATGATTATTAACAATTTGCAGTGGATTCATGTAATGATCAATGAACATTTTTCCTCCAAAATAATGTTGCAGATTTGAATACCATCACTTCAAAAATAGTCTGCTTAAAATGCATGTACACGGGATTAATAGGCCAGTAGTTTTGCTGTTTTGCCTTGAATTATGATTGGCATGGGAAGAATGCAAATAGTCAAGGCCTTGAGATCTGGGAGCATTTTCCATGAGTAGATAAATCCCACAGGTATAGTATTCCAAAATTGATCATCCTGACACTAAACCGAGACTTGTGACAGCAGAAGTTGACAGGGAGAGGGATGAGAATTTAAGGGCAGCAAATAATGCACCAACTTACGAAAGCAAGGAATTACTCCATGAAAGGATGAGGCACTTGGAATGTGGAATTGAATTTACAGCATTTTGGAGGCAAAACTAGAATGAGAATGTAGAACTGATTGTTTGTCCAACAACATTCTAGAAAAGATAGGTTATAACAGGTTGGCCTGCAAACATGTTTTGTACATTGAAGTTGGTATCAAATCTTTTACCCGATTATCCTTTCATCTTTGGACCTTGCTTTGCAACATATCTTCATCAATTTGAAGTGTGTAGGTATGCAGCTCATTCAAACCATACACGTGGAAGCAACAGTTGAAAGGCAACATACAGAAGGCAACAATTTTGGTGCAATTCATATGAATTTTGCAGGGTGGTAAGCAAGGTAGGTCACAAAAATCTGGTAGCTGTGGCAAGAATCTGAATATAATGATAATCAACTTATCTAAAGACTTGATATCTTCTAAGGCAATAATTCCAACACAACATTCTTATATTGAATACGTACAAAAACATGTTAAACCAAAGAAAATAAATTTCTGAAATTCAATCATATCTTAGCTCACTGCAACTGTGAAACCATAGCCCTCTTGCATTTTTGCCTGGAATGAGTACATGAAAGCAGACTTCAACAAACCCTACTTTTAAAATGAATTTTAAAAAATCAATATATGTATCCTGATAGTGATAAGGAATATCAAAGTGATTCCAAATGTGGAATGGTAGAAAGAGGTGTGAAAACAACTTTATATTCTAATTAATGTCATTTAGTCATATATTTAACAATCTAGGGTAAAGTCATGTAGTAATGTGATAGATAACTAAATATCATGATACCACAGACACCAATGTCACATCTGGTTAAACATATACGTGATATACTTTTTTTTAAATTTCAGCAATTGATCAAACAATGGAATGATTTGCCAAACTGGAAATGCATCCATATTACACTGATCAAACCTAAAACACATTAATGCATTCACTATCTAGTTGAAACTTCCCACTTCTTTATAATCCCTACTACAATACAAGAATGCTCTAGAAGGTGGTACACAAGTATTTCGCCTAACTCTCCACCATTCCTAGATAGCAAAAGCACCACTAGACTATCTAGCAGATTCCAATCACCTCATGACCTTCCCTATCTTTGACCTTGGGTCACTCACAATAAACCACTCCTGTTTCATCAAAAATAAATTGTACAACTCTTCTCTCTTTTCTAAATCTTCACCACAAGAGTAACTCCTTTGGAAGAACAGGGTGACAGTATAAGCTAGCACCCTAATGTTAAGGCAGTCAGCAATGATTGTAACGCTGATATTATCTAGATTCAGTCATCTCTAACGTCTAAGTTTAACTGCACATATCAAATGTTTTGCTTAGTACTGTATGTACAAGAAGACTTGAGTTTGTTGCTTAGTATTTTCTCAGCAATTGTATCTTTGTAAGGCAATATGACTGAAATAGCAGACATTTAGCAGAAACAGACAAGGATCGACTGACTAAGTTGTAGGTCCAACCAAGAATCTCTCTTCAATCTCCTTGGTCCAACCATGTACATTTTGTATGGTGGTATTTCAGACTGGAGGGGGGGGGGTTAATATAGTGTTACGTTTACTGATTGTCAGAAGGCAGGATGGAAGTTGAAACCTCAGGGCCAATCTCTGAGACTGAAAGCAGCTGATATGTGCAGTAGCATGTCTTTAAACAAGCCTGGGAGCTAGACCAATCTAAACTCAGTCTCCACATCTCAGGTCTATCAAAATAATTACTGCTTTCTTGTCTAATCATCATGTACAGGGTGTGCTATATGTATGTATAAGGTGGAGTTCTGAAGGAGATGATGAGGATTTGGGGATGTTCGTCATCAGAATGGTCTTGATTCTGTTGAAATGTTAGGCTGATCTTTCACTTGTATCAAACAGTTGACCGGTAGTACCGACAAGCTTAGACTCTTCACAGTAGTGGTGCTAGCGAAAGGAATACACACAACCATACACTGAATACAAACATCCCCACTTACTGGTACTACCCATAGTTCAAACGTGAGGAGGGTCCAAACAACAAACACAGATGGTACAGAAGGCACCACACTTCTTCCTCAAGACCAAATCTAGTCTAACGTCAAAATCCTCCATCAAAATTAGTCTGGCTCCCAGGCTAGTTAGGGTGTTTTAATTTATCTAGGCACTCATGAATGCAGCTTGTTTCTCCTTGAAAGCCTGCCTCCTCATCTTGCGCTCCTCTGCCTCCCGTTTCTTCTCCTCCAGCTCTGCCTTGATCTCAGCCTCAAACCTCGCTCCCTTCGACTGCTCCTCAATCTGTGCAGGATGGACAGTTAAGGTTCAGTTAGCCTACAATTTTGCTAATGAGAAAAATGCTTTTGTTAAAAAAATCAATGAGTATTGAAATTTATGAACTTTCTGCAGTTTGAGACATGTTTAAGACCAATGGAAACTAGCTTCACTGGAAAAATGGTTGAAGTTAGCATGTAAGACATATTTCTGCCCTAACTAGTACTTGACACATAAAGAAACCAACCCAGTCTGCCCAACAAAATACAGGCCAATCTGTTAGGGAGAATCAAAGTCTATAATCTGCACTGTTCATCACTTATCAACTAGTTAGTCATTTTCACCAGCTTCTGTTAGGCAGATACATGTATTCTACCATCTGCCGGACTAACTCACATGTTGTGCTATGATAACTACAATTTTGTGATGAACATTTCCAAACCTTAGCGGAGAAGAAGTCCCTGGCCCCCTTGACTCCCTCCTTGTCGACGTCTATCTCCGCCAGCTCGGCCAGTTTCCCCAGCCCGCTGTCTTCATGCAGCTCTCCTGCCGCTGCCTTTCTGAAGATCAGGAGAAACTGCAGAGGGAAGAACATGCACCAGTCTTCATTTTATGTCAGCCCAGGCATCTCTTGTAATCCATCCACTACATTAGTTTTAGATCTGTCCCAGTGCGTGAAAGCTCCATGTCATGAAAGAGGAAAAACAAATACCGGTACTCTATTTTACGACTACATCCTACTAAAGGCTCCCTGTGTGTACTAGAACTACTCAAAAATCTTACAAAGAGGTAGTCATGAAAGTTTTTTTTTTTTTATTGTGCACCTTCTCATTGCACCAGTAGATGCACTGCTAAGGGGAATCTTTATCATTTCTGCCCCAAAATAGAGAATCTCTTATATGATCTATCTGAATCAGTAAATAGTGATAGATGAACATTCTTATTGGAACGAGAACTAATTGCACAACGTGCGATCAGGGAAAATACATGGCTTCATTTATGATTTGATAAGTCTGGACTGCAACATTACATGTCTGGACTGATATAATGTCTGATGCCATAAGGGGTAAAAGTTAAGGGAACATTATTTCTAGACAGTGCAGCATGAGATGGTACAGTTAAGATAAGATAAACGTGACTTTCATATCTTACGTGTAAGTATGAAGCAGGGACCATCTCAGGTGTTAAATGTGTACTGTTACTGAAGTTGACTCAGTTCAGTGTATTCTGTGTACCTGATTGATTTGAGATGTTTTTTGCAGTCACAGTAACCTGAATTCTGTCAGACTGGCAAGTGAGTAATAAAACCCATAGATCCATTTGTGATTGATACTTATTAATGAAATAATAGCTACATGTTCAAGAAGTCTGGAATTTGTTCAAGACAAGTATCCAAGTATCCAAATACCTGTATCCTACAATGTTGAAATTATAGGTAGAAATTATGCAAAGATGTCTTTAATTGGTTCTATTAAAATTCAGTCCTATAACATAAGTGCCAGCCAAAATGCAGTGTTCGAAAAGATGCTAGCAGTCATTCCCTGACTGTCATTACAAGATGAAGTGAAATGGCAGCAGAGGTTTGATTGTCCCAGAAGCAGGCAATTGCCCTGAGAAGGGCAGACTGAGGGGAGGATGGCAGTTAGATTAAATTTTTTGTAAGTTATGAGGGCTGGAGGTGGGAAGGGGGAATGTTTCTAATAAAACTGCTATGACAAATGTGCAGCCATGTCCCACTATAACATACATATATTTCCAGAAATGTTCCTGCTGTTTCTAGATTGTATAGGTTGCTCTTATAAACAGCTTGTATTGAATTTTCTCATCAGACCTACTTTGGACTGTTCTGAAGGAAGCGTACAACAGTTAAAGCTTGCTGTAACACTCAAACAAAGATGCTCGGAAATAGGATAGAATACATCTATATGTACCAGTATTCTGGATGTTTTCCTAGGATAAAAGACCTCTGGTTTTTCTCACAACACAACAGGGCGATCAGAGACAGGAGTGAGCTCTGTCCTCAAACTATCACTGGAAGGACGTGTAGGAAGAAATAAATCTATCTCTGATGTGTTTTCAAATATACAACACTTGTATCTGCTCTTCTTCAGTTTGGGACTGAGAGACATTGGAGGGATGGCACCTGGGACTTGAGACAAAGGCCTAGTCCTTCAAGTCTGGGGCTGCTCAACCTCAACACCAAGTAAGTAACTTGAAAAAAAAAAAGACAGCTTTTCTAGAACTTTCAGAATTTTCCTTTGGTAAAACAGTTCATCTCTGATGTTCATCTCCTTCAATCCATACTGTACCATATGGAAGTGCTTCAACACCTCATGGTTATTTCATTTACTGGTAACTGATAATGAAAAATAGATGACCAGCTCTCCATGCTGGTTCTACAGATGGACAAAGTTTGGAAGGTCGTCTTGCCAGGTGGCACCTTCTTCAAGACATAGCAGGTGTTACTCAAGATGCCCTTTAGGCCTTAAGGCAAGAAGGTTGATTCGCTTGAGCTGCTGCTTGAAAATAACGGCAACTGGTTTCTTGACAATGCTACACTTGAGGTCAGGGGTTAGGTGGGGGTGTAGTTTGACTTGTGTTTTGTTACTGCTGTGAAGAGTAATATGGTAGGAAAAGCAAGGTTACAACTGGCCTCAAATTGCACTGGACTTGTCAACCCTGTAGAATGGGCAAACCACTGAAGTACTACATTGATATCAGAGGCTGTTATTTTGCACATCTCTCATCCTCACTACCTCTGAATTCCTGATCCCGTTTCTATCGGGGCTAACATCTCCCCATTGGACATGTGGGGTCACCAGAATGACAAATGACCCTTGCCCTCCTGGCTTAACCCTGAAGATGGACCTGGGTTAGAAAGTCATATATCTACAGGAGATGTCTACTTTAAGACATAACAGGACTGGTGTTACTTTAGACCCATATTTGCCTCTCACAACCTCCCCATATCTGAAGGAAGGAGGCAGTGATAAGAGTTTGATACAGCACAGTTAGGAAGTAATACATCAATGTGTGAGATCTTCTGTCAAACATTTGAAGTGTGATCGATGCTTCCTGATATACATGTACATGTAGTTGCTCGCCAACAGTGCCAAAAACAAATAGAGACTGTGGCTTTACTGGATGAAGGAAGACAAAACTTTCTCCCTATTTTTGATTGTGTTTTTTTTTGACAAGCAACCTAATAGATGTCTAAAACAATGCTGGCATTCTCCTACACAGTTACGTAAGATATTAAGATATATATATATACCTTGTCAATGATTGCAATGTTGTCAAATAAGGATTTTTTGTCTCATTTAGATCAATAGTCTCTTAGTCATGGAAAAAGAGGGACGTGAGAATTAATGACGCTGCTTTCGTTACATCCTACACTGAGGACAGAGAGGGATTAGGTTTGTGTACGGTGCTGTCTATAGAGTGTAACAGGTGCATCATTACAAGACACTTACTGACGCATGTCCATTTGTATGTGTCCGACCCTCTCCTGACCTACTTCTGACATTTAGGCCTCTGGAAATTTCTGGAATTTTAACCTTTACGTCAAATCTGGAGGTAGATTTCTCATCTGCTAATCGTAGTTTCTTTCATGATCATACAGTTGTACTGTAATTTACAACAAGACCTACCGGTATGACTGATACATGTTAAATCCGGTCTGTAATGGTAAGGTTTCTTCAATACCACCT
This sequence comes from Branchiostoma belcheri, assembly GCF_001625305.1. Lineage (NCBI taxonomy): Eukaryota > Metazoa > Chordata > Leptocardii > Amphioxiformes > Branchiostomatidae > Branchiostoma > Branchiostoma belcheri. The sequence goes on from NW_017804131.1 coordinate 2,521,364, forward strand.
GTTCAAGCATAATCATTAAGCTTCTACTATTGCCTGACAATGTGGCATAACTGAATAAAACCATTGTCAAGTTTGGGTGGTACGTGTAACAAGAAAGAAAGGCTGTAGATTCAGCTGCTGTTCTGAGAAGTTCGTGTTTCTGTGCTGGCTGGGTGGGGAGCAACAGTTAGTCCCCAGGACTGGTGGCTGCTGACAGGGAGGATTAGAGGAACTGTCTCCTCCAGGACAGGACACAGGCAGGTCTGGATTTGGGAGGGTCTGTATGGAGGGGTTTAGCTTCCACTTTCATATGGACAAGTCCGTCAATAAATGTGAAGGAGGTGAATAGGCACCTGAAAGTTCAAACGTACTAACAATTAGATTTTTTTGACATTTCCAGTGCAATTCTGTTCATCATGATCAACTGGTACAAAGTTTTAACATTGTCAAAATCATTTATGCATAGTATGCATACATACAGTGTAATAATATATGGGCATTAGAAATGGTTTATTTCACCCCTTCTACAAGTCTAGAAAAACCCCATCCATGCCCTCTGATGCAAGTGACTTAAGCCTGGCAACTTCTGTGTGACAGGGCCACACGAACATGCAAAATGTATGACATTACCATTTATTTAGTTAGCCTTACTTGCAAAAAGAAGGGATTAACTGTGTTTACAGATTATGTTATTGTCTCCATCTCCTGAGTTTATCAGAGGGTAGAATTAGGGTTAGAATTACAGGATTTTGTTTTGCCTTGTCCATAGGAAGACAAGAGGGATTAACTGTGTTTAGGGGATTTGTTAATTGTTCTTTGTCAAGTGACAGTGATCCTCTCCATTCTGGTAATACATGTACCTTGGGACAGTAGGGTATGTACAAGGCCAAATCTAATCCTTCTGTCTGTATCTACACTATAGTACAAACATCTTGATCATGTACATGTATTCTATCATTAGATTCTTGATTTTCAAAATGCCTACTCTTACTTTTCATTGTCGAATCTAAAAATCAATGAAAAATGCTGGCAAAATGTTTGATAGTCCATTCAGTGCTAAGTAAAGCTCATGCAGTACATGTATGTACATTGTAGCAAAATTGTTGCTGATACCAAAAAACATTTATAATAACCTTCTCCCTATTGCCCATCTTATTATTGGACAGAGAATTAGTAGCTAAAGGCTAATTCAGTGTGATAAAATGGGAAAATTTGTTGCAGGATGAGGAAGAATGCTCATCTCTCATAAGAACGTAGGGAAATACCACAAGATCAAGACCAACTAGCTTCTATACTTTTTGACCAATATCAAACTACTACTACAGTAACTGGTAACCTGTGCCCTTGGTGTGTGGGATGACTTTCCACTTGGCCTTGCTGGTATGTTGAATCCATTATCCATGGTTATTTACATCATCAGTAAAAGTTAATCCCACCTGGATTAAAGGATTAAGGATGACCTGAAAAGGCCCTCCTCGGGTCAAGGGTCACACGCTTGTGCCCAGACCGCTCATACTTACATACCATCTGCCAGGAGTGACAAGAAATCCCTCAATGTATGGAAGAAAGTTAGATTGTTTAAAATCTTGGTATTGAAAGTTAGATTGTTTAAAATCTTGGTATTGAAATTTTTGTTGATGGCAATTGCATCGATTTTCAAATATTGGTACCTAGAGTGCTAAATCTAGAGATTTGATCATAATGGGTATTATCCATTCCAGAGAGACAGCCGACTTGAAACAAATGTTTTCAATTGAAGCAAAGAGCCTTCATACACATAAATCCTACATGTAAGATAAGTCTTGTTATAAATTTGGGTTTAAACCTCATTATATCTATTTCACCTTCATAGTTGCCAGACCACTGTCTGGACAGTGTCTGTCACTCATAGAATTGCAAGTTATAGGCCTGGAAGTGGAATGAATAGGGGAGGTACAAACACAAATGGTTTTAATTGAAGAAACAAAAAAACTCCCTGTAGCAAGGATTACCCCTGAAACAATCAACATTCCACAAGATTTCATCTTTCAGAGAGATTTGCATCAAAAACTGTGACATACCATTTTCAGAAAGCTGTACAACAAGAAACTTTCTGACAACTTTGAAAACTAATAAGGACTCGATGTGATGCTTCGCAGGAGCTTGTACAGCTGCAGCGAACTTGACATGACCAGAAGCCAAGTTCATACAGAGTTAATCCTCATAAACAACCTCACTTTCAAGTCCAAAGCCTTGTCCAAACAAACATGTCTAGTCAATGTTTTTAATGTACTTTCAATAAATATACCAAACCTGTCCAATAAAGTTTTACAAACAACTCATAATGACCACACAGGACTACCGGTAGTAACTTTTGCTCGCACAGCACAAAAATCTCTGTCATGTAAACATGAAGACACACATACCTGTGTGTTTCCTTATTTATAGGAATCTCATATCTTAAAGCCTAAAGCAGGTTGGATCAAAGAAAAGGTTAGACAGGAAGGGTAATCCTTCCCCTCCTTGTCAGTTTGATGGATGAGTCTGAGTGGTAAGAGGTTACTTAAAGGTCTCCTGAGCCTGGATTAACTTTCACCCCTGACTCTACCTTAATCCTACTTAATCCCCCTTTAATTGGGAGCTTCCCACGGGGACACGGCTTTGTCTAAACTTTGGCTTTGATGTGTTTTCAGTAACTTCTTGCCCACTTTCCTTGCTCCAGGTGTGACTGAGGCAATGCATACTCCATACCTTCTCTCACTGGCCTCAACAGGGAACATTTGGAAATCTACTCTCGTGTCCCTAATAAACATACCCCCCGGAATAAACATACCCCCTGGACAAATCTTCAAAGTCTAGTAAACATACCCTCCAGAATAAACCGTACCCCCCTGAAAATGACCAAATTGACAGGTGAACTGTGTGTCCATGATACTAAAATGTGCTCTTTATTTCAATACCAATATATGAGCAAATCTTTCACTGTTACATTTAATTAGTGAGTATATATCACTTTAATTAATGAGTATATATATTGTACTTGTTTTGGTGAAATACAAATTCCGTAGGAGAAGCTATTGCATTTTACACTTCTGAAATGCACTTTGCTTAAAGCCTTCTCCTGCAACTTGAGTTGAAAATCTGACTTAAGAGATAGAAAATCAAGCCCAATTAAGTACAAATATAGGGGTTTAATGAGTATATGTACAACAAAATCCATTTCAACATAATAATTATTTGGTATGGTACATTGTCTAGTCTGGTCAAAGTCTGGATTCTGAAGAAGAAAAACTTCTGAAGAAAAAAACTTTTGAAGAAAAAAAATATTATTCAGCATAAAATTTTGATTGGTTTCCATCTCATTGTTTTTTTAAAAATCGATAATGTGATTGTATCAATTTTAAACGCCCTAAAATTAGCTAAATCGGCGCTTTTACGGTGATTGCGCAATATGGGTGCCCTATGACCTTTGACTTTTTACGGGTCATGCTGCTCAGGCGCTAGGCGCCCTCCCCACGTCGGCCGTCCGTCTTGTGGGCAAATTTCTACTTTTTTAGGGGTTTCGGGACCTAAAAACTAACACCAGAGGGAAAATAAACCACATACGTTTTTTTCATGGTAAATATCGCTAAAATGGACCAGGCATTATTCTGCCGCGTTGCCGATTTTGACAAGGACTTGCGGCCGCCATGTGCTAAATACATCGATTAGCTACTCGCCTTCCCCTTCGGGTTTGTGGGCAAATTTTTGCTTTTTCATACGTTTTGGGACTTAAAAATGGACAGCAGGCGAAAAATAAATAATATACATTATATTCATGGGAAATGCCGCTATCATGGACCAAATATTTATCTGTGACGTGTTGCCGAATTTTGCGGCCGCCGGCCACTTGCTGATGGTGCGGTACGTATGGACAATTTTTTCCCCAAAAATTAATAAACGTACCGTCCCTAATAAGAGTGTACCGGGTGGACGTTCGGGCCGAAAAAAATAAACGTACCGGTACGTTTAATCGGGACATCAGAGTAGGAGGATGTGGCTCTACAATATCTAGTCATCTTACTTCTTAGTTCCTACAAAATATTTTGTAGCCTCCATCTTGTTCTATTGGCTGTTTTTCAAGTAAAAATGCATGCCATGGCAATTTTATCATGATTGTATGATAAATAATAATAGCTCATAGGAAGTCACCTTTTCTTACACACCCCTTCTAGCATTCTCTTATATTTAGTATCTGATTATGATTATCTATGATCTAAAATTTTACTTTATCAGAGGGCACCGCCATGGCCATTAGCAGTGACCTATCAAATCTGTAACACATGTACATGTAGTGTAAGTGTTAGAGATGCTGACACAAGTGATGCTGTGGTTAGTGTAATGAGGGTGGGGAGGGGGGTCCATGTGTTCTTATTAGATGTAACAGGAGGTCCAGTGTTGTTAAAAGGTGTGAAATTGAAAACAATGTGGGCGGTTACGCAGGTTAAAATCATTCAAATGATAGTTGGAGAACACTCTAGGGGGCAAGTGCAAGGAGAACATTTTCAAACCCTATTTTAGATATGCAAACTACATAGTAGCATCCCTGTTTCAAGGAAGGAAAATGATAAATAGATTCTGTTGTCTGATTAAGTAGTATGCAAGTTGTACATGTAAGAATTAAAAGAAAACTCTATATGTTATGTCAAAGACAAGTCTTGGTCTTTTCAGAGACATTGTATAATGTCCTTGGTCTTTTGCAACATAATGTTTTAACTCTTTAGGAAGTTTCCATGGTTTACTTTTAATGAAAACACTAACATAAACCACATGGTTAATTTGACCACCAATCATGTCAGCCATGTCATCTACACATGAAGGTCATGATCACAGTCCTGAAGGTCAGTGTTGCCTACTGGGATAGCAAATCTTCAGCAGGCCGGACAAAAATTACCTGCTGAGAGCAAAATTATATAGATGGTAACTCCCAAATGTTCCACTAACTCTTCTATCTTTCCTGACATAATATCACCTTGAGCACTAAACGTGACAATCTTAGGAGGGTCCAGGGGCATGCTTCCCCAGGAAATTGACAATATGAAACATTTTTTTCTTGCATTTTGAGGGGCAAATTTTGCTGGTTAGTTGAATGACATCTCTTTCCATCTCTTTACACGCTGAATTGTGTCTGTCAAAGATGACAGATTGGGCAAAATTTTTGTCAGCGAAATTCTGTCAAATGAAGGAAAGACGGATGCTGGCTAGAACACTAATACAGTATGCGTCATCACAATACATAAAAGCAGAAGCTTCCCACCTCTCTGAGACTGATGGCACCATCATTGTCCTCGTCCACCTCCTTGATCATGGCCTTGAGGCCCAGGTGGGTCTGAGGAGCCCCCAGTTTCTCCATCATCAGCTTCAACTCATTAAAGTCAATCAAGTTGTTCCTGTCCACATCATACCTGTGGGATCAACAGAGGTGCAGGTATCAAAAAGATTGCACAATATCATAGGATCCTCTCTATGGACATTGCAACATTGTAGCCATATGGCAATCTTGTACTTGTAAATTTTACCATAAAATAAGCAAGTGGGATAAAATGTATTATTCATAAATATATCTACTAAGTATACATGTATAAAATCCACTATCATTGATAAACATGGGTCTACTTGTAAGAATGTACATGATTTAATGGAGTTCACCAATACCATTATCTTTTTATATGATGTTTATTGACATTAGTGCTTCTACTTACTTAAAAGGTGGACCAATAGAAGATAAAAGGATTCAGGGTGAAAATCTGATGTAAGTAGTTTACAAGAGTAAAACTATTTGAAGACTGACTTTATACACAATGTCAATGTATCAGTCAGAGAACCAATGTTTCATAAAAAAATTGTTGCACAATGTCAGACATACATTGTATCTGTACCTGCAATCTCTATGGCTGAGTATATAAAACTTCAAATAGGAAAATAGACGTTTTCTTGAACATGTACTCTAAACCATATGAAACTGTATTCTAAACAGGTTTTCTTCTTTGACTGATTGAAGTGCTTCCCAGTTGTTTATTACGGATCATAACATTTGTTTAACTCCTGCACTTAGTAGTCAAGTCCACGATCCTTCCTAATCACACCTAATCCCCTATAGACAACCCCAGGGCCTGTGCACACTGGTATCATTGCCATGGGAGGACTTCTTACCACTGCATTCTTGGCCCTCCTGGAATCTACATCAATCTTCTGGGAGTCATAACACTGCCTTTACACCCCCAAATGAACGTAAATATCAGGCCCCAGCCATCAGACGTGGGCAATGCAGGGAGACCTTAGGTTAAACAAAGTGATGAGAGGTGTTTTTGTTGGCAGGAAGACTGCAGGAAGCCATGATTTTTCTTGGACATCGACATTTTGGCAGCTGGAATCAAAACGTCTTTGACTAAAGAAGAGCCGGTGTAGAAATGTGAGCAACATTAACAACATTAACTCTGTCATCAATATTTGCAAGGTGTCTGCTTTGACAGCTTGAACTATGGCATATATTTCTCTCTCATCTGAAAGCTATTACGTGAAATCCAGACAAACTTCTGTCCAATCAGAGTTGGGATCTGACCACCTACAGTGATGCACCATGGGAAGGTAGGGAAGGTGACATCTTGGTATTCCTGGGATGTCGAAGTAGTCTGGGTGGCATCCAACTTGCAACAGGGCTCCTTACACTCGCTAGAAATAAAGCTTCGAAAAACGATTTTAGGGAGTGAGTATGGGAGCCCTGGTATAAAAATGATGGTGCCCTAGCTACTGTCTAAAACAGTGAACTATACTAAAAATCAGGCAGGTTCACAAATCCCATGGAACATTCAGCACCTCAAGGTTAAAGGGGCAAGTCTCCACGGCCTCAAGAACACTAGTCTAATCTGATTTACTGAACCCCTGCATGTAATAAGAGAGAAACTGGAAGTGACCTGTGTTGGCATGGTGAGACGCAGGAGGCATGTAGTAAATACCTAGTACAGGCACAAATCAAATAATGTCCAATATGGGGCACTGCAGGGTTGCACCTGAGTACATGTGTTTGGAATACAGCAGGTGGTTTACATAGCATTGAACTTGACTTCAACTCTAAGGAAAGGTAAGTGGAGTTTTCAAGCAAACTATGAACAAACAAAAAAAGTTATCAAAGTTGACTGAAAAGTTTAGAATGACACTGGCAAACATGTACCATGGCCAAAGATTTCAAATTACTACTTAGCATCACACCAATATACCAAATTGCACATCTCCCATTGAAAGCCTTAAGAAAGTGCAAAATTTGTGAGTGCTTTCGCACCTAAATTTTCCACTTCAAGAAAAGTGACAAAGGTTACAGAGGAATGCACCCATTTAATCTTAATTCATCTCGTTTGTCTCTATCTTTTCACAAGGCCATTAAAGCAATGACAGCACAGGAAGGCAATGACAGCACAGGAAGGCACTAGAACAGAAATAGCCCTGTGTTAATTGTTAATGACATGCCATCGATCTAGCTTCCAAATTGGCTGACTGCCGCCCTATTTCTGAGGTAATGTTATCAAACGAGAAGAATGAATTAGATAATGGCTTGGGATAATGGCCTGGTTTTACCATGGTAATTATCCGAGGATGTGAAAGGGGTTATGGTTAAGCCAAAATGAAGTTCAAGTCAGGATTTCTACTTAATTATGTACTTGTTAACCTTAGCTTCTTCTTGCTGGGTTTGCCTTTTAGCAGCGAATGTGTACTGCTTATTTGGGAAGACTAACATATTGCCATACCAAAAACTGTGTTTGGCTTCAAAGGAGTGCTTCTATCCTCAATAATTGGCTTTGATACAAACAATTTGCCAGAATTGACTACATCATGTATAAGCACACATTACACGAATGTTTGCAGGCTTCGGTTAACGTTTCTCTGATCAGCTTTAACTTTTGACGCGACTCCCTCTGCACCCCATCACCACAGGGAGTCCAACACTTACAAAGTGGCAAGGACGTGTGGTATTGACAGCTCACAGGTGTTGCAGCCCCCAAGACAATGGCAAGGAGACGGGCTCTTTATTCTGATAGAAACGTCCGAGGAGATATCTTTGTGTTGGGCACTGTTGGTGGTGATCTATTGTGTACTTGGCTGCGACTCATCAATATTGCAATGTTACAGAGTGACCTCCGGCTTAGAGAGGTCACCTGAGGTCAAGATTTTCACTTAAATGGGAAAATGATCTTGATAAATGTTTGCAGCGAAGGGAGAGTGATGGAGGCAGGGGCCTGATAAATGCTGATACACATCATGGGGCCTGAAGCCTACAGATAAAGCCAAGTTCAGCAAATATTCTGGAATCTTTATGGGGCTAAAAGAGGGAAGAGATTGCTATGAAAATGATAAAAGGATAAGAAAGGAGACATTAAATTTGGTATCATACTATAGTGGAAGAACCTTACTGAAGCACATTCAGAGTTACCAGTACATGTTCTATCATTAACCTTCTTCTTGCTGATGGAAATTTGTACGGGTTATGGGGTTAAGTAGCAGGGGAAAGGTTAATTCTCTGGATCCTATGAATGAGTGTGATGTTACAGCACAAGATGGTACACATCACACAGGACCCCAGAAAGAAGGCAAGCTGTCAGCTGTTTCCTGCTATACCTAACCTGGCCACCTCGGTACATCTGTCACAATCAGGAGAACAGCTTTGCCTGCACTTTTGAGCTTTTCTGGGATGCCAGGAAAAAATACAACCTGGTCCATGTCAATCATTTCTGTTTAATGAACCTCTGTATACAGCACTGTAGATAGTACCTCACAATTCAAACCTTAAGTTACATTTTACATCATCAGTATAACAAGTTACTTTCACTAGGGTTTGGAGGTGCTAGGTTGAATTTCAACAACATTGCAATTTGCTAATGTAATCCAGTATAAAGTACTGTTTTATTGTTAGATTTAATAAAATATGAAAAATCATGCCAGACATATTTTAGAGATTTAAGGGGAAAGGCAACAATGAACCCTCTGTCAATGGTAGAATGCTCAGTATTTACAGTATGAGAGGAGAGTAGGGGACTCCATCAAAAGACCTTCAGTGGCTGTCCTTGTTTGGAACCTTTGGAACCAAGAGAACAAAGGCATAAGTGTCATGACCTTCAAACAAGATGGCTGGTTCTCTATCTAGCTGCTTACAAACTACAATCACTCCCTTCACCACATGACAAGCCCTGGCTGTGAGAAAGCTGGGCCTGTAGGAGGAAATAGATAAGGGTCAGTTAAGGTGTCACTCTCCTCTTTCTCTGAGTCCATCTTTCAAGGACAGCTTTTCACCATGCATGAAAACAACGTCTTCAGCTGTACATTTCAGTGAGTAGGAGGAAAGTTTAGGGGGATTCTGTGTGTGGACTTGGGAGGATGCTTTCCCAGTGAAATTTTGGAACTTCTAACACTCTGAAGCCCTATTTTGACAGCACCCCTTAATGTACATGTAAAGCCACTGAAATCAAAATTGGAGCTGTCTTTCCCCCTGCTGCCCACCCCAGGTAATTACAGACTGGTGGGTGTGTTACATAATATACAATGTAGCCATTGACTCCAGGGGGCTTACCTAACTACATACTACACCTCCAAAGTTCACATATCCCTGAGGGTCGGCGGCTAAAGGGAATTGGTTTAAAGTTCAGCATGGTTTTCTTAGGCAGCACCACGGCCAGGTCAAATTCCTACCTCACCTCTCAATCAGCCCGTCTTCCCCAAGTAGTCCTGGCAGGCTCATGACAACATGCATGGGTCTGTTTTTCTTTGGGGGAAATCGAACATGCTCCCTGAGGAACAGCAGATCTTTTTACCAGGAAACATGTTTGGCACAGCAACACTTCACATCTGTTGCGTATAGTGCATTTAGTGCATTCTGAACTGTGAAAGTGTACATCTCTTTCTGACATTAAAAACAACAGTTTTCCACTTTCTAGAAGTACTGTTAGTAGTATGTAACTTTTAGCTTTCTAATTTCCCAATAGACTAGCAGATATTTTACACCAAGAATCACAGACCACAGTACAACAGGATAGTACAAACAACCTAGGCACAGGTGGAAAGTAGTGTGAAGTAAGACATACTCCCCCTTACACCGTCTGACATGCTCTGGGAAGAGTAACTGGAGGAAGCTGGTACATTTTACTGCTGTTGTCACAATCTAGGCCTTTGGAAAACATCTAACTTGCTCCAAACATCCACGGATTAGCCAAAACAAATCCAACTTAATCTTGTGGCATTGCTCAGTTCAAGACCTCTTCAGAAAAAGAAAGACAAACAGAAAGAGGTTCTCTTTCAAGGTAGTCAATATCAGAGGGAGTTTCTTTGACTTTCTTTAGGTATTGAAAATCTGATGCCCACCCTAACAAGATACATACATGTAACATTATAAGCTGGAATTTTAACACCTTTGTGTAATTGACTGTTAAAGGACATTTGAAGAGGATGATAAATTTCATACTCTTTAGTTTATGACCCTTTGTGGTTTAGGCCCTGTTTTAGTAAGCACCAGTATGTAAGGGCTTTAGAACTCTATATTGCTATAGTACTACATCATAGTACATGTACATGACATGTATATTGTTACAGTACAGTGGAATTTTATGTCCTGTTTATACAAGTACCACTATGATAGGGCTTCTCTGTATCATTACACCATGGCATTTGCTGTTGTTGTCCTTTATAAGTGCCACTATGGGAAGAATGCTTGCTGCCCCTGTTGCTAAGAATCTGTGTCACCATGAATGAAATTCTTGTCCCTCTAGCTGGGCTCAGATCACACTGGCACATAAAGTTCTGACAAACTGTGCCAAATTCCAAAGCCATGACCGCCCTAATCAGTCCAAGGTTGCATTAAAAGCTACTTTCCGCCAGTCAAACATGAATATTTATAGACATAATTGACCACAAAGACTACAAGTTTGTAGATTGACAACACACAACTACTGGGTTCTACTAATACATCGATATGAAAAAAGTTGGTTTTGCAAAATTCTATAACAAATTTTAAGCACTTTTAAGCACTTGAATTTGAAACTCAGGAATAAAGCAAACAAGTACAAGTAACATTACATGTAACATAAAGATAGAAATCGTGAATCAGAAACTGCTATCCAAAAAAATTAGACTCCTTTACAAGAGCACAACAACCCATTTAAATTAGATAAACTTTAGGCAGTCTGTTGACAGTTTATTTACAGTGTGGTGGCTCCTCCCCTTCCCTCCCTGAGACAACAAACATCCAGTAGTCCTGTCCAGTGACCCAGGTCAGCCACACCAGTGCCCTGACCCTTAGTGACCCTAATGATTTCCTTGTGGGGTTGGCCCAAGATAAGAAAATAATTTTATGAATTTCAAAAAATATCCCTTTAGCATGTCTCACAACAACAAAGTAGGAAAATACCACTTCCTTTTCACCTCCTAACATAATAATATTCTAATTTTTGTTTATGGATATAAAAGCAGTAGATCTAAAAAAATTCAAATTCCAAATACAAGTTTATCTGCAGGCCCCTCATATTTTGTGAACAAATAATGAAAATCTAATAAAAAATACTCTGCAGAAAAGCAAACAATGCATTAAGCTGACACCAACAGGAACATACTGCTATTTGTACTTTGCACTTTCCGCCAAGAGACTGCAAGGTCACAGAGTTATTTTTCTTCCTGTTGGACCGTATCAATATCAATAATCCATTAGGCGCCTCCTGAATAGTTCATCATGTCTGGATATAATCAAGAAGCCATAAAAGGAAAAATGTCGACCCCTTTGGTTATCAAGAAAGCTCCTGCTCTTAGAAAATAATATCTGTGAACGTGATAATCAGCCATATATATAATACATGCAGATGAGCTGTTATCAGACCGACATGTTCTCTTTATCTGTCTGTAACAGACTTGACCTGTAAGCAGACACCACAGGACACGTAAGAACTACACTGATAGAGTACCAGTTTTTAAGTAAAGCCCACCAGACAACTTATGGCTTTGTATGCTACACATGAAGTAGAACTTCTCTCAAAGAGCAGTAGTAAAGTGCTGAAAAGTGACAATTCATACAGTTGACAGAGAACTGTTCTTATTGCAGAAAGCTGGAAACTGGCAGTCTGCATTATTTGTATTTTTAACAAATTGTCACGCTTGTATGTGATGTATCTGCTATTTCCATTTACTAAATATAGATGCTGCTGAAAGAGATAAAATCATTTTCTTGTCCAAGAGCAGATGACAGGTCATGCAAAAACTGAACATCATGCAAATGACATGTGGCCAGGTTTGTTTTGGGTGACTTTTTAAAATTTTCATTAATTGTTGATCGTTGTTGCTGTTGTTTTATGCTGTTGTTACACACAGGTTATTCCAATGTTATGGGGTAGAGCACACCTTGGCAGGTACTTTTGTTTTCAAAATAACACCTGTGAAACCAGTTATGCTACTACCTGTAGCAAACCCTTAATTAAGGCCTCAGGCATTTGTTAAAGTAGGGGCCTGTAAATTATGCTGTAAACATTACCACAAGGCGCTCTGCCAAGCAAGCTTGTATGTGCATCATGCATGGATATGATCCCCATCTGGCCTTTTTAGATTGCTTTGATAAGATAATTCAATTATCTTAGCCCCTGAAGAAATTTTCCACCTCAGAGACTTTCGGGATGGGCCAATTAAGAGGTTAAGGAGTCTTCTTCCCTCAAGCTAAATTAAATCAAATTCACTTGACCTTGAAGATCGTACATGAACATATTCCTTTAAACTAAATTTCTTCCCCTTGAAGACTTCTGTAATTAACTTAAAGAATGTCTGCTATTGAATATTTGATGAAATGGGACGCCATGCACAAAAATTAATTTTTGAACACTTCTTTCTTATCAAATCACATTCTTTGAAATCTTGAAGTCATATGCTCTTCCCATATCTCGTAGTGAACGGACTTTGAACATGAAGTCTAACACAATAACAGCTCTCTAAATATGTACACAAAGTGGGAGTTAAAATCAACAGACATGCATTGTTGCTACTGCTGATATTAAATATCTTCCCTATGATCTTGGATTTCAAGAGAACAGTACCGAAAAAATGTGAACAAATTGTGTACCACATATCAGGAGGCTGCAAAGACAGTGTCAAACTGGCCAGGCTGTATCCATTTGCCAGACATTTACCATTTAATTTACCACCTTCTAAAGTCAAGGTGACCGAGGACTCACTAGATGGCCAGTTCTAACTGTAACGTTTTGCCACCAGACATCTGCTTGGAGATTACCTGTAAAAGGCCCATGGCCATGGCTTAGCACAAGAATCTCAGCCTCATGACTTATGAACATACCCCTGGGACATTTCTGTCTGGTTCAGTGTACATTCTGACTCCCACTCCCTGGAGATTCTTGTGGTTCCCACCTCCCACAATCCAGTCAGCTTACTGCTCAATTACGAGTCTGTGTACCCCAGGGATACCTAAATGGACCTCTTCAACAAGGCAATTAAAAATACATGCCTCGCTATACACTACTACGTTGATATAGAACGTACATTATACCAGTCAGAGGCAAGAAATCACATATCTGGAAGGTCTTTCAGGTTTGATATCCTATATACTTAAGGTACAAGGTACAGCATTGTGTGTAATGTCAAAGAATGTATTTCTTGGTGTAAACATATAACCCTGCTTCACATAAAACACAGGGTGACAGAGTGCTATCAGATGGTTGGATTAGTCACAAATGGTGCAGCCCTCCCCCTGGAGAGACATTACTTCACAGGATAAAAATCATGTTCCCATGTGGGCAAGGAAACAGGATCAGGAGCAACTAGAGACACAACTGTACAAACCATGAGTCATGCCACATTACCACACTGTTTTTTCCTGTGAGGTTTCCATGCTGGCCTATACATATATCACTATAACACTTGGCACTGCCAATAACATCAACATCTCTAGCAGTCCAGGCCTTAGAAAAATGCCCATTTTGATTTAAATATTCTTCACACGGTGTACAGGTCATAGGATGTGTTATTGGTGTAAGCTAAGTGCCAGGGGGTGGAAGGTTACTGTAGGCCATACATAGTGCTAGTGATATAACCCACACAGTGGAAACATTCATAACCTCATAGAGTCATGGACTCTTACAGCAAAAGCCGGTTAGAAAAAAGGTTCATTTTAAGTAGGATTTGTTAAATCCTATAGTTATACTCTCTAAATCTAATTTCTCCAACCTAAATTACCATCCAAAAAGTATGGAAACTTTTGAAGGGCCTACAGGCCTATCAGAGTGAATATTCGAAATGCATCATATCATTGATTGCACATAGTTTTGATTTGATTATTACAAATGAAATACATTATGTAAAATTCTCTGTCACCTTGAAAAATACCTAGTTGTCACATAAAATGCCCTCGACAAAGGAATCAATAATTTTACAGTTAACATCCGTTAAACAGTTGCTTGGTGAAGGGGTGAATAAAAAATGTAAACAAATTCATGATAACTTCCAGCAATCAACATGCACACAATAGCTCATTCAGATACTGGAGTTATTCAATTAGAATATCATCTATATATGAGTTAAATGAATTGCAGAAATGTTAAAAAGAAACCAAACAAACAGAAAATTGCTTGCATGGGTGACAAAAAAGTCTTTCACCCCCCAGAAAATTATTATGATATGGTTGATCCCGCACTGGTTGATCTAAGACTATCAAAACAAATTCACATCTGCTATCCTTACAAGGAAACTACTAACCCTAATGATTATGATACATTGCACCTTACGACCAAAGGAACACTGAACAACATGTAACGTTTTTACACAGGGTAGAAAAAAGTGTGTGTGTGGGGGGGGGGGGTGTTACTGTAACGGAAAAAAACTTTCTCTGTTGGCAAACACCGGGGATGAGTGTATTTACAGACAAACAGAAGCCCAGATTACAGCAGATAAGTCCTGAAATCACGCGTATAAGTCTCAGAATCTAGCCTAGTAAGTACTCACGTCTTGAACATCTTCTCGTAGTCCTTGATCTGCTTCCTGGAGAACTCCTTGAACTCCGTGTACGGATTGAAGACGTGAGAATTGGGGGAGGGCTCCTCGTCCCCTTCGTTGATGTTGAGCCTCCTCTGGAGCTTGGCCGTCAGCTCGTTGTCTGCAGACATTTTTGTGGTATCCCGGAGCTTCGTTTGATGCTTTTACTGCAAAATTCGTCCCAAGCCAGGCTGAGAAGGAAACAGGAAGTGTTTGGTCCACAACGATCTACCAACCCTTCCGGCCACAGGCGCGAACTCAAAACCTGTCTTTATCTTTCTATCTTCTGAAATAAAATGATACAACGACTTGGACCCTTGGAGCTTACCGTGAAAGAGTTTGGATGATTTCCAAAAAATAAGAAGGATGAGAAAAACAGCTCTGAGATATGACCGTGACTCCCGTGGCCAGGGCTGCAAAGGTTGTGGGTTCGAAGCTCAGTGCGCTTTGGTGTGATTAGTATGAATGGGAGGCTGCGAATTTGAAATGCACAACGTCATCCATATATGGGCATGGGGGAGGGAAGACCCGCGAAAGGGATCAAGCGTTAGCTCTCTTTGGGGGGTGGCAATCTCCAAGCAGATGTTGTAAGGCAAAGTTGCATTTTCACTTTTTGAGGGTCCTTTGAGAGGAAATCATCCACACAGGCATACTCAAGAATAGCCTTAAGATATCCCTTCCACGTCTGTGTGTAGTCGATATCAGATTGACATTTACAGGCGTTATTGTATCGTTTGCTGGATGTTAATACAGAGGAAAACGTTACGTTATCATTTCTATTCCAAGCTTTCTCCACCAGACAATTTATCAACTTGACGCTACACTAGGCAGGGATGTTCCATTCAAACGTCGAGCGGGATGCATTTTTTTGTCTCCCTTATTTTAATACCCTTTGTATCAAATGCTTCTTCAAATAGTATCCATTAAAAGTATGATTCTGTTCACTTGTTCAAAGTCGAACTTTGATTTGAGTACCTTGTAAATTGCAATAAATATCGCAGGCTCATTATGGAGCAGGAAGACAAATTATGATCGGGGATCCCCCTAGTATAGATAGTGGAAATCCCCTTTAGTTTTTTTAGACGGTGATGTAATACTAGTATTTGGGACGGTCTGGCGCCTCTGGTCAGCTAGCTGATACGGAAGTCTTCCTCCTTGTGTTTAGGGGGTGTTGACAAGCAAAAAACTGAAACACAGCTGAAATGGGAAAGTGGAACCGTTACAACCAAGGACAGTTCCCAATTAGGGCTTCTTGTTTCAGTTGTCAACGCTTCAAACCTATACTGTAGCATTTCAAGTGTTTTAATAACAGTAATTATTCACGATTAAGGTAAAATATAGAAATGAGGAAAAGATAAGATATATCAAGGAGCTTTCAAGTTGAAAGCTCCTTGGATCTATATGATAATAATACAAGTATAATATATAATAAACTTTGCAGTTGCTCCGATTCTTTTCGTCCCAAGCACCTGTCATCCATCGTTGCCTCACACCTTATCATAATCCCCAAAACCGCGGTTTTGTTTCTCTGGTAGCCGATCTTGTTTTGACTGGTTTTACGCGGATGTTAATCTTATTGAAGGTCACTTAAATTAACACCACGATTTCAAGTCTCTGGTGACCAAAGCAAAATGGCTAAACAAGGACATGTTTGGACTTCTGAGACTACTCAAAGGAAGTTGGCCTTGTGCTTGAAGAAAGGTCAGTGACCGTTATCGTCCTGTCTACAATGTACATCTTGATCGTCCCGCTTATTTCGGGATCGGCGGCGATTTTGTAATTTTTGGCAAAGCTTCAGGAGCGAGCCTAAGTACTGGGACAGTGATACATCGTCAAGGAGGTTTAAATAACTAAATCTTCTTGGCCGGCTATATCATATGCCCGCTCAAGAATTCTAGGATTTGAAGCCACATTGCTGGTGAATTATTGCAGTGACAAAATGGATTGGTGGCGAAACATCTAGAAACACTCACATAAACTGGTATAACACATGTATATATGAACAGCTGTTGTATTTTTGGGTATTTCAAATCGTCTTTTCTTTCTTTTCCTGATCCAAAAGCATCCACACACTACCTTACATAATCAGGCAAATCAAAAGGAAAAGAAAAAAAAGACACGATTGTTTCAAAGTATGAAGACTTTATTTTTGCTTCTTTCTTGACAGAAATATAGGTACTAGATAAGCACAATAAGCAAACATTTCACACTGCCCTCTGCGACCTATTATTGTGCAACAAAACTGCCAATCATTCCAAATGTCACAGACCCATCAAATGGGACTGTCATATCCATTTCTATACAACAAAATGAATTATTGCTTAAACAGTGAATCAAATTTCATCTCATACAAAACCATAAGGATGTTCATAAAATATGTACAAGCTTACACAGACCATTACAAAACCATGGCACCTGGCCATTATTGATTCTGACTCATGCGTGAGATTTCCTGAAATGTATCATAATTTAGCAGTCGTGGCAGACGTTTTCGGATCGATGTGAGGATGTGTCGTCAGGCGTGTCTACTATCACTATCCTCGGGTCTCCAGGGTATATGGGGGTCAATAAGTGTTGTCACGAACACACACGTGACAACCATTAGTTATGACCTTCAACAACGTACATTAAAAATCTCATGATTTTTGTTTAACCTTCATTATCATCATTATCATCAATTGTTTCAGTTTCCTGACCAGTACTTTGAGCAAGAGCTGTTCACAATTTCTTTTACTCCTTCATATAATGGTGTGTTCTCCAAAAGCGACCTCTAGCACCACTAAAAAGTACTGCAGCTAAGTATGAAGTATGTATAGTGTATTTCTACTCTGCAAGTTTGTTAAGTTGTGCCAAATGCTATATATTCACCATTGTGATTTAAAACAAGCCATAAATTGTCTAATGATATGAATTGTAAATTGATATTTTTTAAAAGGTTGTATCTTATCTATTCCTTTCAAGATATTAAAATTGCATTATGACTGCATGCATCATCAAAGTTCAACATTACCTCTACCAGATTTGTAAAAATATTCACAAGTATTTACAGCTTAGGTTAATTCCATTAATATTTTCTTAAGACAGAAAAACATCTAAACACCCATGCATAGTGTTCTTCTTAACATATAGCAGTGAAAATAGAGATATCTATCATATTTACAAAACTGAAAAATACAGGATTTTTCTTGACACAATAGTAATTTTCCACACCATTCACTTTTAAAGTACCTGAGCATTACTACTTCTATCATAGCATAATTCGAAAACTCTACACAAAATATCATCAGTGCTCTTACAATATTTTCTACACAAATCTATTTTGCTGTGACATGTTTGTACTAAGTGGTCCCTTGTCCAACTTCTCTGTCTTTTTGTTATTCAAGTTCTCTGTTGTCAAGGCCCTGGAAAAAAAGGAGAAAGACATTAGATACTTGGAAGTCATATTTGAAGGTACCGACAGCAGAAAAGCTATTGGAAACGAAGGCTTCTGTAGTTGTCAGTGCTGGTTTAGTAGAAAACCCATTATTGGAGATACCATTAATTAACGATAAATAACAATGAACCTTAACAACTGTCAAATTTTACTCATATCACTTCTCTGGACAAGATGTATGGCAACAACATCGGCAACGTATGTATTTCTGATGAGCAGTCATATGAATACTATGTTGTTTACTTGATTACTGCTGGCATACTTTTTGAATGAATAAAAATACATACACTAATGTCTTGTACTTACCAAACTAGATTCTATGTTAGCCAGTCTAGCTGTAGTATCACATAGTTGTTGCTCTTTGCTGTCAAGTTGCTGTAGTATGAAAGAATATTTCAGTTACTTATTATTACTATAACATCTTTAATGAAATTGTAAATGCCTCCATCTAATATCAAAGGCCTGAAACTATATTTTATGATAGAGAACATGCCAAGAAAAATATTACAAAATCAAGATGCTAATCACGGACTACTTACCGATTTCAAAGTCTCTATTTCATAGTTCTTTCTCCTCAGTTTGTCCTTTTGGCTTCTTAACTTGGCATCAGCCTGTAAGCAAAGTATAGTGAGTCAGCATGTTAAACGTACTTAGACTTTCAGTGTTGAAGACACAAGATTCATTGAATACATGTACTTGAAAATACATGTTGGATCTGACGCAGTGACGGTTTGAAATCACACATAAAGAGGCCTTTACAATGTAAGTGTACTGATCAGGGAGTGGAAAGATGTGACTCACCCTTCCATGTATGTCCTCAGGTGGACACCTGTGTTTGGGCCAGCCTTGGGACTGAACAGCATGCTCCTCTAGGTGGAACGTCTGAAGAAAAAAAAAATGTATTAAATGTTATGCATATCATGGCGTTATCAAATCATACATGGTACACATGATTGATATATTTATCAAACAATCATCTCACATTACTACCAGATACCTCCTGGATGTTACGGCACAAGAAATTTTCAAACCTAGGGTTAACTGCTACATGTACAATATGTATACACAAAGTGTACTGGTATATACGTGTAGTACTGAAAAATATAATGGATTCTTTATTGACACAACAAAAAAGTACAGAGACTTTTGTATGGTCTTCTACAACTTAACTAAAGATCTAACAAAGCTACATACATGTGTGGATAACGTCATCTTACGTACAGAGTATATGTATGATGTAACAATAAAGGTTAACTATTCTCTAACATGTGGTCTCTAAGATCGAAACATTCTTTAATGTATTTTCCTATTTGAACACTGTATTGGTTATCTCCCCTGAGAATGTAGTTGAATTTATCTATAGCATCTAACGTATTGAAATCAATTGAACAAGCGGAAAGAAAGGTGAACAGCAATAGGCGCTTATCATTGTATAGTGTACAATCCATTATAAAATGGTGCTCATTTTCAATCATGTTTGGACAAAATGGACAGAACCGTTGGTCATTTGGTATTTTCTTGTATCGACCCATTTCTATGTTTAATTTATGACAACTAATTCTTAATTTTGTGATCCCTTTTCGGATATCTAGATTGTGTATACTTGAGAGGTATTGTTTTTGTCCATAATTTTCCTTTAATGCGGTATAAACAGAAAGTTTTGCGTTGTTACTAATAGAATTATACCATTTTTGTATATATGTATCTTGAAGGCGGGATCGTAATTGATTGGTTATATATGTATCTAAAACATTGCAGTACAGACCTTTCTCTGTTTGATTGCAGTGTTGAGGCGTTTCTCTGCGTCTAGCTGCTCCCGTGTGCGTTGGAGCGACTCCCTGAGGTAACGAGTCTCGTCAGACTTCTCCTGCGCTTCTTTCATGAAGCTCGATGCCTCAGCCGCCCTCTGCTGGGCAAAACCCTCCGCTTGTCTGTAAAAGTTAATAACATACAGTCAAACAAAACTTTACTTTTGTGATGTGTACATGCACAATGGTTTGAGGTTTTTCTTCAAGAGCTCTCATATTCTTTTTTCATTAAAGACTAGAAAACATGAGGAACTCTTCAATCAATGCAGTTGGAATTTCTACTGATTTAAACTACGAGTAAAACTATATGCAAATTTAAGAGGCTGACATTCAAATCTTCACCATGCAAACTAACAACTTTTAAATAAGGCCAGATTAAAGCATTACACACCTCAGTTTTGACATATCCTTCTCGTATCCGTTCAGGAGCTCATCTTTACGTTCGATCCTCTGGTGGAGCACGCGGATCCTGCTGGCCAGCAGCTCGATCGCCTTCTGTCGCGCCTTCGCCAGCCTGTCACGCTCGTCCCGCGGCAAGTGAGCCATCGACTTCAGCCCATCCAACTCGTTCAGCTCCAGCTCATTCGCCATTCTCTTAGCAAGCTCCAGATACTGAGACGACAAGGCATTGGTTGTCAGAAGTGTGATGTGGAAAAACTTTGGAACCGGATGTCATAACAATGATTTTGGAAAAGGAAAGTGTACTTCTACATGCTCAAATCAAAGAATCTAGAAAGGATCACAAGAAGGAAACTCACTGTTCTCTCGCTCATATCCATGGCTTCTTCCATCTCAATCCTGGCGCTCCTTTCAACGGCAGCTTCTGAGGAGGCAGCTGTCGCCATCCCGCGTACACCCTGCACCTCACCCTCTAACCTGAGGACACGGAAAAAACAAATTTCAGACCTTCAAAACTACAAGCAACTGTACTAGAATAAAGCAATGACTATGATGGTTTATGGTCAATGATACCAATTGAATCATACGATTCCCTTTAGTTTGTACATATACATATTTTACTTCTTAACATCTAGTCTTCTACAAACAAAAGTTTGATGTGATTGTGACTAACCTGGTGGTGCTGTTGAAGTGCTGGTCCTCTGCCATGGCCTGTTTGGCTCGCATCTCTGCCAGCTCCTTCTTCAATAACACCACCTGCTGCAGGGCCTGTTCATGGGTGGGGACTGAGGAACACAGGACAGGGTTAGAGTCTTCATCATTCAGAAAACAAAGACAGAAATCCAGTATGAATTACGGTGGATTCATTCCTCAAGCTAACCGATCTATCTAACCTATCAAACTGCAGTGATAGACGTCGGTTAGCTTAAGGAATAAATCCACTCTACTTGATACAAAGAGAGAAATCCAAGTCAGCACTACCAGTTCATACTACTAACATTTTTTGTTTGAGGGAGAAAATTCTATCCTCACAAAAGAGGATATCACAGGCAGCAGCAATACTTCTCATCAAGCAATACATCATTCCCTTCTGAGTACCACAAAAAGCATAGCCTGGATTGAAGAAGTCGGGTCTGATCTAACTGTAGCTAGTCTACTTCTAAAGCCGTGCATCAGGAAGAGGCAACTCATCTACAGAGAATCAACAGCCATTGATGCATCAACAGGTAGCAGTGCCACCAAGTGACAACATTCAGTACTGCAGCTACCACAACAGCTACCACGAATGTCTACAGCTCGTCTACAACATTCAACACAAACCTGGATCATCCAGAACTTGCCATATTTGGGAGCACATTATTGACCAATGAAGGACAAATTAGAACAATGGGGTAGAAACTAGCACTTGAATGATACATTCACAGAACCAAAATCACCTTTGACAAGACATTAAGTTACAAAGTTATAGGTCTGAAAAACAAGTATTTTCAGGTACTGTGTAAACTTAAATGGTAAAACAACAATGTAAATTTCAAAATTTAATGCAAAAACACTTTTAACCACTTGTTGAAAGGATAAGGGGATATTAAGCTATACTATGACTACCTTGAATTTTATAGACAACAGAAATATTGATACATGTACCTTTAATCACTAGTTGACTGAAAGAAAATGTTTTGGTGGCACTTACTTGGAGGTCTGACTTGTTCCAGAGCCTTGATCCTTGCACGTAGCTCAGACAGAGCCTCCCGTTGTCTACCGATGACTTGTTCATGGCGCTCCCCACGACACTGGGCTCCCATGGCCTGGAGCTCATTCGCTATCTTACCCTACAGACAGACAAACACATGAGAGATGCTGGCCTTGTACTTGAAAACAACTAGATAATTCAGCTGTGGGTTCTGTGTTTATGACTTTAGTATCTGCAGGAAAACTTAAGACATTCAGTTCTAAAAAGTATTTTTGTGATCAGATATCATTAGGTGACTCAAAGGTAGATTCTGCTGTTGATAGTTGGCCATAGTGTGTATTTTTTTAAACACTCATACCTGATCCTCTGCCGTACGTTGCTTTTGCAAGGAGCATATGAGTATGGGTAAGTATCATATTGAATTCTATTACAATGCAGCAATTTTCTGAAGTTTTATGAGTTTGCAAAAGCAAGTAAAGTTTCTGTTTGCATTTTGTGCTGCCACTACTGCCATGATTTTCAACTAAAAAGCATGTTAATGCAAATGTGAATTAAATAGTGTTGAGAAAGCACCTTGCAATTTGTTCTAGATGTACATGTACATGTAGCATTGCGTGATTACATGAAGTTCAGCACATTTTATTCAAGTCTGGTGGATGTGATTTGTGATGCACAAGGAGACAAAGATTCTACCTACTTGCAACAAACAAGGATATGAAAAGGAATAAATACAGGTACAAGAAATTGAAGAAAAAACTAAAACCGAGAGGAGGGAGAAACCGATAACTTGATAATACATGAGGGAGAAAAAGCACAGTAAAGGGATATCAGAACAATTTGTTAGGTAGGAAAGGACAAATGAGAAATATTGGTAAAGTCATTTAATTTACCTCTTCCTCCTGGTTAGCTATCTGTTTGTCCATAGAATCTATCTTGGCGTGTAGCTCTGTCCTCATCCTGTCCAGTTCCTCCTCTTTGGACAAGGCTAACGCACTCTTACTGCTCACTGCCTGCTTCTGGTTTCTATGGAAAAGTAGATAAAGATCCAAAACACATTTAGTAACAGTTGTCAGGTGTTAGTTACAAAAAGTATTTCACTGTTATCAAGATGTCTTAGAGAAAAATAATTCTTATTAAACTTTAAAGTTACAGAATTTCTCACTGATGAATTCTGTATTTGGACACCATTGAAGTTCCTTCAGGTATTAGATTCAAAAGGTTATCAATCCCAGACAATTTTTTCAATAAACAGATACCTTCGTTGTAGTTTTTAAGTTACATTATGCATTTCTGACATATTTCCTTTTAAGGAAAATTTTCTTAACCTAACATTTCACAAATCAAACTTGGCATGTTCTGTACCTGATTTCCTCATTAGCCTTCTGCAGTTCCCCACTCTGTTTGTCAACCAGCTGAGACATCTTGGCCAGCTGCTGCCGGAGTTTGGCCAGGTCCAGCTCCTGGTCTCTCACCAGGTTCCTGTTCCTTTCTAACTCCTGCTTCTGGTGTTCACTCAGCTCACCTGGCAAAGGAACGGGCAAGATGTCTTAAAATAAGCCACAAGCTCCTTAAAAATTAAAGAAGGCTGCCAAGTCTTCTTATAAATACAAAATGTGTCCAATGACTTTAGGGCATAGCAACAGCTACTGGACCTTATGTGGCAATATTATTAACACTCAATTTTACGACATAACATGAAGCTTTTATCAGTAACTGTTACAAACAAATATACAACTGCCCGGCAACATACAAACCCATACCTGACTGAAATGAAAAGGCTATAACAAAGAAAGCTTTCTCTAACAGACACATTCCATCATTTCCTTGGAACACAAGACTGCAGCTTCAGTTGTAAACCACCTGATGTATGCCCCCAACTTGCAAACTCAAATTACCAATTAAAAACACAACAGAATGAAACAAAAGACACAAAAGTTTCTCTGGACTATAATCTAATCTTATCTGACAGGACACACAGCAGGCCCTATAATTAGATCCCATGGACAGATGACTTCACTAATGGAAGGTACTTCTGGTCAATGGAAACTGTTTTTTCTATATTGACACAAAAACAGAACCACCATACAGCTGTAGTGGTGCTTTTAATCTCTTAATCTTCTGACCCCCGAGAGTGGCATAGAGAACAGTTGCTCCGTACAAATCATGGCTAAGGCAAGCCCATCACAAAACTTCACTTTTAAGTTTCATTTCCTTTCTCTGTCCACCTTTTCCTTAATAAGTTAATTTCCCCTTCTCTCATTCCTTCACTTTTCCCAATCACCTCCTTCCCTTCGTTTCCCCTCCCCCCCCCCTACCTCCCATCCAAAAGCCTCCCTCCCTCCATTTCTTTCTGTTTTCCAGAAATTTTCCTCAGTCTTTTTTCCTTCCTGGTTAAACCTTGCAGAATACACCACTTTACACAGTAACAGTATTCTCTCTGAACCAGCAGCCCAGTACTGACCAGCCATATCAGTGAGCCTGGCATTGGCCCCTGCCAGGTCCTTCCTCAAACCCTCAATCACGTCTTCCTTCACCTTGATCTGTTGTTTACAGTCAGCCACCTCTCGTCTGTGATACAAAGGATATCAGAGTAACCAACAAGAAATCATAAAACATCATAACATGTTGAAATAAACTAGCTGTAAAATCATTAGTTGAAGAGACTAAATGTACAGTGTAGAAACCATCGACATTCCAACAACACACTTAACACACACTCCAGCCAGCCTGAACATAATACAGGTCAAGTTTACGGTCACAAACTAACAAAAGATGAAAAGAATAAAATGGCCCAAGGCATAGTTTAAACTCATTGACTTTCCATCTAGCACATACATGTAGTAACTGTAACAATACAAAATGAGTGAGTTGCCCCTCGAAGCAAGTATTCCAAGTACAGTGCCTTAAGTTCAGTGCCCACCCACGCTGGTTGATCTTGTTGATCACAGATACTCACCGTAACAAGGCAACCAGCTGCTCCAAGGCAAATACGTCGTGTTGGGAGGGAGGGATGTTAACCGGCTTTGGCGGCACCTTCGGTTTCTGCTGAGCTTCTGAAAGAAACAGGAAACATGCTTTAGTCTTGAGTCCTTAGTTCAAACTGTAAAAGCATTGACCTTTTCTCATCTCTACTGGCAGATTACTAGTAATGTTCTGCTATTAGACTGTACCATGTAAACTTCAACTAAGCTGAGTACACAAATATGTGTTACCAACAAATGTTACAAGCTAACTAACAATAACAAACATCACAAGGAAAAAATCATTTCTCATACATGTAGCTGAGTGACTCTAACTAAATGTCAACTAAAACATGGCAACACATAAGAGAAAACTGAAACATAACTTACACACCATCTTTAAGATAACAGAGTATACAAAGAACCTCATTGTAAGACTTGCAATGAGATAAGTTTACTACCTAGGATTTTTGCTGGAATCATCCGTGGAGGCACAAAACAGGAGGGAAAACATTATTGAGCTTTAGTTTGATACAGAGTGTTGCATTTGTAAATGTGAGCTGGATACAAATGCCCACCCATTGCTGTTACAGGGAAATGCCAAACAACAGCACTCTATGGCAACAGTAGGTGTGCTCTGAATAAGAAACGGTGTCGGAGAACAACACTTTAAGCTCTCGAGGACACTCCATGCAGTGTTGAGACGGTGGTTCATTTGAAAAGCGCACACACAACAAATCCCCTACAAAGAAAAAGACACAAAACCAATTCTCTCTCTCACAAAAAATGGCACAATACAACAAGTAATGTTATTATATAAATCTTGTTGACAAAAATTCAAGACGGAAATTTAGAGAAATATAGCAATTTACCCGGTTGAGCATTTCCCCCAAACAGCCAGCGAGCAAGTTGAGCTATTACTCTGCTATAACTATGAAAAACAAGGTAATCACCCACCAACGCGCTGTTAATGTGACCTGGCAAGACGCATTAAGGGATAACTATGCAAAGAACCTGCCTACAGTGACAACTGCCAGACCATTGTGAGGTTCAGTCAATTGCCTTCCTGTATCGCTAGGCAAACTCCAACAGGCAAACACAAAAACCAATTTACCTTCACTCTCCTCCATGGCACACACAACACTGGCAACTTAAACCCTCAACAAATTCCTCATTAATAAAGTGGAGTCTGACATCTTGACTTATACGTGCTAACAGGCGCTGACGCCCCATAGCCAAACAGTAGGCACCCCATCGTTGTCAAGGTTTGAGACACGATAAGTTTGTTAACCTAGCAAGGTCGTTTGGAATGTACCATTCTGGTGGGAGCTTTGGTGATCCTTTTGTTTCGCTATATAATAATGGATTGTTTGTTTTTCTATGTCAAAACCAATGGAATAAAAATAAACGTCAAGCTTTTTCTGTGATTTTTCTGATCTTTGATGCAACAGCAAATAGTAAAGAAATGTTCTTACTTTTTGGCGACTGAGTAATTCAAGTAGTCGTTTTCCAGTGTAAGGGCAGAGCGCACGCTTGCACAGCGATAATGTAACACTTGCAGCAAACTCTGGATCAACAGGTAGTTTTTTTAACCTCCCCAGTCCATAACGTTTGTGTCAATTTCATTCACCCCTCAGCCCCCCACTGGCCTCCTGAAACCCAACCCTCCATCTCCACTTCTCAGACCCTCGTCTGGTCTGAATGGAACACCCCCCTTCTGCAATGGCTGAGCCCTCTTCACAACTCCCACAACAATCGGATTGTGACACACAATATCACGTCGTCGAAACAAGACACCTTCACGGCATATGATTCTAAAAACGATTTGTAACTGAAAACCTTCATTCACACTTCTGCTATTCATAGAAGAACAGGTATAACTTTCCTAAGGAAAACAAAGTGCTGTATAACAGATGCCATAACGGTAACGGTGAGCCCAGACTGTCCGTATGTAGTGCGTGGTGTCGCCGGTATTTGGTCAACACACGTCGAGCCAGGTGGAAATAATAGAGGAGGAAGGGGGCAGGTGTACATGATAGGTGAGATTGTTGTGACTGCTTGTCTGGACATGAGTTACAATACTAGTATCCACACTACATTTTACCCCATTTTGAAAGTAGAGAGAACCATATCAGAGCTACTCCAATACTATTTATTATCATGACTCCACAAGCATATCAACATAAATATATGCTTTGCCATTCCTTAAATTTCATTACTGTGACTGCACAAAGTTTGCACAACTTGGAGTCCATGCTTCTTTACATTGTGGGATCCCAAATTTTCTGTACCGGTAGCAGGTAATTGGACATGTGCATGCATTTCATTTACCCTTTTGCCAAAGATTAGCAGCTATGTTTCAAACATCTAAGCAAGAAAGCAAGCATGTTGTTTACTTACAAAATAGCCATCCCCTAAACGATATCCAAATGAAACCCAGTGTGATGCAAAATGGTGAGAAGCCAGTCCTTTCCTTCAGCGTCATGCAAAAGCAGATGTTCATTTTGCATCAATAAAAAATAGTCTTACCTGGCTTTGATATTGTTTTTTGTTTGGACCGGACCTTAGGTGCACCACCTTGGTTTCCAAGAGGACAAGAAAAATCCAAAACAACACCACTTTGAAATTCTCCATTACCCTTTTATGTTCACTGTGCGTAAAATGAAGCCATGACCCTTGCAATGGACCACTTGCAGAAAGGAAAACGAAGCCGGACATGCATTGTGCAAGAGCACTAGATCACTTTTTCATCTGTAATGTAAACACCATGCAGTGTTCGAAATACCCGTCTGCAGTCTGCAATTTGCAGATAGATTTTCAAGATTGCAGAAGAAAAAATCTTACAATCTGCAATTTTGCAGAAGGAAAAAATAGGCTCCGGATTCAATAGTTTTCAATTAGCAAAGCAGTGGCGCTGTGAATAGATCGAAAACCTGCGCCGCACGAACCTGCCGGCGTTTTTCCAGCAGATTGTAATGTTCCCATATAAGGGAATTTGGGGTCAAAGTTGAACGATTTCGACAAGGCGACGAAAGGCGACGATAACCAAATATGGGCACTCGCCATTTTCCGATGTTAGATTTCGTCTCCCGGGAGGACCCGACAACTGCCTCGGCAATTTTCGGCAGTTTTCGCTGAGCATTTCCCAGCAGGCAACACGGCAAAGGAAACATGGCTCCTCCGAAAAACCACACTCGCTTCGGCGTTAATTTGCCGAAATTTCGATGTTTTTCCTTGGTATTTTGCACGATCCAAGCAAAG
>NW_017804131.1:2549931-2587484 GCF_001625305.1 Branchiostoma belcheri
TATATATATATATATATATGATGTAAAAATAGGCATTATTGGTTTCAGAAGGTTGTAATATGGGGGCTTGTGTATTTGCAGAAAGTATTTCCAAATTGCAGGACGAAATTTTGACTCTTCTGCAATATTGCAGAGCACTGAAAAAAAGTATTTCGACCACTGCCATGCTAAGAAGATAAGACAATGCAGTTCTTGATGTTAGGAGCAAGAGGGGATATGGTATACAGTATCACATTCCATGCAGCACTGGAGAAGTTAGGAATTTCGTGAAAGCAGGGAGGATTCTCTCAACAACAGGAGGGCAAACCTGAACAACACAATCTTATAAGTTCACAACATTTGCTTTTAGACAGAGAAGACTTCTAGAGACTTTCAAAGGCAAGATCCATGCTTTTGCAGCCAGGTATTTCAGTTATGCACATGCTGACATTAAATTCTAATCAAGATGCAGTTACTTTCACTGCTTCACTAGACAGCTAAACTATGCCAGATCCAAAGTACAGCATGTAACATTACACAATGTTATGTTACCCTAAAAAGAGCCATCTGTCAGTTAAGTATGGAACTACAAGGGACAAAGTTTTCTGTATCCAGCAAATGAATCAATCCATACATGGATCAACTCATGTTGCATATTCAGTCATGCTTTCTTTCATTCAAAAAAAAAAAACACAGAACAATTAGCACAGCTCTCTTTCCCTAAGGGAAAACATAGGTTACTCTGCGATCTCCCATCTTCAACAAGTTTCCAACATTACCATGACAACAAAAATCTGTCGCCTCACCTTCCAGTTTCCTCTGCAGGTCCACCTTCTGTCCCTCCGCTTCCTTCAGCTGTTTGGACGTGGCCAGGAGACGTTCCTCCATAGCGACGATCGTCAGGGCGTGTTGTTTGACCTGCTCGCGGAGCGTGTCGGTCTCCTGGTTCAGACCCCGCCTCCTCTCCTCCAGGTCCTCCCGCAGGGTCCTCTGCTCCAGCTTGTTCCTCTGCTCCAGGTCTGCTATCTCCTGTCTCAACTTGGCCTGGGGGATGGGAAGGATGTTAGACATTTGGGAAGAATAAAGGAGAAAAAACACAACTGATGAATAGTGGTTTATTCAGAGCAGCATAAATGGTGTACTAGTTTTGTCCTAGTTCATAAGCTTAAGAGCTAAACTTGCAGTTGATAATTTCTATAATTTATTCAACATACAAAATTACATGACAGGTCTTCTATCTCCTGTCTCAAATTGGCTTGGAGGAAGGGAAGGGATGTTAAACACACAAAATCAGTTATTTATGGTCTCTTCCAAATTATCCTTTTCTTTCCCTATATTTACATGTTCTGGATCTCTGTTACTAACATATAATGCAATCTGCTAATAAATGCAGCCATGGGGCTTGGCAAGCAGGAAGAACAACAATAACAATTGGAAGGAGAAAAGAAATAATGATTTAACAACTCATGAATGGTAGTCTATACAAATCAGCACAAACACCTCAGAAAGAGGTTGTCCTAGATTTGTCCTAGTTTAGAAGCTTAAGAGCTCAATTTGCAGTTGATAATTCCTATAAATTATTCAACGGACAAAATCAGAGTTGTATCCAATGTAGCCATGCATGCCAACCACAGTGCTCACTGTTTATTTTTTCATGTCAGGTGTTGACAAAATAAAACATGACCTACTTGCATTAGGTAGAACCTGAAATATTTTGCTACTAGAAGCAAACAGCAACTGTGCCCACCTCAAGCTGCTTGTACTCGTCCAGTTTGTCTAGCGCCTCTTGTGCTGCAGCTCTGGTCTCCTTCTCTTCTTCCTGTCTCTTCAGGAATGACTGAAGGAGAAAAAAGGAAATGTTAGTGTCATTACAGTCACCTACTAGATCCTTTAGCCAACAACTGCAAGCTAAGAAGATGACCCAAGTTGCAACTCAAGGCAAATTCTAATTCCAGGTAGGATTGATAAAGATAAAATAGATTTCATGATCACAGACAATCTGGAACCCTTATTAGATTGGTTAAAGAGCAGAGACATCTCTGAGACTTACACTTATGGCATCTCACTTCCATCTGACATGACCTTTCTATTATAGGCTAAACACTGCACAAAACACAACATTCAACACAAACAAGGCACATCTTTTACTATTGGGTCACAACAGTTTACAATCATTGTCTGCTCAACAGATGTAGGGAAACTCAAGAACTGTCTGTTGACTCGGTGTCCATTTCAAGGGATGAAAAGTTGTGAAAACACAGAAATCTGCATCCAAGCATGATAGTTGCCATGGAAACAGACACACCTTCAATCTTTTCTGTTTTGAGAAGTTTTAGTTCACTGCATTTCTTTTTTCTTATCAACTGTTTTTACTGAAAACCTTGAAAATCCCAACACAGCTTTCTTTGCAGTAAAGAATTGTACGTTTTACGCAATCATCACTCTCGTACTAGCCTGAATAAATAAATCACACTCCTACCAGTCCTCTGATGGTCCTAACTTCTTGGTAATAGTGAACCTAAAGATTCCTTGTTAATAGTAACTGTCCAAGCCATACAACTTAGTCTTTGGGCTGTCAACATGTTCTCTAGCCCTTACTGGAAATAAATCAGTTTGACTGACTGACTGACTGAATGAATAACTGAATGAATGAACTATTTCCCCTCATCATAAGCTGCTGTTCTGTGTGTGACAGTTGTACGCACCACTCTGAGTTCCTCCATGTTGTTGTTGGCCTCGTCCAGTTTCTGTCTCTCGGCTAACACGGCCTGTGCCCGTCGCTCCGCCTCCGCTTCCCGCAGCTCGTCCAGCGCCTTACGCAGTTTCTCCTCATCCTCCAGTCGCACCTGGGGTTAGTTCACATCATGGTTATCCTCTTTTCACATTTTGGTAAACTTTGCAGAATAATTTGATTCTGATGTGTCTGTTTTAGGACTCTGCTAGCCTATGTAAGATAGTCTGCCAGAATACAAGCCAGATAATAAGTTGAGTAGAGCTTCAATCATTCTTGTATTTCATGTATTTTAATCAAAAACAGAAGGAAAATTTAGTCAAATGCTAAACACACTCTACTAAACTTACTGCGAAAAGTTTAAAAAAAAACACAATTACCAGTGTAATACAGGAGAGTGCAGTCGCCTTTTTACTATTTGCAGTTGACTCATTTCGTGAATCTATGATTGAATGTAAACACCAAACTTTAACTTAAACCCACCTTTGCGATGGCATCTGCCAAGTCTTGCTGATGCTGCATCCGGAGCTCTGACAGTCGTTCTGAGAGGTCACCCTTGTGCTGTGCCTCAAGGTCACGGATGTGGGACCGCATTTTCTCCATCTCCTTCAGCTCAGCCTCCAGTTTCTTCCACAAGTTGTCAATGTGCTTGGCTGAGGCTGTGGCAAGAAAAAGGGATACTAATATGAATAAACAGAAAATAAACCAGAGTGTACCAACAGACTTTACAAAGTGCTGCCTAATCAGTTTGACCCTTGGCCTACTTATTGGCAAGACCATTTTTGTAAGATTGTTAGCACTTTTTTTAGTTTTTTTCTCTTCTCCCACACTTCTTGCCCCAAATTTGTACTGAATGCAGGGTTTGGCAGCAGTAAATAATGTAAAAGAAACAAACTGACAGCAGCAATGTGGCCAGATTGGCATCCTTTTGTCTTCAAACATAACTATAAATTGGTCCTGTCAAAACAGTATCAATCATCCACACACCTTCATCTGACAACTTGACATTACATCCAGCCTTCTCCAGGGCGCTCTCAATCTCCTGTTGCCATGACAACTCAGCGTTGAACAGGTTCAAGGCGGCGTCCTTCACCCACTGAATATTGTCGTCCACAGACAGCGACTGAAGAACGCGCAGCTCTTGTTTCAACATGTTCGCCGAGCGACCCTTGTCACGCAGACGGCACTGTGGAGGATAAGTGCAACAAGTGCATTCAATTTAGCTTCTACTAGTTCTAGGTAAAAATATGTATAATTAGTTAGTAGGCATCCTTCCATCTTGAAAGATACGTATATAATGTACTTAATTTTAGACCTTATGTCTTCCCGTGTTACATAGTACTTGATAAAATTTGCGGGGAAAAGGCAATGTTTTTGCTTGACAACTGAACACAACAAAGTCTTATGAACAGACCTTAGATGACAGCAAACTTGATTGACAAATATTACAAATAAACTCACAACGCCATCTTATACTAACCTCAGCTTCACTAAGATGCTGCCTGAGAGCCTTGGCACTCTGCTGAGACTCCTTCTGCGACTCCTCGGCCAGTTTGAGCTGGTCCTTCATGTCGCGCACCTTGTTCTGGAACTGGGTCCTGTCCTGGATGATGTTCCTCATCTGATCTATCACCTGGTTGTCGTCAACCTATGGAAAAAAAAGAGAAGAAATTCTGATGCCGGGATATTCTGTTTAAGAAGTTCAGGATCAGGTGCATGATCAAGACTCGGTGCAGGTACAAACATGTATGAGAAATTTTTCTGCTTGCCACCTCCTGGAAATGAAGCTGAACCTGCTATGAAATAATGTGGAAAGGTGATCGTTAGTTTGCATTACAAATGTGCAGTGTGTAACACAATTTACACTGTCCTAAAGGTGCTTTCAGTGGAAAAATTCTCTTAGCAATGTGTGTCACTTCAATGATGTTTTCTTCTGTTCAAGGTGTTCCTAAAGTGATTGATGTATGGTGCTTCTCGCATGGTATAGATCTTCACACACAAGAAAACAAAATGGTCCTAAGGAAAATATAACAGGGAACCCTCAGACATACCTCATAGTGAAAAATCTTGAGTCACAGGTAAGAATGGAAAAGTTATCATAAGTAGTAAGTCCTCAAATAGAATTATCAGTCTTAACACTGGTGCAGAATATGTCAGTGGTATCAGTTATGTGCAGTTCCTTTGGTGGTCCCTTCTTCAACTTATCTATTAAAAGTCTGTGATAACCCAAAATATTATCTTTGAGCATATTCAACAAGAGAAAGTTATAGTTATGAAAATTATAGCTTTTGTGTTGGTTACAACATTGATGTCAAAGTGAACCATTTATGGGTCGAAAGCTTTCCAGACAACGTGAATTACATTTGGGTAAAATACCTCTTCATCTTCTTCTTCACCCTTGCAGCAGAAAGGCCAAAAAGGCAACAGTATTATTATGAGATTCAGTTTGGTTTACAATTGATGCTCACTAATGGTGCAAGTTGAATTAAGTGTATGACTGTAATGTCACTAAGTGTTTTAGAAAACAATGGGAAAAATGGCTGAGTTGTTCATTTGAAATTGTACAATACAATTTGTGCACTTTGTTACTGGACTGGACTAAAAAGAATAATATTACTTTCTTCATATGTATCATTTCCATAAGCCTACAGTGCATATCATTTCTTCAAAGTGTTGTATATAAGGAATGTCTACCTCTCCCTCCTCCTCATCATACTAATTGTGGGGACAAAAGCAAATAAAACTGTATTTCATTGCCATGTAATAAACAAGCAACCAAACAAACAAACCTTCCAAATCACAGATAAACAAACAAACAAACAAACAGGAAACAGACAGTACCTCCTCATCAGGTGAAGCGATGCCAGGTGCGGAGTAGGTCACCTGGATGATGCGGCTGCGGAAGCGGTCCAGCCGTGCCTGCGCCTGTTCCAGGTCCACCCGCAGCAGCCGCTCCGAGCGCTGCACGTCCAGGAACTGAGCCTTCGCATGCTCCATCTGTGCCCGGG
Source organism: Branchiostoma belcheri (assembly GCF_001625305.1). Taxonomy (NCBI): domain Eukaryota; kingdom Metazoa; phylum Chordata; class Leptocardii; order Amphioxiformes; family Branchiostomatidae; genus Branchiostoma; species Branchiostoma belcheri. Next base: position 2,555,650 of record NW_017804131.1, read on the forward strand.
AGGTCTTCGCATTCTGGGAGGGAGGAGAAGAAAATTGTGAATTTCAGTCATTAGCATATTTATGTCAGCTTAATTGAGGCATGGTTGCAGATGGGAGAGGCGCAACAGACAGCAACAAACAAAAAAACTGTGGAAGAGTCTTAGACATTGATGACCCGCCTCAGTGCCAAGTGCTGATATGCAGTGAAAAAGAATAGAACTGAGGCAAGGTACTAAGATATAAGTTACATGTTAGAAAAAACTTCAAGAAGTTGCTTCAGTCACTATTAAATACCTTTTGTCATTTGTACATGTATGTCCTTGCAAATGACCACACTCTGTCTTCAAAATCCATCATATCAAATAAAGTAGGTTCATGAAAAAAAATGACACAAAAAAAATCGCCCACCTCCCTCTCCTCGGACAACAGGATCTTGACCCGGTCTAACTCCTCCTTCAGTGTCTTGCGGGTTTCATCTCCGTCCTTTGCCTTCTTTTCACTGTTCCTCAGTTTCTGTGGAAGAAAAACAGACGGTGCCTGATCAATGAAGAGGTCTTCTTATGTCAAGCAAATTGCAATTACACAATTCATGTCGCAGATAAACCAAAGATTACATGTACATCTCCAGATGTACCATAACCTTTTTGTAGCTAAGCAAAACTGGAATCATCTGTGATCTATGATGTTTATTAATCCTAGGCAAAAGGAACCAAATAATGCAATAAACAATACTCTACTTACAACTCTAAGAGTTGCCAGTTCCTTCTCCTTGGCTGTTAGTGCCTCTTCAAAATTCTTGGTCTCACGAATTCGGGAGAACTGAAACAAAACAAGAATTAGTTAGGTCATGAATTTGAAAAAACGGTAGCAAGAACAACATGACTGTCACTACTTCTTTGTCACTAACTAGTATATCGATGATATTCTTTCTATGTGAAAACTGATATACTGATGTATTTGAAATGCAAAATTTCCCACCTTTGCAGACATGGCAGCTAATTGCACGTCCTTATCCTTCACATCCTTCTTCAGCCTGTCTGTCTCTGCCTTCAGTTTGTTGATGGTGACCTCCTTGTTAGAGAGGTCCCTCTGCAGGGAGGTGACCAGGCCCTGCGTCATGCTGTAGTCCTTACGCAGTTTCCCGTTCTCCGTGATGAGCCTACCAATCTCACGCTCCTTCTCCGACAGTTCGCTGTGGAGGGTGGACGTGCTGCCCATGCCACTGCTGATGTGGGACAACTGTGAGGAGACAACAACAAAAGTACTACGTCAATGATGAAAATCTTTCATTCTATAACCTTTAGATACATGTATACGATTCTTTACAAATCAAAATGTAGCAGCTATTAAAGACCAAAAGCACAAGAGTTAACAACAGTGAAGTACAATTTCTTAGCACTTTTTTTTACTTGTCAGTGTCATTGTCATTGTTTAAGTCACTTACATGAATGAATACATGCTCCATGGTAATTTTCCATCAATTTTACTACCACTGTCTGCTTCAAAATTAATCCCAAAGAGGAAACCATCACGAAAAACTATCTGCAAACTCAAGTAAAAGTCAACTAAAGTATCATCTTAGGTATAATCTCACCTGGTCTTTCAGAGCCTTGACCTCAGACTTTCTCTGCTCCACCTCGTTCTCCAGCAGCAGGAGTTTCTGTGTGACAACGGCGTCTCCCTGCCCAGACTCCTTAGCCTTCCGCAGCTCCGTGTGCAGCTGGGAGACCTCGTTACGCAGAGAGTCGATGATGGCGTCCTTCCGCTTACACTCCCCCTCAAACACAGCCAGCCTGCCGATCTCATCACCCATACGCAGGATCTTCTGCTCCTGTTGGTATAAGTTTGATGTTAGAGAGCAAGTATTTCCCTCAATAGCCTGTTGAGTGACCTACATGTAGCTCAAAGCAGTGCTTAAAATATTTTACCATCATAATTCTTTCCAAATTTGATACCGTGACGTTACAGTGCTTTGTTACATGGCGATATACAAACCTCTTGATAAGCATAGCAACTACAGCAATAACTGTAAATTATAGTTTTAGACAGCTTTGTTGATTTAAGTCAGGACAAAAGAAATCTCTCTCTTACCTTATCCTGCAGCAGTGCAGGAGAGATGTCTGGTGTGGGGGAACCACTCACTCCATTTCTTCCCACCCAGCTTCCTGAAATGGCTGAAGAAGAGTAAAATTTAAAATTGTATGGTATTCAGGATCCAGAACTGTAATTTGCAAACTTATACATTTTTTTAACAAACAGTTACAACATCTAATCTATTATCTACATACTAAAGTTTACTGAAATTTTCTAAAGTTATACATGTATTTGGCAAGGTTTTGCAAATTTCTTTAGAAAGAAAGATGTCTCATTGAACAATTTGTCCACAAAATGGGATGTGAAATTATAAACTTACTTCTATGAGGCATGGGTGGGCTGCTCTTGGGGGTGTTTGGGTCGCTGAGACTGGCTCCAAAACTGCCCCTCCTGGCCCCTGCACTCAGGGGCCGGGACTTCTGAGGGGGGTGGGGCAACACCGGGGACCCTGGAACACAAGTGTGACAACAGTTACAACAGATATCTTTATAAAAACCTGGAAACTATGGGCATCAAACGCTGAATGTGAAAAATTGACAATGACAGGAAATGTTTTGTTTTCCCATAACTCTTATATGGTTGTTGCGGGTTCCAGGATCTACATTTACCTGAACCAGCCCATGCAAAGCTCAGTGCAGTTAGGTAGGACATACATTTACCTGGTAACCTGATCCTGACTATGCAAAGCTGGGTGGAGCACTGCCACTGATTATATACACTGATTGCTGTAGGTAGGATATATATTTACCTGAACCAGCCCATGCAAAGCTTGGTGCAGTACTACGTAGTTGCTGTAGGTACGACATATATTTACCTAAACCTGCCCATGCAAAGTTGAGTGCAATACTGGAAGCAGTAAGTAGGATATATTTACCTGAACCTGCCCATGCAAAACTGGGTACAGTACTGGTAGCAGTAGGCAGGTAGGGCAGCTGTGTCTGTGTGGAGGAGGCAGGAACAGGAGAGGTCTGTAGGATGGTGATGGGAGCACTCCAGGCTGGCCGCTGCTGGACAGGGGGGTAGTACACCTGTGCAAGAGAGGGGACATGAGGGTTCATATGTTTCATACACTACAAATGTACTAACTTGCCTTTCCTTCTTTCTTCACAATTATTAGAAGGATTTTAAATCCTTAACTTGCATTAGAATATAATATCCTTTTGATACTAACAATCTGGTAACTGTTATCAAGAAGTCCACGGAAGCTAGCAAAAGTCTACATGCAGAAGATCAATGCATTGAAAGCAATAATGTACAGACCCTAGGGACATTCTATTGTTGTCTACCAGGGAGGAAAACAATGTATGTTAGGTCTTCTGACTCACCCTGTGTTGATACTGGAAGCATGGAAAGAAAACAGTAAAGACAGATGTGAGACTTAGCTCATTCATGAATGTACAGGAATTTCAGGCAAGAGAAAAGAACAACACATGCAGATGAGGAAGACATGTACATAAACAGACATCAGCATTCAATCATTGCAGAGAACATCTAGAAGAAAGTGAAGCCAAGAATTTCCTGAAGAACGTTACTAAAAATATCTTGGCATAAGGAGGACTTCATAACAGATGACATCCCAATAATTGCACTGTATTGCTGTAACTTATGAAAAATTTATAAAAGCATTTTGCATCTGTTTTGCTATCACATATTTTATGCAGCTAAAATGGCAACGTGCAATTAGAGCCCACTTTTAGAAAATTGCTATAAGCTTTGGATCAAAATGACAGTTTGACCTTTTCAAGGTCAGTAAATGATGTGCAAACAATCTCTCTCAAAATCTGTTGAACATATTATTTCAGACAGTTTTATAGTATCTTCAGAGCAATTTGAAGGATCATACACAAGCAGAGCGTAAGAGAGTTTTAACCAAGACTTTTGAAGAATGTGTGGTATGAACAGATCAGCAGACTTGTGTAGAGTGTACACAGGTATGTTGTGTTTAGGAATTCTTGCACTGGTCATACCTGAGGTGCATCCTCGACCACCAACTCATGCGGCATTCCTCCAAACCCAAACTGGATCATGTCCCCAGGAGCCAGCCGCACGGCAGCGTTCTGGATGCGGCAGTCGTTCACGTACGTCCCCTGTACCGTGTTCATGTCCTGCAGCACGAAACAGTTCTCCACGTCGCTGTACTCGATCACAGCGTGTTGGCGCTCTACGCTCTGGGCCTGAGACAAAATGTTTTTCTTTTGTTACAAATGAGATCAAACTTTGTACTACAAACGGTACATGAGTTTGAGTTTGAATGAGTTTTTAGAATACCTTCAGTAGCTGTCAATCAAAAACTGGAGTTGTTATTCTAGTTGCCATGGTTATAATGATAATAGCCAGAAGCATTACTGGGAACATAATGTAACCAGTGTTCTACCTGGTACCAAGGACGTTACCATCCTACCTGGTACATCTACAGAAAATACAATCTCTCAACTCAAGCTCATTTTTACATAATAAATTGGTGAACTGTCATTGAGTGCTGCATGAATGAGCTGAGAGGAAATCTTTATTTTGCATTAGGCTATCCTTTTATCTAGCACAATCACTTGATTACCTCTTTAAAATAGAATACATTGTACTTGATTTATTTGGTATGTTGAAGATACCAGAAAAAAAGCGAACTAAAACCTTTCTTCACATAAAACCTCAAGTTTGTTACAAAATCAATTTGTTGGTGACACTAACTTGTCCAGCTATAACTCATGCCAATCAATTAGGCAAAATAGACCAGTCTGACCCCTTTGTTCTGGACTGGTTGATCAATGCCCTTAGGGTCATGTGGTGACAGTTAAAATGAGCAAACAATGTACATATAGTCACGGGTTGTTAGGTTTACTGTATAGAAATAGGCAGATAATTGCAGGATGCTTACTGGCAATTGAGGAATGGTTACTGGGAAATGGTTTTCTCCAACTCCAAGCAGATCTTATCCCTTGGCCAGAGCTACATTTGCCACCCTGTAACCATAGCCGTAGGTGGCTAATCATTAAATGGTCACAGGCTCACAGCTCTGGCCAAGGGTTAAAAAATAGTCTTGCCACTTACCGTATGATCTGCTTGGAGATTACCAAGGCAGTTTATATGTACATGTAGTTGCTTGATTCTTTGACTTAAAAACAGAGGAGTGGCTCAGGCCCATACCAAAAGTAAGAAACAGTCATAACCAAACACACCTGTTTTATTACTGGTCTTATTGTCTCCCAACAACCCATGATAAACATCACCTTTTGGGCACTAAGCTTCCAACCACTTGTCAGTCAGCCATTGTTCAACTAGTACATTGTACATGTAATATTACTCCCGACCAGCATGGCAGTCTTACAAGTCTCCAAACAAATCTTTACAGAGTACATGATGGGTGAAATTGGTTTGAACCGTCTGGTATAAAGGGCTCTATTGACATGACGCTTTTCTAAGCCACATTCTTTCATTTAATCAGCACTGTGACATTATATGAATGTTGATGCCCAAATATGCATGTAAGGCCATGTTGATTTGATTATATGGATGACATCCTCCGAGAACCCCAAAACTGATGCGCGCGTGCGAATAAAAAAAAGTTTTGAAAAAAAAAAAAGTTTTTTTCATTATGAAATCTACGTGGTCATGACTCATGAGGGTTGAACAAATGGGACAGAATATGGTTTGGCGAATAATCTAGTCTTCAAGTTCATTTCTTTACAACTTCGTCTTTTTTCGTTTGATTTTGGCATCCGGCATTCTACGACATTGGTATAGTTTTTATTTATTATTTTTTTTAATATTTTTGCTCATTTTGCAACTGTTTTGTACGATTTACAGTATGGTTGAAAACCTTTTTTTTTTTGGAAACGGCCGAAAATTCATGCGCACGCGGATGTCATCCATATAATTAAATCAACATGGCCTAACTTGTAAGACCATTAGCGAGGTGCGAAATGATCATTTCAACAGAAAGGTAACATTTATTATAAAGATAACCAAAATGAATGTAAATTTAGTCCTAAATTTCACAACAGTATATCTTTACAAATTTCTTTTTGAGAGAAGAAGTATTAGACTGGGTATTTCATGGCTATAGTGCTAGGGAAAGAGTTAGTCCTAGCTGGAGTTTCAAAGTTATCTGATCCTGGTACAACACACCGTAACTATTGCTATGGTACAAGCAAGGCGGTTAGTAACACAAGGGACGACTAATCCTGTACTTCAGAATGCTCTGCAACTTGCTTTCACCCAAAATGTTCCAAGGACTTTCACAAACAAGTAACTAATTAGGTCTGCAAACAGAGTGCAAGCCAGATTGCCTTTAAATCCCTGTTTCTAGGGTGCTTGACCTTACTTCAGGAAATTGGATTGGCCTATCCCAAACAATGTTTGTTGAGACTTATTACATTTAATATTACATGGGCAAAGGATCAAAATAGTCTGGACAAGAAATCATGAAATAACACTTTGATTTTGATAGTTTCTGGTAAAACTTTCTACAGGGAAAATGTGAGGTACCTGCAAATTTAGATTAAAAGTCATGATGAAAAGTTCTTCTGTTGCCAAAACCATCACCAAAACATGTTAACTACTGTAAAGATTAATTATTCACACTGCATTGCAAACTGTGTCCATCTGATCTCAGCTGCAGTTTACAAATGGAACAACCCTTTTAACTTTGCCTTTGGCGTAACCACTTCTGAGTTGCTAAGCAACTCAGAGATTTACTGGACAGGCTTTGCTCCAGATATACAGCTACGACTGGATGTAAATCCTTTGAGTGCTTTCAAGGTGACAAATGCAAAATCTGATCTAGAACTTGATCTCTAGTAAAAAGCATTGGAACATAGATGCCTATAATATGAGAAATATGCATACTTGTGCTTCTATCAGTCACTATAACACATTTACTTACATATAATTTATTTACAGTTTGGAACATTAGAATGAGAATGTATTTACCGGCCATATTCACATAGCTCCCTTTATTTTGCTTTACTAGTATATCAATGGGTAACAGCAGGCATGGCAGCCTTTTCACTGTCAGACACCAGAATGCTACAGCTGGTGTGTTATGCCAAAGGGAAGTTAAATGGGCAACAGACACACTCATACAGAATTTGAAGTAATCTTTGAATTTGATGGAGACTTGTGGTTCAGAGCTAACATACACGGAATAAAGTCTTAATGGATATTAATTTGCACATTTTTTCTCCAAGTGAATGTAATTTTTCTTCTATATCTGATCATCCTTTGACAGGGACATTAAGCTTTTGGGAAAATGGGAAAGCACTTATACTAGTTATAGAGAAGAGTGATGCTGGGGGTGATTGGATGTGCTTGGAATTTTAAATTATAGCTACAACAACAGAATTGAACTAAATTTATTGTGACCTGGGTTTAACTTTTTGGATGGCAATCTTAAAGCCAAACAATTTGCCAATTCAAAGATATCAATCAGTACGTCACTGTTAATGGCGTGATTAAAAGACCCATACCTGTCAGGTAGGTGTCATCTTGTGATCACCTGTATTCAATTTTCACACTCTTTATTTTTTGAACCTAGAAAATGTCATCATCATACTTAACAAGTTGATTCGAACATAGCTTTTCTTGTCTAATGACCAAGGACAGAATTACATTTATGTCAAAAGTATACAAGCGTACTACGGTATGATCATGTTATTGGCAACGGAATACACACTGGGTCATTTCATTGTGTACATGACAGAATCCATTAGCCCCCCTCCCCCCTGACAAGCTTCCTTCAAACCTCACCTGTATCGCCAGATCGCAATTTTCTCGGCCAACAGTCGTGATTTTGGGGCCCAAGGAGAACACCCCGTCTTGGCTCTTAAGGAATCCCTTCATCGTCCTCCAGAAATACCAAAGATTACTTCAAAAACGTCCCGGTCTTTGATTCAAACTCCGACCGCCCACTGTGAAAATGGCGTTCGCTCGAAGCTGGTCGAAAACAGTCCGATGAAACGTCTCTCGTGTTAGTATCTGTCTCCAAAACAAATCCCGTCCTTCAGGAATGTGTTTAGCAGTCCGGACAGCTTCTTTACCCGAGCTTACAGCGCTCCATGACGGTTTGAGCGGAATGTTTGGCCGGTGTTTTCGGTAGACAGGATCACCTTTCGCCGAAGCCTCTCTGCTTTCTGATCGTAGATATCCAGTACGCATGCGTAATTGACGTTAGCAACCGGGTAAATTTACATACAGAGTCCTTAGCAACGGGGAATGTTACTTCCGCTAGGGGGCGTGGCTGTACGGGGGATGTCACTTTCTGAGGTTTTGAAGCAAGATTCCATCCATTGCAAATTGTGACAGTCAAAAGCTTTCCTTAACAGTGAAGAGGTTTTGACTGGTCTGGAGTGAATGAAAACATAGAACACAGAAACTCTTTTTACAATGAAACTTTTACATTGTTTGCCAGTCTAAGTGATAACGAACGTTAACGACGTTAACGTTACATCTGGCCAATCAAGGAACCTGGCAATATGCAATTTACTGTAATGTTAACTCAACTGTGATAAATTGTGCCCTTCAGTCCTTGTAACATAACCATGAATGTCGTGTTGAATTAATAATGACCCACTAACATTATCCCAGGCCTGCCCTGTTAATGGTTCATCCCATGGGCAAATAAAAAGTCAATACAATCTCAAAGGTTATTAATAAACATTTGAGGTAGGTATGATTACGAGGTTGTGGAACTCTGGTTATTACATCTACACAGTCAACAACAAGTCAATACAAGCAGATAACACTGCTGGCTTTTGCTTGACATCAAACTTTCAAACAATTAATACAGTCTCACTTTTACTCAGCCTACTTTCAGTCTCACTGACATTCTCTTTGCTTATTAGCATTAGATATAACATGAATGACAGAATCAGTGGATATTGAAATGATATGTTTTTATTGAATAAAAGTTTCAAGAACTGATATTTTCAGCCATGTCATGCAAGTCATGCAAGTCTCATAAATGTAGAAGGTACAAAAAATATCCCAACATAGAATTATGCAAGAATGGATCTAATGTTCAACATTAGTGTACAACTCAAAGGTACTTCCAAATGTATATTTACATGTAACTGCCGTCCAGTGTTTTATTGCACTTCAATTCAACTGGTTATTTGATAAAATCTCATTCACTCAAATCTCTGAGCATTATCTGCTCAAGTCATAGACATTTCTGTGGTTACATTATTTACTTGAATAAAATATTTTACAACATAAGACTTACAAACATATAACAATGGGTAAATACAATGTCATGTTCCCTATATCAACAACACACAGCATCATAATTTGGGACAACTTGATTAATATCAGTCAGTTTATGGCAAAGTTATATTCTTTTGCATACCAATAGACTTGAATCAGAGTCTACACATCCAATCAAGTGCTTCAATAAAAATATGGACAGAATATCAACAGGGAACAATATGTGGAACAACAAGTCTTCTTCAATTGTGGCTCTCCAGTCACAAATTTTGTGACAGTTACAAAAGTACAGAATAATTTCCAATGTATGGAAAGTCTGAATTCATCGCTTTGATACCACAGCAAAGATCATACAGCACTACATGGCATATCTTGAAACCAACAGTTAGCAAGATGCAGGAATCTCATACATTAAAACTCTGAATGGCTTCTTCTTCTTTGTCTATTGACTTTGTTCAAAGCTCCTGCATAGTAAAACATTCCAAGGTCTCTCAACAAATAAAGGCTTCAATTATTTCTAAGCTTTCTACATACATGTACAAGCAAATAAAGACTTTTACTAATAGATATACTAGTATCTCATTTCCCTTTGTTCCCTTTGGCAGAAGTGGGAGGCCCCAGCTGATCTTTAAGCATCAGTGTCATCTCTTTCTTTGTGGCTTCGTCCAGTTTTCCCTTCTCCTTTACACGCTTCAGGATGTCCTGACAGGCCACACGCTCGTCCATCAGCCGCTGGAGGTTGGTCAGGACATCGTTGTCAGACAGGAGAGAGGATGGCTTCTTCTTGTTGGCCTGTTGGAAGGATGGAGAAAATGTCTTGTTAGACAAAAAACCTGATTTGTTTAGGTACATGTAACGGCAGTGAACCTTAATCCGACACTTTTATGCACAGGCAAGATTGAATGATGAATCCACAACCAGACATTCGGTATTTTCGTTAATCACTTAGTGCATCTTGTAGCCTATTTTTAACGCCATACCTACGTGTGTGTCACTCTCCCAACCATTGAGATATCGCGGGAAAATTGCGTCTTCAACATCGCTCCCGATTTCACCGTGCCCTGCGTATTCTGTTCTAAGCGAAACCTTAATCCGATGCCATGCAACAGTGTAGCTGTTTGCCTGTAATTTTGCTATTCACAACAACATTTTTTCTCAATCCCTTTGTCAAACAACAGACACTTATACTAGTTATAATCGGCATCAAAAGAAACAGTCGGTAGGCCGGTGCGGTGCACCGTCGGCAGCGCTACAGATCGGTATCACGTGGCTTGGGACTATCGAATTTTCAAAGAAGGGGACCACATTCGAATCAGTTACGGCGAGGCATTTCCTTCCAAGAAATATTTGAATATGGAATAATTGAAGAATTTTACGATAATTTTACCATGCAGAAAGCTTTATTCTGCACTATTCTGAAGTATTCGTCACTAATTTTGACGATATACAAGTGTTGCGATCATTTGCCACATCCACGTACGGACTAGTGGTATCGTCTTCAACAACAACAACAATTCAAAATGGCGGTTTTGTTCGATCAGCGGCTGAATGACCGTAACGAACTCGCTCTGTGCTTAAAAAGAAGGACACTTCTAGGCAAGTGGTTTGTCAGCAACACACACTTTATTAATTGTTTTTTATTCGCTGTGACGTTGAATGTATAGCATGAGGATGTAAAGGAGAAATTGTCGATGTTTTGACCACTGTCCTTCCGGAAGCTTCCTCCCACGACATGCCTACCAGTGCAAAACAGCCTGAAAATTTTCATGACCTCGTCTCCACAACATGTTGACTTCATTAGCTCACTGTTTCAAGTTTTTATGCTGTATACCTTATTGAGTTTGTAAAGCAATTAAAAGATTTTGCATATCAGTGCTAGATCCTAACAGACAGAGGAGTGTTGAAAAGTGTCGGATTAAGGTTGCGTCGGATTAAGGTTCACTGCCGTTAGCAAGGGCAAACAGGTTGGAATAAATAGGGAAAACACTGCTAAATGTACATTTGTAACGATGTTAAGTTTGCAAAAGGCCTCAGTTTTATTTTCACTGTCATTGTTTGGCTTCTTGGTTTGCTCACAAAATACATGTAGCTCAAAAATTTATAAATGGCTACCAATGGCTACCCCCTAGCAGCAAGAAGCAGAACTCCAGTCAGAAGCTCTGAGGAAGGTATCTGATAGACAATGAAATGTCAGCACTTAGGTGAGAAATCTTGGTTGTTTAAAAGAAAACTCCTCTATCCAGCATGTACATGTAATAACATTCAGTACTGTTATGATCCCTTGGTGAAAAATCTACAATAAGAAACAATGTCTAAAGTTCATGTTCTGTATCACAGTAGTGCCTCTCACCTTAGCTGGAGCCCCGTACACGGCCTGGATGATCTTACTGCGGAGCCTCTCCACACGAGAGGAGGTGGACTCCAGCTCCACCCTCAGCTGCTGCTCTGTGTGCTGGCTGGACAGGGCCAGCGACTTGTTCTCATTCAGCTCTGACTGCAGTCTGGTGTGGACCTGGGGAGGAAACAGACAGTCACATGTTTTACTTAGTATGGATGGCTTTTTCAACCCTCAACTGCCACATTGCTATGCCCAAATATTTGATAAATTTACTTGTAATTGGAAGTCCATTAAGTGCACGTATTGGGATGGCCTATCAAATTTTTTTGTCTGAAACGTGAGTGACGGACATTGGAACAATTGGATCAGTTCTAGCACTTAGGGAACTGTATCTAAATGCGGTCACAATCGTACAGGAGTTGGATATATACAAACAGACTCCACAATGCGGTTCCAAACGTACAGGAGTGTAATAGGTAACGTTACAAGATATTACAGACTATATTACACTGTTCAGACAAATGCTTGTTTTGAAAAAAAAATTATAGGTACATGTATGGTGCCAAAGGCAGAAAAAAACTATTCAATCATTGTTCTTATGTTGACATGTATATAAAGAGTTCACAACTACTAACACACACAATGAGTGTATCTTTACCTCTTTGTCAGCTGCTCTCTGCATCCTCAGTCTCACCATGTCCACCCTGTACTTCTTCAACTGGCGCTCTTGTTCAGCTGCCTTCTCCTCAACAGTTTTCAACGTCTGTTGGCAAAAAATAATGGAATAAGAATTGAAAAATAGAGATAAACCAGGAAAATTAAAATGAAGTGAATTGTTTTCATCCTTTCTCCACAAAAAAGGGCATAAGCATTCTCATAAACAACTCAGTAAAGGGTCACAAATTGTCAGCCTGTCAATGAACAGATATGCAGCAAGCTGCAATGACAACTTTAGTTGCAAGGGGGCGCTGGCAATCCAGTGTGTAGGAAATCTTACACCTGTGAGTCAAGAAGTCACCTCTGAGGAAATCCTACACCGGTGAGTCAACAAGAACAACACATGACTAACACAGCATGACTCACGTTCTTCAGGTTGATGATCTCCTTCTCCAAGGAGAAGCTGTCGTCAGCCGAAGACTTTTTCTTGTCTTCCCTCAGTCTGGAGAACTGGTGGAACAAAGACAAGAAAAGTCAGGAGTTATACAGGGTTAAATTAACATATTTCTATCACCATGTTTTCAAGTACAGAGTCAATCTTGGAGGGAGATCTCTCAATACGTACAACGAGGAGTTATTCCGTGGGCCCTAATTATGTTTAAAAGTCAGCCTAATAAAAAGTCAACATACAAGAGCACAGAATGACGGTTAGGTTTTATCTGTCAAACTTAGGTACATGTATAACAGTATATGCAGTTATCTTTACTGGGTATACCATTCAATCTAGAATAAGGGTGTAATAAAGGTATTCTACCTTGGTGGACATGAGTTCCACCTCTGCCTCCCTCTCCCGCAGTTCTTTCTTCACCTTGTCCATCTCTTTCTTCAGTTTGGCGATCTGTTCATCTTTCCTGGTCACCTCCCTCCGTAGGGACATGACTGTGCCTGCTGACATGTTGTAGTTCTTGCTGGTCCTACAAAAGATGACACAACATCTTTAAAATCTACCCTCAACTTTTGAAAATTTGAAGGAATAAGAAAAAAGATAGAAGATTCATCTCACACAAGGCAAGACAAAAGTTGAAATACGGTACATGGCCAATTAATAGTCTTAGCTACGTACTTGTACTCAAATCTGCATAAAGATTTGCCCATTTTTAAAGATGATATAGGTGAGTAGCTAGCAAAATCTTGATAAGGAAAAAGAACGGTTCAACCCTTGACATTGTGTAGTACCTTTCCAGGTCAGCCCGTAGTGTGGAGACCTCCTGGTTGCGCTCGACTAACTCTGACCTCATGGCTTCATAACTGTCATGGTACACGGAGGAGTCTGCCTGCATGGAGCCAAGCTGGGGAAGGAGATTTCCACAAAAATGTTATTTTGACATTTTTGGCACATACGACATCACTTGAGATATCACTATGCTTGTTAACATAATAACAGAGATTCAAAATATTGCTATACTTATCGGGTACATGTAAGTCTTTTTATTATTTTTTCACAAACTTTGAAAATTTTAATTCAAAGAAAAATTCCACATGATCATGTAGGAATAAAAGAAATGTTAGTTTCCATTTGTCTTTTTTTCCTGTCCTCTGTCAACACAGATGTACATAAACCTTACCTGATGTCTAAGCCTGGCGAGTTCGTTGTTCTTGCGAGCCACCTCACTCTCCAGGATGAACAGCCTCTCTGCGATGAAGGATTCGCTGTCTCCGCTGCCCTGTGCCTGTAACAGCGCTCCTTCTAACTGTGCGATCTCCTCTGTCAGTGACAGAATAGTGTTGTCCTTGTCTCGCGAGTCCTCCTCTAGTAACTGCATTCTGGACATGTTCTCTTCTAGCTCAGCTATGTACTGGTCCTAATTTGGAAGAAAAAAAGGAATACAGCAAAATCAGGTGTCATCAAATTGCCAAATATATGATAAGACAGTGGCAAATTTTCCAAATGAAAATGAAAAGCTCACAAAAAAATTGATGTTGATCAAATCATCACATACCTTCTCTTCTAGTGTCCTTGCCTTCAACACTTCTCCATTGAATAACCTTCTACCAGTGTCCAGAGACCCGTGAGTCACAGACCCATTTAAAGTCAAACCCCCGTCTTCCTCTTCTCCCATGGCTTTGCTGCTGACTTCCACAGATGACTGGCCAAACCTTGGGCTGGCTGGAGACGCTTCAAAACCATCCTCGAAAGGAACGTGGCCATTTCTTGTTGAGTCAAGGCCGTTTTGTTGATCAACGTCTCTTCCAGTGAAATTCAAGGCATCCTGACTTACTGACACATGTCCGTTCATTTCTTCTGTGAGTTCACCGAGGAAAGAGACACCGGTATCCCCTGAACCGAGGATGTCCTGACTGTATCTTCTCCTGTCAGTGATGCCTACTTTCCTGCCCCCCACGGCAGTTTTAACCCTGGGAGGTGTAAACTTTTTCTGCATGGCGTCCTGAGCCCTGTCCCTAACCAGGCCACTGTTCTCAGAGCCAGCCTGACCTATTCTCTTGGCTGCCAAGTCTCTGTGTGACGTGGTGTCGTCTCTAGGAGAACTGTTTGGTGAGGAATTCAGACTCTCGTTGCTACTGAGGCTGCCATTGCGTGGTGAGACGGAGGGTCCTCCGGGTCTGATAGCACCATTTGTCATCCATTCAGCCGGCGCTGGGGGAATAAAGGGACAAGGAGAGGGGATTATTCTCTTAAATACTACCACATGTATTATTCATATGACAATCTGTAGTGCTTAATAAGTTCCTCTGTGGCCTTTAGGACATCTATACCTCTATACGTGATGAGAGATATGTGATGGCTTCCTCAGGTGTGAAAGCAATTGACCTAAATTGCCTCCAGGTATATGGTGCTCATCAATAGTTGGAATGTCACTACATAAATGTCACTATTGTCTGACATTTCAAGTCATAATAGCCATTCGTCCCTGACTTTATATCCTCAATGTCCTTTCCTTTGTTCATTTCCTTCTCATACATGGCAGCTTTCTGTCCCTTCAGTCATGCTTTCTTCTCCCTTTTGTCTCCATCTCTCGCTAATTTTTTCTCTGAGACTTCCTCTTCCTCTATTTTTCTATATTCTTTCATCTCTCTCAATGGTTTTAACATTTCATTTCATTAATTGTTTAAGGTTAGCTCTTTCTCTCCTTTTTCCTTCTCTTTTTGCTTGTTCCTTCCTGAGTGTGTACTTCATATTAAGTCCTTGTTCCTATCCATATCTCACTATCCCTCACCTGTGGTAGGTTTGTGTGTTGGTGGACTGACACTAGGACTGTGGGAACCACTGCCGATGCCTGATGACTGTGTGGTGGAACTCTGTGGCCGTGCCCAGGCCTGGGGACCTGGATGTAACATGGTTCTGTCCGGCGACTGATGATTGGAGGAAAAAATATGTTTATTTATTTGCAAGAGAACTCATCAGACCTATAACAGCAGAATGCTGACTTAATTCAAATCTCTTCAGTACCCCAATTTGGCCTCATGTCAGATTTCAAAAGTGCAACTTGTACAATTTCAAAACAAAATTTTCTACACCGTACAGTGTACAATGTTACATTAAATGGTTACTGCCGGTACAGGGGAGCAAAGGAGGTCCTTGTTTCTTCCAAGTATACACATGATTATACCCTGAATTGGTTACCCAATTTGTTTTTGGTACCAACATGTAACCATGGAGGTAGAAATCAGACCTCCATGATGTAACATAATGATTAGAAAAGAACATAATGTTACTTAGGCATTCTATACTAAAACATTCCTGTAGACTTTGTGTGTACCTGTGGTCTGTATCTCTCCATCCGACTGCTGCCTTGGTTCCCCACTACGTAAGGCTGGTTGGGCGTGTTGCTCCTGTTACTGGGCCATGATTGGTTCAAGTCTGTTCTATATGGAGTAGAGTGTACGACGGGGCCTCCCAGGTTGGGCAGCATGGACTGGCTGGGCAGGCTCTGTCTGCTGACACTGAGCGTCTCTGACATGGTTCTCCCCGCTCCCAGAGGTTCCACCGTGGTAAACTGCATCCCCGGGGGTAGGGCGTCCGTGCCAGGGCCAGGTGGCGCCGGTCTTCTCCCGAAGGCTGCTGCCTGCTGCGGCGGTTTGGGAGAGGAGTTTCTATCGTGGGGAGGGGAGCTGTGTCCAGGCCGCCTGCTGAGAATGCGCGGTGCTGAGGGCTTGGGTTGGGTCTTGACTGCCCAGGGTTGGGACGAAGTGGCGGATGTGGAGATTGCAATGGGCAGGTTGGAGGCAGGACGCTGGTACACTGGTGGGTAGTACACCTACAAAACATGGAGTGCATTGTTTTAGTCTGAGCCTATTGTTTCAAGAAGCTTCAATGCTGCAAAAATTGTCAAAGTCAAACTACAAGGTGAGGTAGACATTGTCAAAGTTTATTTCTTGTGTGATCTTTGTTGAATAATAAGAAAGGAGATATCACATACAGGGTACAGTGTAAGAAAGAAAAATGGAATGACAATCAAGCTAGCTATATGTATGTTGGAATGGAGGTTAACAATACCATCATGGAGGCCATTTTGTGAACAAAAAAGAAGAGACTAACAGCACTAAAGGAATGCAACCTTTTCAACAAAAAACTGTGAAGCATATCAGGAATCTGTCTCCTCTGCCCATGAATAAGACTCCTCTTCACAAGAGCACAACCATATCCAGCCACTTTCCTGTACTGTACACCTGTGTATCTGCTACAGGGGTTATGTAAGTGATGTTTACCAATATACGCCAGCAGCTGACGTAGTAACTTGGATACTAATGATCCTGTCACATCACATTAATTTATTCTTACATGCTATAGCTACAACGACAAAGTCTATCATGCCACTTCATGACCTCCCTGACAACCCAACTGTCAGTCCTGGCAGCAAGCAGTTGAAAATGCAACCTACTAGAACTCAAGGTTTGTAAATCATAACTCATAGCAGAGTTGAAGTCTTCTATTCATGAGTTCTACTCAAGAGGCCCACTCCCTGCTAAGTCAAACATGTCTGCCAGAACGCTAAGTTGGAACGACAGGCACTCAATACCAAAGTCTATTTGTACCCAGTGCCAATTACCACGAACAAAGCCACGCTGGGGTGGCAAAGACTGTGGATCAGAGCAAGAACATATAAGATAGAACAGGTGGTTGGGCAATATTAGCCCTTGCAAGAATGTAAGACAAACTGTACTTAGAAATCCAAAACGCAAATGTCACCATAGTTCAGAAGCACTACTTCACTGTGACGTCTAACCTTGTTTTTTGAAAACAACTTCCTCTAGGCACTTCCTCACAAATCGGAACACTGACTCTCACAGAAGATTGGTTATCCAGTCGGAAGTACTTTCCAACTTTTCCCCAATTTAACCAAGACTGCATTTAAATCAAAGTTTCATTCATTTTTTGGGAGTTAAAAACCACTATGAGAGAATCCTACCCAAGTTTCCATGGAGACCAAACGCTCAACAGTACTGGAGGTGTTCAGGAGCACTGTCAGCTGCATAAAAGGATGTTGACTTAATTACAACAAAAGTTATTCATATCTTGACGGTGCCAACTTCAAGAAAAGAAAAAAAAGCACTCTAACTGTACCTGATGTTTATAAGTTGTTTCAGACTTCAAGTTTCTGCAAAGGTTAAATTTGTGACACTAGTTCCGTACACCCACAGGTATTACACATAAGTTACACATGTAAGGACACCTGTTATAACATTGGTACAAGAGTCAAGTGGCTCTCACAGTGACAACAGTAACCACATCCCGACCTAAGCGCACTGTTACTATTTTATGTCTCCAAGCTGTTCAAATATCCACCATTGAATGAATCAGAGTTACTATTGTGCTGACAGTAATGAGTAAGAATCTATTGATTTGTTTATAAGTACTTTGCAGTATTAGTAGTCAAAACTTTCAAGTAGTCACTTAATCCTGTCCCTGCTACCACCTGCACACTGGGATTAGATTTAATTAAAAAATAGTCTCTGCAGTCTATTTCTTAGTTTCAAGACATTTTTTCTACACCCAAAAAAGCAGTTACTCAAGCAACTGGATATGATTTTCCAATCATACCCAGTTGCTTGAGTACACTGTTTTTTGGCATATCTTACTACCTGTATGTCGAACCTTCACTGACGTACATTGCTCTTTCTCAGAAAAAACTGCTCTTCAACTATGACAAAATGTAAAACTTACCAAACTGTGGGGAAAATCCTTTACATTCTACAGAAGATCATACCGGGTAACTTCTTAGCCAGATCTTGAACAGAGTTGGCAAGTTTGAAACTGGAAACCTGTCCTTGGAAGATATCACAACCAAACTTTTCAACAGACATCTACAAACACCAGAAGACATATCCGGGTCAGACCTAATCCCTCAGACATGATTTTCTAAAAGAAGTAATCCTACCCACTAGTCATTGGGTTTGGTAATAAATATTTACCAGTAAAACTAGAAGTCACATTAACAACTACACTTCAAAATGTGACCCCAGTTTTAGTGACTTTTGGTCAGGTGTCATATCGAAGAAAACAAGATTATGACATTTATCTATCTCCTTCCGAAATTACCTTACTTAACTACATCTGACTACTTCTTCAAAGGAAAGATCAAATTTACCTCAAGTTCTGCCAAGGTACGTTGTTGAGTGAAGTGGTGGTTGTATGTGACTAAATATTGGTTTGAGACTTTACCAAGCATACAGAGCTATGTGATCTTGATTGTGATAACATTCCATTAATGACAGAGACAGTTGGATTTCATTAGTAATAAAATATCTGTGTGTGCTAGCAACCCTAACTTCAACTCTATATTCCTTTATAATGAAGGACTTTATAATGACACATAAAAAAGTTCTATGATAATTGACGGACACCTATGCCGTGCTTTAGTTACATTCTACATCTTTTCTTGATCAATTTATAATGACATGACAGGTATTTTTAGCTGCTATTCTCTTCCTTTGAAAGGTCTATTAAACAGTTACAACATGACTACAGCATGTCTGCGAAACTATTGTACAGATTTAACTGATAAGTAACCTAAGAAAGAAACATCAAACAGATTGCATAAAGGCCATGGTAACAACACACAAGCAATGATCCCACCTTTTAACCAGACTTAATTCTGTTACTACTTGATACAGGCGAGAAGATAAAGTTACACAAAGAAGACAATGCACGCCTGAAGGATATCATCTACTGTCACTGATGCTTAAATAAGGGTGGATAACTTTACCACACAGAAGTTAGCAACAGAGTTCCTTTTCTGAACCTTTTTTCTGCTATGAACTAACTGATGTATCACTCACTGTCAAACTTTTGAGCTCATAACTCCACGAGGGCTTTGACTTAGCTAAATCACTTTAAGGGTTCTTCTTTCTCCCTTCAAAGATACTTTAAAAAACTGTAATTGCACACTGAAGTAACTGTTTGGGCACCCATTCTCTATTGGCTACAGGCTTGGCAACAGTGAGAAGGTTACTGTATACAGTAACAGTTAAGCATGTTTACATAGTTACCTCTAGTTCGTATCCTTCTCCTTCCCCTGCAAATTTAATGACATCCCCGGGTGCTAGTCGTACTGCTCCGGTCGGTACACGGCAGTCGTTCACGTAAGTGCCGCGCTGTGAGTTCAGGTCCTGCAGCACAAAGCAGTGGTCACGCTCGTTCAGCTGGATTACCGCATGGTGATCCTCCACATGGGGATTCTGCAACGGTAAGAGGGAGTCAATCGTTTTAGGGACTGACCAAATAAAAAGAAAGGAGGTGCATAATTTTCAAAATGTTCTTATGTACAAAATTTCTCCGTTCTATAGGCTGTCACTAGTGGATGTGGTGTCAAGGACTGCATTGCATCAAAAATTCACCATCAAAATGGACAGCAATATTGACAATAAATGAAGAAAATCCCACTGACACCCCATCAAAATTATGTATGGTACATTCCATGAGAACAGATATGGTAACTTAGACAGCTACAGTCTGACAGATAATGATGATAAGGCTTTTAATGACATCTCCTATCTACTGTGTTCACACAATTAAACAGTGGACCCAAACAGAACGCACCTTGGGAAAACAGCTTGAGTTTGATATTTATCATCCTATATACATGTACCTGATCAGATATTGAGGCATGTGATGACTATTCATCCATGCATGTAACGGAATGATGAAAACAAAATTGTGCCATTTTCTGCTGTCTCTGCAACATTTCATGACCCAAGTTTTAATTTTCTTGGCAACTATTCCCTGCTTTATTTAATTAGTTGGCATGTCAAATCTGAATGATTATCTTCAGAAAACAATACCCTTCAACCTTGCATATACCATTGGAAGTTTAACGCGTGATGGATCCCTTTTTTCTGATGCATCACTTGAAGACCCTTTGCTTCAAGTGTAGAAATTTTCACATAGAGAATACTGAAAAAAAAAGACCTAACTTTTCAGTGCTACCTGGTAAACTGATTCAAGTTGAAAGACTTCTTCTTATACCACGCTCTTTAAAAAACTTACTAGTTTTACTCACAACTCCAAAAGGCTGAGTCTGGCCATGTCATATCAGTGCAGACTGCAGTATTTTGCAGTCAAAGTCTCTGCCATTCACAGACATAAAGCTTTTAAAATCCCATAATGAAAATTGTTCTTCGAGATACTTGATAGTCCAAAAACAAACAAAAAAAGCTATTTCAGGCATCAAGCCTTGATCTTAAGTGTTTAAAAGACATGTAACGAAATACGCTCCAAAAACATCCTGAGAAAAAATGGAAATGTAACTCCCTCCTGTTCCAAATGAAAAGCCAATGTTTACAACTTGCATCCACATAGCTGTGTCCTTTTTGTGTCTTTCTGTACGGCCGTGTTTTATGTCTTACTTAAATACAGGCGTCCCCCTTGTGTAAACACTGGGAAATGCAGGCAGACAAATGCTCGTGGGTCCGAGTGCGGGTTCAGTTTCCCATCAGGTGCCGACGTGTTGACCTAAGGACCTGATCGCATTCCTCCGCACGTTTCTTCTGACGTGACAGTTTTACTGGGCTTGCGCAATGGACGGATAAGGAACCATCTGTTACCGTTATAAAAAAAACTATGTTGTTCCTTCTTCTTCCTTGCTTTTCACAGACAGTGGAAGGCATCTTCTGTATCTGTACCTGTATAGCCAGTATACCAGGTAACTACCATTCAACAGAAAACACCGGCCAGCTTCAAACTAGGTTCTATACTGCTACAAGTGCATTAAATGATGACACAAATGTAACAATGCAATATAGTGTTGTATTATTGTCGTTGCTGTGTTCTTAATGTTTGTATTCTTGCCAGTTTTAGTCCCTCCTTCAAGGGGGGCCGGCCACATGTTCGAACATGTGCGAGCACACGTGCCTGCGTTGTATTCGAACAGGTGATCTAGACCCTGAGGAAGGGGCTCTAGAACTGGCCAGTTATAGGTGGAATCAGGTCAGTTGTGTTTGAGTTAACCATTCTGGCCGGACGTGTATTTGTTTCACAAGTTCAATCATCTTTTCATCAGGAAAAACATAAAAACCTTGATGACAGAGAGTCCTTTTGGCTGCATTGGTACTGAACTAAATGTAGTGCTGTTACGTAATACTATATATCCGACAATGAAAAAAGTACTGATCTCTGTCTAGTGGGGTATTGTTGGGCAATTTGAGTTAAGGATCATTAATGTTTCATCAATGGCTAACCAGGCCAAGTAATTATTGACACATGGTTAAGCCGACAGGAGACTATTGTATCTCTCTGAGCAGGGGTAATTGTAGAGCAAATGCTCGAGTGCTATTGCATACAGTTTGCACCTTAAAAAAAGCAGACCTGAGTCAAAAATATTGACTAACGTGTCAAGACTGTGTTCCCCATGTCATGACAGCTGGCTTATTAAGGGACGCAAACAGCTACCAACAACATGGCCCTGTGGCTTGTTGTTAGGCAACTGCTGCCTAAAAGTAAGAGATGAACAAGAACCATGGTCATTACATGGACAATCATGATTACCAAAGAGGAAAGCGAAAGAAAAATCCATTGACAGTGATGGATTATGTAGCTAAACATAGAGTGGCTTCTACGTGCATTCGTGACAGTTGAGCTGCTGACAGTTTTAACTGAAATGTTACTGAAATGAGACTGTCAGCAATTGATCAGTTGCTGACAGTCACATATCAATACTGGTGGTTTGCTAATACATGTAGGGTTAAATTTTTTTTTCTCAAAAAAGTTCTCGGTAGTATAAATGATCGATCGAAAAACTTAAATCCATCTTGTCTAAAGAATGGGCAGTGGGGATGTATCCTGAAAAAGGAACAGTGCTGAAAGGTAAGGAGAGCCCTTGTTTCTTTGTGAGCCACTAGATGGGAACAAGCCCAGTACCAGGGTAGAGAACAGTGGACCACAATGTCTGCTGGCTGTGTTACCGGTGTTGTTTCACAAGGGAGGACAGAGTTTCACCTGTGTAAAGGTCTGACCTTCACAGCGGGCACATTATCTCTGAAGGAACGTGCCACAAACACCGACACCCTCTCAACCGAATCATCATCATCACACCTGTTTATATAACATCATCTCTTGGTTGTCAGGGGTGATGCCAGAAAAATAAATGTCACCGTTGACCCTTGCTGTCTAACCTTGTCACGGCTTGAGACGAGTTTTCCGTTCCAGAACGGTAGCATCGCACGCCAACAGTGGATAATGGACTGTGTTCTGGAATGTATTGGGTCTCTTGCCGCCTTTGATCCAAGCTTCAATTAGATATGATCAAATATCAATATACGAACCCTCCTGTACACAAAGCGTATTGTCTAGCTGGTACATTCACAACTAGATTGGACAGCAGAGGTTAAATACTGTGGAGGACAACACAAGACTTGACCATCAGGGAGTGTCTAGTGTCAATTTTGACAAACTTTAAATGTGCAATCAAGGTTTATATGTATATCAGCAAATTCAGCATCTTCAAAAGGAGAAAATAACTGTATCGAAAAGTTCCATTTTGTTTCAATCTGCAAGTTTGGCTGAAACCAATATCTGCCCAAAGTGCAAAAATTGCCTCTGTCATAAAAATGCTGAAAACCTCAAAACTGCAACTTTTAACAAATTCACTCCCTCCCCATTTTTTCAACAGGAAATGATGACAGTCTCTTGTTTGTACCTTAACTACTTCTTAAGTGTTCCTTGAAAAGACCTGTGTTTTTGTTGGGTGCTTCTACCTGTTCAATTTTGCTGCACTGAAGAGGCTCACTGCCTATTTTGAGTGCTCGTAAACTGGGCCAACCTCTTTAAATAGGCACCTTTCAATCCTCTTATTCCTTAAACAATCTCCAACAGCTATGGGAACACAAAGAGGTAAGAAGCTAACTCTTTCACACTCTAGACTGAGAATGAACACTCAAGCATTCCTACATACCACTGACCTGGAAAAATAATGTCTTGTAAGTGTTCTTAAAACAAGTCATCTAATATCTTCTTGAGTGGAGATGTTTCAGTTTAAAGTATCAAACCAAATAATCTGCAGGAGTGATAACTGTCAACTTTACAGACACAAAATATGAGTAAAGATCTTTCCTTACCATTCACTTCAACACAAAACTCCTCTAATCTTTGGTTTAACCCTAGAGATGGAAATTATTACAAATATCAAACAATCACAGCAGTAAAAGTACCTTGTAACCAATTCTTGACAAACTTGGCTGTGATGCCTCCTAGTTTGATGAGAATTTTCTTGAATGTTTTGGAGTTTAACTAGACTGAGGGAAAGCTGACCACCGCACCCACATTGAGAGTGACCGTAACTATGTAGGTGGGTGGAGTTTATCCTTGCAGTGTGAAATTAATGTCTAATTCATACTTCTTCACAAAAGTCCCAGGAAGATTAGGCAATTTGTTACATACAAAATGACAAAACATTTTGGGTCGACAAGAAAAGGCAATTTGGAATTGATGATGGCCTTTAAGGGGCAACCAATTACATGCCAGTAACTACAGCGCTGTGTAGACACTGTCTTCATTTGGGACAAAATGTGAACACACAGTACATTAATGGGTAACAAGGTGAGTGACTTTTACAGCCACCTTGGGGGGTACTGCATGAAAAAAGTGCTTGTACTTGCTACGGCGTAAACACACGTATTGTCTGGGAAATCGTGCCAATGTCAATGGTCAAACCGCTGTCGCGCACTCACCGTGAAGGGGGAGAAAGAAAACTTTTGTCCGACTTTCGTGTTATCGACTAGAGGGGATAAAACGGGAACAAATAAACTGTGCAAACAGACAGGCGGAGTGAGCTGGTTACTGTGTGTGCCGGGTCTCCAGGAAAACAAAGCCAGCAGGTCTGCTTGGAGAGGTGGGAACAGCAGAAGCAGGACCGTACAGTCTAGGAATTTTTGTCAGACTAGAGCAGAAACATCTTCATTATCATCGATGTTGTTACTGTTACTGTCAGATATATCTGTTGACAATGCAGGCTACCACTTCTTTCCACTCTCTTTACTTTACCCACAAGTGGGGAAACAAGCTGAACAATGGCCATTCCCATTAACTATGCTTAATCTTTGTACCTTTTCCTGTAACTGATGTAATATACTTTTTGGCTATGTACACAAATCCATTGTTCAGACTGTCAATAATCGTATGTAGTTATGGCTTATGGGTCATGATATACTAAAGATATGACCTCTAATCTATATGTGAGCAATAAATGTCCGAAATGGCATTCTGTTTAGACAATAGGGAAGAAAATTAAAATCTGAAAGCTAGAATACAAAATAGAACATTGGACCAACAATTGGGAATGTAAGTTAGTATGTACTAGTATGTACCTGACTTCATGTCTGTACCTGAGTTAACACACGTTGGTGCTCACCTGCCCAGGTAACCACTCATCTGGCCTTAATCCCATAACACACCTGGTAAATACCTCGGCTTCCTTCACTAGGTGATCTGTACAATTGCACAACTATTCATCTGACCTGCAGAAGCCTTCAGTCAATATACAAATTGTATAATGCATGCCTTAATGTCTTTAATGCTGTAGAAACTCTGAATCAAATAAAACATTGTACTGTATTACTTAATATACTACATAATTTAACATGGTGTATTTTCCTTTGTCACACCTTCTAGAAGAATAATATTACTAATTGCCTGTCTGCATTAGTTTTCAAGAAAAAAATAAAAGCCTCAAGCTCACAAATTTCATCCTATAGGGTAAAAATTTGATTGCTGAAAGCTTTGGCTATTGAATTATTTTCAATGTCAGAACATTTTGTTCCATGGAAAGATATATTTCAATATGGAAGGTGTCTCTTTCCTTCCTTCCACTGTCATAGCTGAGACAAATTTCAGACCACCTGTGATTTATTAAAGATTTATCACTTTACAGTGTCACTTCACTCTTTGTTCCTGCAGACAAGACGTCATGGGAGGCCCCTGTCTCATCTTAATCACTAAATCCACACTGTAACAGACAGCTAACATATTCTCCAGATTGTACGCTGGTAATTAATCACCTGTTTTACCGACACATTCCTCAACTGAAAGACAAGTCACCGTGGAAGGAAGAGTCATGCCTTTCTTCAGACACTGTTACCTGTCTAAAAAATGTGTACTGAAAAATGCACACAAAAATGTGAATTTTGCTTAAATCCCTGATCATGATTGCAAATTTGAAATCAGTAAGTTGTAGAAGGCTAATTTTAGTGGGAGGATACTGATTACTCACCAACTACCTGTAATGACCCTTATCAGCAGTTTTGATCAATGTCTCTATCTGTCTTGCAAATCTTTCCCCACACTAATTGCTACAAACAACCCTTAGCTATGATACATTATACATATCTGACAATAGTTGTTACATCACTCTGTATCACACTGTCATTGTCAAATATCCTTCCTCAATTGGAGCCTGAAGATAAAGCAAGACAGATACAAGGTGCACAATATGCACATACATGTCCATGAACCTTTTCCCTGTTGACTAATCATTTGACACCACGATTTGTATTCGTAACTGTCTGGTTAACCTGTAGTAAAAGGTTGAAATCTTGATTGTTGCTTAGAAAAACGTCCTCTACATATGGTATGTCATGTGGTAAAATATGTATGTCACAGGATAAACTATGTATCATAAACTACTGGTAGTTTGGTACAAGTTCGTTCTGTTTCCAGCTGACTGTGACTGCCAGCCAGTGCCAGGTGTGTTGGAAAAACGATTACATCAGCAAGTTGTAACGCAGATAACAGCAAGGTTAAAGGTTTAACTTGTTTGTGAAACTTTGAACAGGAACTGTTATGAGGAAATTGTTTTAACTAACAACAAAGTTTGACTTTGCACCTTCGCAAGAGACTAACTAAATACTCGTCTATAATGTTGGTCATGTTGACTGGATCATTGGAAAAAAGAACAGTTAAACTAAACAGGAAGTTGCTGTTTAGGGTGCATTTGATACAGGAATCTTTGTTCAATGTTACATTATCGACCATATTGTAGCAGCCTGGGAAATTCTGATGGCTGCAGTGCTTATAGTACGAGTCCGTGGGAAAGTGCGTGGGTTTACAGACAATTTTCAAAACCTATACACAGAAAGACAAAGAACAGAAGTTGGAAAAACATTGTACCCGAGAAGTATTTTCCTGTTTTCATACAAACTTAGGACCTAAAGCATTATCATTAAGTGTCCACGTCAGCTTTGATGTTGTGTTTTGAATACACACTAACTATTCCTAAACTGTGAACTGTGAATTCCAACACTAAAAATAGCTGAGATACTGCTGAAAGAGCTCTGTGGACATGTTGAAAAGGAGGGCTAGTATACCTACGTTATCTGTATCTGAATAGTGGTTTCAGTGAAATATAATTACTACCCAGAATGGTGCATAGGGTGATAAATACCCCCTTCTGTGTGTTGGGCCATTGACACGAATACTTACGACTACCAACCTAATGAACCTATGATATTCCTACAACCCCCGCTGTGATTACAATGAATGATTTCATTTTATCATGAGAATCACGTGCATGTAACACTCAGATATTGTTGACGACTGAGTCACTACAGTAGGCCTCTGACTCTGTTGGCATTTTTGCTTAAGCAACAAGAGGTTTGACGTTAATCGAGGAATGTCAACATTTATCCAGAACACTCGTTCTCTCACAGCTCGCTGATTCAAATGGTAAATATTGAAACTTGTGATGATATCAAGTGGAAACATCGCTCTTATATGAAAAGGATAAGCTAATCTTGAATTCTGAATGACTGTAAACAAATATGGGCGAAACACCTAGGCTGTAGGAATGCTCATTCTAAGTTACACCACATTACACATGGAGAAATTTTAAACAACAAATACAAACCTTCAGGGTGATCTCACATCCTTGTCCTTTCCCCACAGTCATGGGCTCCTTGGTGAGGGCGAAGACTCCATTCGGAGTCTTTAAGAAACCCTTCATGGGATTCATTATGTCTTGTGAGGGACTGCTTCCGTGTCTTCAAGGTCCAAATTCCATGGCACCTGTGCTGAATTCAAGACTAGCTAAGACCTTGGCGACAGAGTGGAGAGTTTAGTAAGACTCTTGAAAACCCAACGGATTGAAAAATCGGTTAAAAGAACGTCTTAGCCGCTCCTCAGAGGGTTTTGTAGCGTCTACCTGGCCGATCCTTGCCTCTGCCAGCCACAATGCACGGCTGGATCATGTGTCCCATGTTGGATACAACGCACACAATGGGGGAAAACTCCGATCAACAAGTTGACAGCGCAAAGGGCATGCGTCCCGCTGCCATGGCAACACAGGTGACAGCCGCCCCGCCGGGCAGGTGTGCCGAGCAGCTCACCTGGCGGGAGCGCCGCCTTGCGGGAAATGTACGCATTACAGGTACTCGCGGCCTTTCACGAGTGTTGTCACGAATAGGCACATAGCACAGAACCACAATATAACATGTATTACTAGGCATGCAGATACTGTATGTATGGAAAGTAGCTACAAAAAGAAACTTCAGGAAAACAAAACCATCTCGGGCCGGCCATCCCGTTGGACGGGTTACTTCATGGCAGCAGCCCGCGCAAGTTGGAAGCTGCTATCCTTGGTCACAAAACGGGTGTTTTTCCCCGTAAAGCTGTCCCAGACAAGCTTGGCAGTTACTCTGAGATATTCTACAGCTTCTTGTGACAAGTCTGGTCCCCATTTTTCGACAGGTAAGCCAAAACGTAACCGAAAAAAACTGCCAACTTCTGAAGTGAAGACCCACTCAGTGTCTTTCCAGACCTAAATGTCAAAGGTCGGATGTGCCAAAATTTTGGGGGGAGTCGTGTATGCATATATTTTCTCAAACATAAATTGCTAGCAATATAAAAGTAACCCATGTCCTAAACTTTACATATACTATTGTCAAGCAATTTATTAGCAATGAATTTATCAAACTTAATAATTTTCTCGTTCAGTTTTTACGCTATATATATTATTATCTTAATTACGCCCCTATATTTGTTGTGTTCCCTACCAGACAACATGGGGGATGACGAGGTGACAGCGTTGGTGATCCTGGCCGAAGGCGCCGAGGAGATGGAGACCGTCATCTCGGTGGACGTCATGCGCCGGGGAGGGGTGAGCATCGGGGATAAACTGTAGACAGTTGAAAAGACCTGGAAAGCCCTGGGCAAGAGAGAGCCAGTGCATGTTTAAAGCCCTTTACAACGAATTGTTGTGGGCAATCTGTTCTGTGCCAGTTGAAGCAAAACCTCCTTGGTTGAACAGTTGGAAAAAATTAGAACAGGAACAAGGTGGAATGCAAAGAAATATTTAGTTCAAGAGTCTCGTATTATAACTGTTACAAGGCATCACAATGGCTTGATCCCACAATTGTATCAAGTATGGAACTGTATTCAGATGCCCCTCCCCCAGAATTTATTGAAGGGGGTGTGGCCATAGTAAGCATTGCACGAAATATAGGTCATCTGTGGGTATGGTATGACAATTGGCAGAAGTGTAACATCATGAATTCAAAGTTGTACAGAACATGCTGATAGTAATAACGCAGATGTCATATTGCATGTGTATGGTGACCATACAAATGCAATATGACATCTGCGTTATTATATTAAGCAACAGTATGGACCAGCAACAGTATGGACCATACTATGGTCCATATTGTTGCTTAATATAATAATGCCACAAATTTGACCATGTTGTGTGCCTGTCCCCCAGATCAAGGTGACCCTTGCAGGGCTGGCTGGAACTGACCCGGTCAAGTGTAGCCGTGACGTGGTCATCTGTCCGGACACCAGTCTGGACGAGGCTCGCAAACATGTCAGCATCTTGTGTAGAAATCACTTTCCTTTCTGTTTTTGTTGTTGTGTGTATGCAGTATTTAGTAATAACATTGTAGAACAGGATCTAGACATCATGGGACATATGACAGTATGCTATGTTTTGTTCGGTTGGTATTTAAGAGCACATAAATGTAATGAGTTTTTTATGCAAATCACATGGAACGGATGATACATCTGTCTGTTAAAGTGTCATGACTGAAGAACACTTATATTTCCCAGGGTCCCTATGATGTGGTTGTGTTGCCTGGTGGACTGGGAGGGGCCAAGAACCTGGCTGCCGTAAGTTATACAATTTGTCGCTTTCACCATTGATTATTTGTATGTTATGTTATTATACTATATCTGTGTATAATGTCCTTGGTTACACGTACATTATGGGCCATGTCATACACTTGGAAACAGCTGTAATTTTGTATGTTACTAATAAGACTGCCATATTGTTTCCCTGTGATGTCTATAGTCTGCCAAGGTGAAGGAAGTGTTACAGGAGCAGGAAGGGAAGGGGAAGCTGGTGGCTGCAGTGTGTGCAGGTCAGGGTCTTTATAACCTAAAACCTAAGGTAAACCTAAGGTTTAACGCAACAGGGAGAAGTTTAAATCAAACATGAAATGAGACAAGAAGCTATCTGTAACAGTGACGCTTTCAACTTTGTTTTGTGTAGTTTTGCATGTGAGAGATTGTGTCCTTGTTCATACAAATTGAAGAGGTTACCAACAACAAACCCTTTGCATCTCTCAGGTCCCACTGCGTTGGTGAGCCATGGTATTGGGAAGGACAAGACAGTCACCTCTCACCCCAGTGTGCAGAAGGTGATGGAGGAAGGTAATGCCCTAACATTTACAGTATCCTCTATCCAAAAATTAAGATTGATCTCAAGCAATTTAAGGAGTAGATGACACCAAGTTGTGCTGGAGCCTGTTAGTTTCAATATACATGTACCATGTACGTAGGCATCATGGTCATGGATGTTAGCCTGACATCCAAACCTGTTATAGCTGCAAGTCTCTTTCATTGTAAGGATAAAAGACTTGGCAGCTATGATAGGTTTTGATACCAAGCACCATAGATGTGTGCAGGAGAGTATTGTAAATGTACCATGTTATGTCCTGCCACTTTAGATCTGCAAGTGTTTAAGTGTAAATCTGTAGGTGTCGTGATACTCTCATCTGTAGTACCAGTGTCTATGTTTAATCTAGACCTCTCCTGTTGTGTTTCAGCCGGCCATCCCTACACAGAAGCCCGGGTGTCCAGAGATGGTCACATCATCACCAGCCGGGGGCCCGGAACCTGCTTCGAGTTTGCTCTCCAGATTGTGGAGGCACTCCGAGGCAAGGAGGTGGCTGACAAACTGGTCCCTCCCATGCTCCTCAAACTGTAGTCTTGTCCTGACGATCCTCCAGGGATCTAAAGCTTTCTTTGTGAAGACTTGGCTATCAATGCAGCTGGAAAATCTTCAAACTGAAATGGTGAATTAGATATGTCATGTTGCTAATGACTGTAACCGGTGCAATAGCTCAATTGGTAGAGTGCTCGCTTTGTAACCGGGAGGTCGTGAGTTCAAACCCCGGCCGGGTCATACCAAAGACTTTAAAAATGGTACACACTTCTTTCTCTGCTTAGCACTCAGCACAAGTGATGAGAAAAAGTGTGGGGAGGTCAAACACACAGCACTACCAGCGGACTAGCCCTCTGCTGTAGTGCATTGCACTACTGTGTGTCGCCCAAGGGCTACAGAAATGGATATGGGCACCACCCTACGCTCTGCATAAGAAGCATGGGAGACCTTTCCTTTCCTTCCTTTTAATGACTGTAAAGGAATTGTTAGAGAAGCAGGAAAACAAATTGACAAGTAGAAAAGACTGACATTGACAAGTAGGAAATACTGTGTTAAGAAGTTAAGTCTGTCCACTGCTGCTGTGAACATGATTTTCCTATCATTGTAGAAACAATACTGATGTAAAGGGGGCTGTAAGCTGCTCCATCATGAAAAAAGCAGAGCTTTTGACCGCAGAAACAACTTATTTTATTTGTAAAATTATCTTCACAAATGGTATATTCTTTGAGTAAGTCACTCTGATCAAAAGAAGCTCAAGGTATTCTATGATTCTGGGTGAAGTAAAGTATTGACAATGCGACTACTGGTGTTCTGTTTGGTGTGCTTCTGTTATGTAGTCATAATATCATCTACTGTCATAACCAACAATCACAGGCTTAATTTACACAAACCCTTCCTGAATTGTAAA
>NW_017804131.1:2587504-2593123 GCF_001625305.1 Branchiostoma belcheri
ACACCAGATTTTAACTGAAACACAAGATTGTATGAAAACACATGTCAGGAAAGAAACAGGAAAACTTTCCAAATGCACAAAACATCCCTCCTGCAGTCCTGTGTTTTATGTCTGATATGACTTCTCAGGTGCAATTAACTTCAATAAAATAACAAGTAAATGTCTGATAACAAAAAAAAATTACTTAAGTATATTCATTACTATTGGTAAAACTGGCAGTTTACTAACATGTTGCTAAATGTGTACATAAACAGTAAAATACTTAATATCATTTTCCCTCATGATTAAAGCTTTAACAGTGCTGATACATGACAATTTATTTCCATCTTAAAATGAGGGATGTACACCTCTTAAGATCTGATTCTTCCCATTGTCAGGATGAGCCACAACATTTGCGATGTCATATCCGCATGCTACCACAGGTTGTTACAACATTACGTACTTTGTCTCCCATCTGCAGAGCTACATACCAACATTTCACTGTTGGCAATAACCTGAGTTGGGCTAGATTTTAATACTCCAATCAAAGTGGTCTAGATCAGATAGATACCACCTGTCTATGTTCTAACAAAATATTACTCCATCACCATCTTACAAATTATTACTGGGTGGTAAATCACAACATTTCTAGACCTTGGCAGGCAGTATGATTCAGCATAGTATCCAGCTATCTAGAGCATTTACCAAGCCACATTGTTTGATTGATTGATTTCATTGCAGTAGTAGTGATTATTGCATAACTCTCAGCTCCAACATGTGACAAGATGGTCCCCAGTTCACCATCGATAGGACAAATGCAGCACCTAAATCCTCCAGATCTAGAGGTTTGTATCCACATGTCATAAATAGTTTGTTCACATACAAATATAGACATTTGGGAGTGAAGAATTCACCAGACTATACAATATTAAGAACGGTACAGATATGGGGGCAACTTTAGCCCAACTAAGGACAATCTTGTCACATGTCTTCCTATTGTCAACCACTCCTTGCTTGCTCCAACAGAATCCAACCATACTTAAGAGAGAACCTTGCACTTTTAAAAACTGCTTCAAGCAGCATATCCAAATTTTGGAGGTACATCACATCTACAAGGCTTTCACACCTCTAGTAATAATAAGGGAGACAAAGCTTTTCCCCCCAGTCCATTGATCTCTAGTGTACCCATGTGAAACATTTTTTATCATAATTACTGTATCGTTCAATGATGCCATCAGTAAATGGTACCGGTATATGATCTACATAGGACTGAATCTGTAACAGATGGTTCTGTTGGAGTGCCTTCTATATTAATCTGTTCAACGAGCTGAGAGATGCGAACAATACTACAGCCAAGTGTTACAGTAGGCTGGGTGCTGTCTCAGCTATAAGCTGTGAACCAAGACAGTACCCAGGAATATCTGTGAGGAAACCAGCCCTTCCTCCTAGAGGCTGCTTCCCGTCCCCTCCTCCCCCATGACCAACTTTCTGTAGATGCGGTTCATCTGTTCCAGGAAGATGAAGGTGATGACGGTGTGGGGGCCCAGGCGGAAGTAGTACGGCGTGAAGCCCTTCCACAGGCTGAACAGACCCTCATTCCTGATCACCTTGTACAGCACGTCCAGCGCTCCACGGTACTCCGCCTTCCCATCAACTACCTTCATGTTCTGTATCCTGTACAGAAGCGACATGGGGATAAAACAGTGGTGAGAGACTTAGAAGACATGGAATTCACGTCGGAGGGAGCGAGAAGCATGGGACAGAAGAGAGTGGAAAGCAGCAGTGCTAATCAGCACCTTCAAAAGATAGGAGCAGGAATGACGATGATGATATTGAACATCCAAGAATATGATATCTCTTTTAGCACAATGTGTAGCTCAAATGTCAAACACATATTGTAACTCACTCACTCACATATCCAGGCTATGTTTATACTGCTGCGGGGATCCCTGACACAGAAGTAAGTGGTCTTTGCTGTATTGGCTTTTTGTATTGTTTAACTATGAATTGGCTTCAGTGGATACTTACTTATGCAAAGTCTTTCTGTAAACAGGTTGAGTACTGACCTGGTTTTTGCAATGTCCACTGGCATGGAGGCAGCAGTGGTGACCAGACCACTGATCATACTGGCAGCAAAGTGACACAGGATGTTATCTCCGAACCAACCTAAGAAAACAAACAACAACAACTATAAGTGAAGCAAATACTTACGGTAACATATGAAACTTTTGATGCAAATTCAAAATCATCATTTTTTTTCATTTAGCATGCATGACAAGGGTTTACAGTCTAGCTGAATTGAAATCATTTCAAAATTTCAAGACACAAACCTGTGCCCAGCAGGAACTGCTTGGCTTGAGAGTAAGACGCCAGCTGAGCTGCATTCACCACTACAGCTCTAGACACTGTAGGGCCACAACCCTGCAACACAAATATATCACCAATGCATTGTCGGTCTTAAATGATTGCTTATTACAGTAGCATGCACTGGTGGCATGGGCTTACCCATACAGCAGTTCTTTGTTGGTTACAGAATGTCAGTAGGAAGATGGTATCTGTATCGGTAAAAAATATACACCTAAGACTACAGTACAACTTACATTTTTCAACACTAATCAAAGCCTCTTGGTTTCACATTTAACCAATGCAAATATCTGCAGACAGTATTTTACTGCTTTCAGTTGTGGTTTACAATTTGGGACCTCACCTTTCCCTGTTTCTTCCTTATTGTTTTTATCTGTCTACTCTGAACTAAGGATACTTACTCTCCATAGTGTAAAGAGGCCTTCTTCTCTAGTTATCCGAGCCAAGGCATTAAAAACACTGCTGTAGTTCCTTCTTTCAGCTACCGGTAATCTACAAAAAGGGGGACAAGATGTTCCAACATTTTAGAAATACATGTACATGAGAACAGCATATGGGACTTTTTGTTCTTAATTACACGTATATAACATATTCAGGCATGACACACCAAAATTGGTTCAAAGGATTCTAAAGAGAATAAGACAACAGATGGAAGTTTATTAAACATTTATAAAGAAATAAGGAAGGAATACAATATGTAACAATAAGTTACAAAATCTGGAAGGAAAACCGATAATGTTGAGTCAGCCTCTGAATGGTGCTGTATTTTTCTGTTGTGTACAAATCATTACAACCTGTATCAGTCAGTGAAAGTTACTTGGAATACAAGGAAGCAAACTAGGTCCTTACCTCCCATCAGCTGTCATCCTTATAAGTGAGATCTCAGCAGGAGTCCCAACGAACGCACCGATTGCACCTGCTGTCATACCTGGGTGGACGGGAGACAGTAAGCTTTGTCTACTAGTATGTCCAAATACCTAAATTGTCTAGTTTCTCATGCAAATTACTAGTTAAGTGTATTACTTCTGAATTAAGAAGAGGTCTTGTACGTACCTATCCCAGCTTTCATGAAGAAGTTGGGAGGCTGGCCATCCTTGCTAAACTTCTCAAACAGGATGGTATAGATGCCCAGACGTGTAGTGGTGTAGGAGGCCTGTCGTAGCAGTCCTGCAGACAACCTGCACAGAGAATTAACTTGAAGTTATAAAACCAGCACACTTGTTGGTCCAACTGACTTTGTGCCATTTATGACCTTTTACTCTTGAAGCTATTGAAGTAAACATTTCATAAAGGTGACACAGACAAAGGACCATCAAAAATGAAAACAGTTAGAAAGAAGGGTTGGTACAACAAGCTTGTACATGTAATTCCTTTTCATATCTATGTCTTTATCTTGAGACATTTGACTTGTCAACATTAATAAGAGATAGCAGTTACACTCACCCTGTATACATGCCAATGATGCCTTCACTTCTCAATATACTTGACACAGCATGAAAACTGGTCTTATATTGTCTCTTTCCTCCTCCTTCACCTAATACAAGAACAAGTGTTTACAACATATGTTAAGTCCATGTGGTACAAGAACTACATGAAAACAAAATTACATGACACTTCATTTCCATGATGTACTGTAACCCTACTTAAATGACACTGACTGATTCAATAGCCACTAGGAAATCATGTTTGAAATAAACATAAACAAACAAATATTTTACATTCTTTATCAAGTATCACAAGATAGAATTTCACTTGTGGATAAAAACCTGATAAACATACTCACCACTTAGCTGCATTCTATTTTTCACCAGGTCGAGAGGTTGAACAAATAGAGTTGCACCCATGCTAAAATTGAAAAGTAAATTGTCAGTCATGAATAATAATGGTGAACTGAAAAAAAGTCAATTTTAGATACTGTAAATAATTATAGAGAAATATGCAAGTAAGCTACACTATCCTAGTTGGCCCTCTGCCCTGAGTTACCCACCATGCTAATAGTAATACATGTACTACATGACTACAACATGTAATAGATGACAAACTGAGTGACACATGTTTTTCTACTGTGGTTTGCAACTTAGGTATATTCATGCCTCCAAGACTTCCAACTCTGTCCTAGGAATGAAGTGGTCAAACAGGTTATAAGTACTTTTCTGTAACCACTGTATTTCTTATGCAAAGTGATGAAAATATATACATGCATCTTTTGAAGTTGCATCAATGCAAAAGTAAAACATCGTGACCTCTTTAAATTTCTTGTACAATTCTATTTTTAATCAAAATCATAAGAAGTGTAATACACAGAAACATCACTACATATCAGATCAATACAACACAGCTGTTGCATCATCATACAAACTGTCAATTTGACTCAATGGTTGCCTTGGGTCACTGACCAACAATAAGAAGGGTAGGTAATGTCTATTGTTTTTATTCCTAATTAGCCTCAGGCCACTTCTTGAACTATCATTTAAGGTCGGAACTATTGTCATTTGGAATCCTCAGAGAGAAGGGAGTTTTACATGACAACAGAAAACTTCAATTACTTGCAAATCAAATATCAAGCTCAGTACTAGTACTAGTCAGCATTTCCACATGTTTTCATTTC
This sequence comes from Branchiostoma belcheri, assembly GCF_001625305.1. NCBI lineage: Eukaryota > Metazoa > Chordata > Leptocardii > Amphioxiformes > Branchiostomatidae > Branchiostoma > Branchiostoma belcheri. The sequence continues at coordinate 2,592,456 of NW_017804131.1, forward strand.
TATAGACATTAAATCCTGAAAAAAAACACGTCCCAATGCACAAAGAAGATGTCCTATGGATTATGACTGTTGAAAGTCAATCTAGTATGACAGGAGGGCGTGAACCCAGCCCCACACGTCGCGCACTCTGGCTCTGCATTCGATTAACTACAAAACTTGTCTGCTTCAGAGGCAAGCACAGCACAGGGGGCGGGGGCGTGACTACTAGTATACAAGAACATTCCTTTTTGTAACTATAGAAGTTTTAAAAACCTAGCGACTCGGTGCAGCAACAGGAGAATGTAAAATCAAAGCACACATTCCGGCAAATGTCACAAAACTGCGATGATCTAGACGGCTATATTGAAAACCCCAGTCCTAAGCCTTGCGACAGAACAAAGAATTGCAAAACGCCGGCTGACAAGGACACATTCTAACCCAATTATGCGTGCGTTTTCAAGCTTAGCATAGCATTGCACTAGTACAAATAGATGGGCAATACTTCTGTTAAAGATTTATGGGCTTGTAAGTAAGTACTTACCCCGCAAGCCCTCCGAAGAGGAACTTGATGTACTTGGGCATCGTCTTCTTCGCGTCTGTCTGGGCAGCCATCTTGGGAAAAGAGGGTGAAAGGTCATCTTTGTTTGACGTCATCAAAATAACAAAATTCACTAAAGTGTCTATAATGG
>NW_017804131.1:2593143-2594327 GCF_001625305.1 Branchiostoma belcheri
GAAAATATATAAACATCCATTCTTTTAAAGTTGCATCAATGACAAAAGTAAAACATCATGACCTCTTTAAATTTCTTGTACAATTCAATTTTTTATCGTAATCATAAGAAGTGTAATACACGGAAACATCACTCCATATCAGATCAATACAACACAGCTGTTGCATCATCATCAAGCAAATAATCAAAGGTTGCCTTGGGTCACTGACCAACAATAAGAAGGGTTGGTAATGTTATCTGTCTATTGTTTTTATTCCTAATTAGCCCCAAGCCACTTCTTGAACGATCATTTGAGGTCGGAACTATTGTCATTTGGAATCCTCAGAGAGAAGGGAGTTTTACATGACAACAGAAAACCTCAATTACTTGCAAATATCAAGCTCGGTACTAGTACTAGTCTGCATTTCCACATGTTTTCATTTATATAGACATTAAATCCTGAAAAAACACGCCCCAATGCACAAAGAAGATGTCCAATAGATCATGATTGTTCAAAGTCAATCTACAGTATGACAGGAGGGCGTGAACCCAGCCCCACACGTCGCGCACTCTGGCTCTGTATTCGATTAACTCTACTCCAAAACTTGTCTGCTTCAGAGGCAGGGGGGGAAATGATACTATCCCATCATCCTTTGCAATACACATCCCACAACACGTGTCCCAGATGGCTGACTGTCAGCACCAGGCATATAGTCCTGTCATGTTTCCTTTAAAAGTGCAGCAATGGCAACAATTTGACCAGTAATTTTTGGTTCTTTGAATCATCAAAGGACTCAAGTAGTGTATGAGGCTATCTGACTTTTGTAACTTATGTACAACTTCTTACATTGTGTCTTAAACATTTATGCAAACATTTGCTTCAAAAATGGTGCTCAAACTTCACCAAACTAAAGTGCTTTTCTACAAACTCTGTTGATTGGTGATATTATACATCTTGTGCATCAGAAAACCCCAAATGCACCATAAAGCACCCATGGGAAACAGAAGAAAATATTATATTTGATATTATTTATGTAATAATCATCAACAAATGCAATTTTCTTCCGTTTCCCATGGGTGCTTTTTGGTGCATTTGGGGTTTTCTGATGCACAAGATGTATATTATCACCAATTAACAGAGTTTGTAGAAAAGCACTTTAGTTTGGTGAAGTTTGAGCACCATTTTTGAAGCAAATGTTTGCATAA
>NW_017804131.1:2594347-2623657 GCF_001625305.1 Branchiostoma belcheri
CATCCTTTTGTAACTATAGAGTTTAAAACCTAGCGACTCGGTGCAGCAACAGGAGAATGTAAAATCAAAGCACACATTCCGGCAAACGTCACAAAACTGCGATGATCTAGACTGCTATATTGAAAACCCCAGTCCTAAGCCTTGCGACAGAACAAAGAATTGCAAAACGCCGGCTGACAAGGACACATTCTAACCCAATTATGCGTGCGTTTTCAAGCTTAGCATAGCATTGCACTAGTACAAATAGATGGGCAATACTTCTTTTAAAGATTTATGGGCTTGTAAGTAAGTACTTACCCCGCAAGCCCTCCGAAGAGGAACTTGATGTACTTGGGCATCGTCTTCTTCGCGTCTGTCTGGGCAGCCATCTTGGGAAAAGAGGGTGAAAGGTCATCTTTGTTTGACGTCATCAAAATAACAAAATTCACTAAAGTGTCTATAATGGCAAGAAATTCACATTCTTTGACATCTTATTGGTTGTTTTAAGCAGATGAGTCCTGACATGTGCGTCTAAACTGCACACTTTTAGTATTTTGCCTTCTTAAAAATATGACATCACGTGACTCAAAGGTTAGGGACAGTGCATTCTTACTGTCGATTGATGCTGAAAGATTCGCTGAACACAAAAATTGTTCTCAATCACAACTTTCCAACACATCTGAAGTCAGTTAGTCATACATTAACTCTGTATGGTATCTGAGTCAGTGCTTCAATTGGGACAGTTGTATCAATATTTCGATATTTTGAAACATCTGACATTGAGTAGCGGTTTGCCCCCGGTGATATAGATAAGAGTTCGCCATACTGGTTGAGATTCAGCAAGACTCGGACAGGGATGGTCGGAGTTTCCAGCTCCAGCGTGTGCGCTGAACTTGACTAACTGTTAAAAGACCAGCCCTGACACCTTCAAGACATTCATAACTTGTCTAAGAGGAAGGTAAGGCTGAATTTCTGTCGGAATTTCTCTTCATTTTCCAGTTGTTTTGCGTTGCGGAAGATGCGGATGTGCTGTAGACGGCCCTCCCGAGTTGAATCTCTTTTCCCAAATCAGGGAAACGTTTACGCGGATGTGTATCATTTTACGAAGAAAACCACTCATTATACAACGTTGCAGGGCAATTTTTTTACTCGGTAGAGTCACATAGCTTATAACGGATACGTGTGCAAGATTGTGTGGTGGAAAATTCTGTCTTCGTGTCACTTCCAACTCCAGTAACGTTATAATATTTTCATTCCGAATATGATACACGTACTAGCAAATTTCTGAGTATACCGAAGGCTGAATAGTTGTTGTCACGTCAGTTGGAAAGTTAAGAGAAAAAAATGGACGTCAAAAACACGTGGTAGGCTATAATACCACGAGTTGTCCAAAATATAATGTTGCTCTTCGACTCGAGAATTAAAGCCATTTCATTCATATTTTGTATCAGTTGGGGTAGAACTGGTAAAAATTTTAGCATCTTTGGAATCTTAAAACATCTCCAACCTTAAGACTATTGATAATTTCGAAAAGAAATGTTGATGTGTATACTTAAAATGGAACTGTGGCACAATGCCATGATTGACATATACTGTGTTCTTTGTGTTGGTTAGTAGTAAATGCCCACCCATCTAAAGACAATGATGCATTGTTCTACTCTACATTGTCAGCATGGTTAATTTTAATTGCACATGCCACACCAGTTTATGACTGTACAATAAGTACAACGTTAGTATGGATGACACATTCAGCCGAGGGAGTTACAGCTCTTCCACATCGTGAGGATTTCCAGACTATAATATTTATTGACTGTAACTTCCAAGAAGATACGTAGTTCAAGTTACAACTTGCAACCTGAGCTCTTCACATGTTACTGAGTATGTATAAGAGATATGGGCATATGGCTATTGTGGTGTATGAACCAGTGCTATTTTGTTATTATTCATTTTAAGAACTTAGGTCAACTTCCAAGGACTGGTACCGTTACCAGTGGTCGAAAAAATACTGTAGTTTTCTGGCAAAATGACAAAAATGAAGCTCTTCAAGATATTGATATGGTTTATTTTTCTAGGAACAATAATTAACCTTGTGTCTATTGAATCTAAGTTAGCTGCTATGTGGTGACTGCATGACAAGAGGAAGGAAAGACAGTTGTTCAGGTAAACTTTATTCCACTATGGGATATTTGTTTGAACTCCATGCAGTGACATAGCATTGTTCATTTCATTCTAGCTAACATTCAAGATATACTTATATCATAACAATTTTGGGACTGAAATCTGTAGTGAAATTACAACGTATTCATAGTATCATACTGCAAAGACATGTAGGCTAATTTTTTATACTAGCATGTGTGTACGTACTATTAACTGTGAAAGCAAGTTTGTGTGTATGTGCACTGCGGTGACTACCTGTGTATGTCACAAAGTGATTAGGGATAACCTGTGAGGCTGGTATTTCATGACCTATATGTCACGTGGATAGCCTAAGGAAATGTAGTGCCCCTTACTTAGGTAAAGTATGACCCTATGTTCAAATGCATTGTTCATCATATTCACATTCACTGACAAGTGAACTGAATGATACATAACATTTTTGACATCTCATAAAATTGTTGATTGACTTTAAAATAGGAGACAGTGTTGGCTTGCTTGCTGGCAAGTGTTTTCCTTTTGAGGGTTGGGTCATTGACAGCCTGACCCATAACACACAAGTAGGTCCAGCAATCAGTGCCTAACTGATGAGGGTGGCTGTGGTATAGTTTACTTGGGGGCATGTTGTCCCTGGAGCAGAGAAACTGATCTGTGTAGGTCCTAGAAACAGTCTGGCACCCAGGCCAGTCACCTTACCATCAGTAGTATGCTTGGGGCAATAGAACTTCTCTATAGATCACAAGGAGGAAGTAGCTCTGTCCTCTAAGCTTAATGAGGGTAAGTCAACCCATGTTCACTCTGGCACAAATACATGTACATGTGCCCTGGTTATTAGGTGCAGTTCCAGAGACTTGGGACTTGAGAGATTTTATTTAGAAAATCCATTAGTGGACGTGTGCCCAACGGACGTGTGCCCAACGGCATACCACTTATCTTCCTGGACTTTCAACAACAATTGTAGCAACAGAAGGGTTCTGTTGGTCAGGTAGGGAGGTTCCTACCTTATTCCAGCTTCAAAGTTTGCCAGCTTTGGTACCATCCTTGTGAGTTAAATTGTTAATAATAATAATGATATTGTTAATGATAATAATAATAGCCACCCAATAAAATTAATTACCTCTTGGTAGCAATTATTAGGACAGGATGATACAAGTGCAGACCTGAAGCCAAGGAAACAAAAACAATAACAAACATCTAGTAATCTGCAGTGAACAGTCACATTGACAACATCATCAAATGCAAAAATGTATGAAATGAACTCATTCAACCCAGAGAAAGAAATTGTGTTCTAATGAAGATATTTATTTCAAATTTACATTTTACATTATTTACATTTTACCTCTGTACATATTATTACCAGTATTGCTTGCACAAACCTTCAAAATCTGCTGCTGCAACTATGTTTTGAACATTTGGATAGACTTTGGTTGCTTCAAAATGTATCTGTTTAACTGTCAAGTTTATATTTGAGTCATACAACCCCAGTGCCGTTGAGTCATGACGATGTATCAGATACCACACATACCTACAAGCCTTCGGCGTACCAGGGTGGGACACGTGGGTGACATGTGGAATTTATCCAACATCTATTTCTGTATTGGTATTACAGATCTAGGTATAGTCACCTAAAAATGGCAAACTGTTTCAGGTTTTCTTTGTCAGACTTTTAGTGGTGTGTGTTTAAGGCGAGGCAGTAGATAGCAACGAGCCGTGATTGATTTGTATGTAATCACAGATCGAAATAGTTTTTGGCATGCTGTTTAATGAATTGGTCAGCCCCCAACTATCCTCAGCTTTGCATTATCCCTGGCAAGAAGGCATTGGATACTCTACTTGTAGGGACACTCATGATGAAAAGCAAGGCATCGGGGGAAATCAAGTACCACTAGATTTGTAGCTGTAGCTATATGAGATATTTTGACCTATACCATAATTCTGTTGAACAGGTACAGTATTAAGATATATGAAGCATTACAAGATGTTTTATTGCAAAAGGAGATCTTGCTGTACACGGAATCCCCACTTGTGTTCTGCCAGCCTACCTTGTATTGATATTAATCAACATGTATGTGACAGTGTATACATATATATAATAATCGGGTTGATTGCTTTTACTGTTAGGGTGGCTCACAGTGCATTGTGTCAGTATCTATCATGGTTGTTATGGACTTTTATTCTGTAGGGTTACACGATATTGAAATTCCATATGCTATCTCCTGGTTTTGAGTTGTCCTTCATTCGACACTGAATCCATCTGAATGACGTCAATTCCATCAGCCCGGCTTAGTTTTAGCCATCAGAATGTTTGCTGACGTAGATTATAATAAGACAGAGTAGGCTTAGTTTCTTTGATGTGCGCAGATGTGTATTGAAGGATGCGTAGACAAAACATGACTTGCATATTGCAGTGACTGAGTGAGTACCGGTATATAGATTTGTATGTTATCACTGGCAAGTTTGTTTGATGTCTCCAAATGGCATATGGCTCTTCAGAAACATAGTCGTGTATGCTTGGATTTCTAATTTTGCATATTGACTTTGAAGTTATGACAGACATTTGTTTTTCCATGCAACTTTGTTTGATAGATTACTAGTACATGCAGAAAGTTGTTTTTCTCTTGTGGCTCATAAATGTGCTAGAAGAGGCACATCAGCTCTATCATTCTGTGTTCTTCGTCCTGATGTTGTGCTCTCATGTCATGATGTTGTCAGTATGTCATAGAATCTGTCTTCAGCCTGCAAAGGAAGCAATTTCCAATAAGTAGTAGCTAGGAGAAAATTCATATTCATTATGGCATTAGTTAGCAGAGAGGTTGTAAAAAAACAACTTGTTTTCAGTCCTCCCCTGCCACACCCTGATTTATTTACAAAGGGACTTACATAAATGTTGTTGATCCTACACTGCCTCCAATTCAATCTATTTGTAACTGTGGGAAGATCAGCATACTAGTAGCCTATTAAAGATTTATATAACAACGGAAACAAAGTCCACACTGCTGATACAAGCTCGTCAGTTGATCAGTACTATTGGAGAACCATTTGGCACAACAACCATCCTGTGAATTAGGGGTTATTTTACCCAGGTTAGTTCTCATTTATTGATGATAATGTGACAGTGTCTGTTTGATCTAGGCACCACAAGAAGGATATCAGTGTCACTGTAACCTATAAACTGTTTGCTGTCTGGTTATAAAGCAAAACATATTGGAGATACAAAGTCCATGTCACAAAAGTGTAATAAACAAATGAGAAATTCAGTACTGTATCTGTATAGCCGGTATAACCGCCCTTTGACGTAACATACCAGCTTCGATACCTACCTAACCTTGCCAGCTTTGTCTCATCCTTGTATAAACATGTCATGATGATCGTACATATGTGATTAGTCCTCTAAATGAATGTGTATCTAGTTTTCTTGGTTTGACGTCATGTGTTGCTCTATCCTTGCTCCTTTCTCTGCTGGAAGCAGTGTGTCCTTCCAGTGAGGTGCTGGTATTGATAAAAGATATGCACGAAGTGAGGTTATTCTGGAGATGATATATTGTCCATGTCCTTAATCAGACTAACCTTCATTTTTAGATGTTTGTATAACCATGTCACAGCCTGTTTTTGGTTACTCTCATGGCCATCTTTCATTTCCTGGCAGGTCATGTATTCATTTATGACAGCTACTGGGTGTCTGTGCTTTTTTATATGTATTTCCGTATATGTAAGCTAACTTATAATAAACTGTAATATTAAGTAAAAGAAACATGTATAGTGCCTGAATGCCGAAATATACATAGGGAGTACTTCTTAGCTCCAGCATAAAAACTTAAAATACTCATAAATCATCATTCACATTCACAATTATCCAGAATTCAAACAATTCCAAATCTAATGTAAGCCTTGGCAGAATCATAATCAGATATGCTGTTGATTATTTATACATGAAAGAATGTCAGGGACTCAGGGTACATAGAAACTGTACAGTACAGGTTATGTAAATAATCCCATACTATCTGATATCAGTGATAAGCCTGTTTCTTGCCAAAATTAAGTAAACCTTGTGATTGAAAGCCTGTTATTACACACCTGATGCATCTGCAAACCATCTGATTTTGGTCTGTACGTGGTTGCTTCAGTTATATTACTATGCTGCATTATGTGTTATTGCTTGATATTAGTATGTTCAAAACTGGCTACATTATAGTGCATACAATGGTGTGTATCGATTCAATGTTTTAGCTGTTGATGTTTAACATGATATTCCAGTCCAATTTATTATATAAACTTTGATTGTTTAAATTTTGAAACAGACGGGTGGCTGTAATATCCAAAAGAAAGTCTTGGTTGTTTTCCCTGATGAAATTGTGTACTTTGGTAGCAGGAAGATGCCAGGTGTATGTGTATTTTAACACTTGCTAGTGATTCACACACATTAACAGCCTTGAGGACTGCTTGCTAATTGTTATGAAGCACCTGACTTGTTTCATGCCTTCTTGTTAACTAATGGAGGATTGGGAAGGAAGGCTGTGAAATGATTGAATAATCAACTGTTCTAATGCGTTGATTAATGCTTGTGATTAGAGCTAAGCTATGAAGGAGAGAGATTCAAACCTGGAACAGTAGATTTTACAATGTCGGCACTTTGTACCATCTTCTGTGTTCAGGTAAGCAAGTTTCTTGCAAAGTAGAAGATGACACTTTCATTTGTACCTTCAAGTGACCTGTGCAGATAAGTGGGTTGTATTATTATATTGCTCTACCTCTTGTTTCTAGAAGCTTGGTAGAGACTACTTCTTGGTCTTGCAAACAGACAGTTTTTAGTGTTCCTCCTCCCTCCCCTAAATAGTTGTCTTTTCTAGCAGTTGACAAGTTACAGCTTGAACCAGCTTGTTCAGACAAATCCTTGTGTTGTCATCAATTTTCTTGTCTGGACAGGTCTTTTTTTTTTCATTCTCCATATTTCATTTCATTTTTTCATTCTCTCAGCGATTTCGTACCCGTCTTTGACTGTGATTTGATTCCATAATGTTATTTCCTCAATCAAGACATTTACCTTGCCATGCCCTTTGATCTACAAAATTATTGGTGTACTATGACTGCGTTATTGGGGGCCGATGTGTTACTTTTGCCTTGTTCTTGGCAATCAGACAGTCCCACCCAACAATAACAGTGATTGGACAAAGGAGGTATGACCAACTGACAAAGGCAAAGACAACTGGTGTCAATCCTAGACAATCTAAACTGCCCGGCCACTTCATACCTCGGTCCATTCACACTGGGATTAATCATGTAATTTGTTGGCACTGATGTTGTCTTGCTATTATCACTTGGCACTGAGTTGTGGAGGTGTGAACTCTAAGGGCTGTACAGTTCATTCATGGATAGACAGAGGGTGGTCCATGTGTGTCTAAATAAAGTAGTCTCCTGCCCAGGCTTTTGTCTGGACAATGCCTTTCTTGTAAGGACAGGGCCATTAGGTACAAAGGGGAGGACTTCCATCAAATTTTTTTTCACACATGCCGAAGTAGTGATGCTTTTCATTTGGAAAGTACTTGAAAAGGATATATCTGCTATTTTATTAAAACTCCACAACAATCACCATAGAAGCTTTCGAGGAAAGTCTTAACATTTTTTTTGCTTTGATGTCCTATCCTTATGTTTGAAAACAATTTAATTCCAGCATTCTACAACCTCTTCCAAACAATAGCTGTATGCATGTCCCTTGGCATTTCTCCCCCGCCCCCAACATGGACTCTTCCAATTAGATCATGTGACCTCATCTGCATGAGGGGCCCATTGTACCCTGACCAGGGCCCCTTTTTTGTTGTCCAACTGGCATTGTTGCCCTCTGGTGTGCCAGATGGCCTCAGTCCTTGGTGGGAGTAGGGTGTGTTCAGGTGCATTTGTGGTGATCCAGGCCATATTCTCACAAGTCTAGGATGGTGGTAAGTACTCCTTTTCCAGTAGATCCTCCCCAGTACCAGCCACATCTTTGCTGATGCCCTTGGTGTAAGATTTACGTAGGCTAGCTTATGTGGAAAAGTCACGTACTAGCCCCAGATACACTTTTTTTACGTCAAAGCTTCTCTCCCAAGGCCTTTATTTGCATAGGGGACTGTCTTTCCATGATTCAGACCTTGAGTTGCATTGTGTGCAAATTATTTAGTCATCTCTGAAATTGATTTTCTAGTGGAAAGGCACACAATTGCCAGCTGCTAGTCATGGCTGTTGGTTTGGGATGACTAAATTTTGATCTGCTTAAAATTACCTTCACCCCAAATGCCCCCCTCCCACAGTTGACAAAAGGTTCCTTACTTAGATAGCAAAATTTTGTGAAATCTAAGCAAAATGTGTTGAATCAATGGTTTCAAATACTTCTGTTTCAAAATCTGTGTCATTTGACCCAGTCAAAATGGTGTGAGAGCAGAACTGGGGAGGCACAGCCACATCCCCATTTTTGGAGGGAAAACCCAGCCAGTCAGCCATTGGCAATCAAAACTGCCTGCCAAACAAAGGTCACAGCACATTCTTCTGTGTTTCTGCCCCAAAATCTACCAAAGATCCGTCCCACCTTGCATTCTGGTGGTAGATTTTCTCAGTCAGACACATGCGTCATATAAGCAGGGGCACTGATAGGGAGTTTCAGTCTGTCCCCAGTTTTGGAGGGAAGAGTAGGTCACGTTTCTGGCCAAATTGTGTTCACGTACATCCCTTGATCAAACAAGGGTTTAGGCAGATTCTTACGTACAGGGAAGGTTTTTCTATTGTAGTATGTCACGACTGAAGTGTCTGGCTTTTTCTAGCCTGATAATTTTTGGCCAGGAGTCCGGATGTTGTCCTGTTTTGTGCTGGGCAGACAGTTTCCGGGACGTCCCGTTTCCCTCCAAAATTTACATAAGGGGGGTAAATACACCAAGATTAGCCATTTACCGTTAGGCAGGCTGATTGAAAAAGGTCTGTATGGATTTTTGAAGGTGTAACAAATGTACGTGAACATTTAGTTTGCAGAAGACAGGGAAAATTGCTGATTTTAGCGTGATTATTTGTCAGGCTTTTGCCTGTGTGGGAGGGGGGCAAATGATTCACTGATGACATGATGCAATGCCTTAGGCTGTAGGAGTGTGGATCACTACACAAATTGTCTGGCTGTTATGTGGAAGTTCCACACTGATATATGGAAGTTGTGATGTTATTCTTCATCACAAAATGATTTTTAATTATCACAACAGAATTGGATGAAGAAATTATGGTTTTTGTTAACGCTTCATATTTTTATTCCCAGAATACATTTTTAAGTACATACATTGGTAGAAAATGCTGAAAACACATTGTTAAGCAGGATCAGTAATGTGCTTATTTGTTGCATTTGTAGCTGTTTGTTGTTTCTTTAATCATTTGCACAAGATTGACGTACAATTTGTTTATATTTCCGGTTGAGAGCCTCATTTAGTTTCCTTTTATGATGCGAACTTGTGTTGTAAGTTACAATGCCAAGGTAAATAGGTAGTGCTTTGATTTACCTGTGAAATGAAGCTACTGAAACATTTGTTATTCCTAATAATTGGGCTGAGAAAGAACTGATTGGCATCACTCTATGTGTTGCTTTTAGTACTTGCCTGTATTTTCTTTGCTTACTTTATACACGTGTGTTGTCAATACACTTGTGTAATATGTAAAAATGTTGGTGACAGAGGTTTACTTAGAAATGTTAGAGGAGGTATCAAGAGTGGCAAATACAGCTATGCGTGGCAATAAAGATATCATTTGTATTCCATGTGCTGATTCTTTGTAAAATTTATTGCATTTTTGTTCAGAACAAATAGCAATTTTCAGGTAGTTTTGGTCCAGCTGGTCCAACACAATTGACATCAGAACAAAGACTCTGCCAGCAGGTCATATCTTTGACATGTGTCCCTGGCTCTCTTTCCCTTTGTGTGTGGGACACTGACCAATTTCCCTCGGGATGGACCCCACTGCAAGTTGATTATTTTTGTACAATACACAGGTGAAATGGAAGATGCAGATTTATGTCTGGAAGTCCTGAATCAACAAAGATCAAAGAAACTCAAAAGTTCTTGTTTTTCTGGACAATGTTAGCTTCCTTTTTCCCCATAGTAAAGAACAGCTGCCTTCCAAATGTACTGTTGATGCAGTTTTGCTTTCTGTGATACATTGTGTAACACATGCATTTTTTCCTGTTTTCCCTGTGCAGCAAACAAGAAGCAGTGGTGCAGCAGTTGCCCATAACACACGCCTCCGCAGCCTGCGGGAGTGCAACTGCCTGAGGTCCCGGATACGCCAACTGCGGGAGCAGACCCGCCGACAGGTTTCCAGGATTTCCAGCGCGAACAGACAAGTGCGGGCCATGGGACAGAAGGTGTCTGGGGGGGTGAAGACGGCAGGGCCAGGACGGGAGCCTTCGCTGAAGGCGCTGAACTCAGACAGGGACTTGTTACACCCCGACATGCAGAAACCTAGCCGACTAGATATGCTCCTTGATATGCCTCAAGCAGACAGGGAAACACAGGTCAAACACGCGTGGAACAACGAAGATCGGTCTCTGAACATTTTTGTGAAGGAAGACGACAAACTCACCTTCCACAGACACCCGGTTGCTCAGAGTACGGACTGCATTCGTGGCAAAGTTGGGTACACAAGAGGACTTCATGTATGGGAGATTCACTGGAGCACGAGACAGCGGGGGACGCATGCGGTGGTAGGCGTAGCGACAGAGCACGCCGCCTTGCATTCGGTAGGGTACCAGTCTCTGGTGGGAAGCAACGCAGAGTCGTGGGGCTGGGACTTGGGAAGGAACAAGCTCTACCACGATAGTAAAAACAACCCCGGAATCACGTACCCTAGGACATTGAAAGCAGACGAGAACTTCGTGGTACCAGACAAGTTCCTTGTAGTTTTAGACATGGATGAGGGCACAATCAGTTTTGTAGTGGACGGACAGTTCTTGGGCATTGCCTTCCGTGGACTGAAGGGGAAGAAGTTGTACCCAATTGTCAGCGCAGTGTGGGGACATTGTGAGATCACCACCAAGTACATTGGAGGCTTGGATCGTAAGTATATTTTTTAATATTAATATTAATAATAATAATAATAACCTTTATTGTACATTCATGCCCTATCGGGCTAAGTACAGGTCAACAGATGAAATTGGTAATATACATGTTTGTAGTACAAACAGATCTAAAATTACTAATCTATCTAATACAGGGGTTCGGCTTCTTCTCGTTTCTTTGAGATGTTTATGTTCACTGTAGTTGCACACATGCAAGTACAGTGAACCCTACCATGTTGCAGTATTAGAACTAAACATTGTGTCAGAAAAGTTCCTACTATTGTTGAGTTAACATGTGAAAGCCATGGCAACATCCTAAACTGTACAGTAGTACATATAGAGAAAGGTCCACATGGCTTCATGTTTTTGTCACACCCTGCTCATAAGTCATGGGGTAACAAGATGTAGTATGCGCATCTACAGCATGGATTAGACAAATGGTGAGAGATTTGGTTCTGTCCCATGGGAAACGAGGGACTCTCTTCAATGTGTTATGTAGTGAAACCCTCACACGTGCTGGTGGTTATGCATAATGATAGACTTGACTGTAATATCTGTGGGATTACTTAGATGATGAAAAATTGACATGGCTGGTGGTGTGACAGGGTGGAGGGAGGGGCACAGCTGAGGGGCAGCTGGGAAAATAGTGGACAGGGCAACAAAGGCCAAGCATGTCATCTACAGGTCATCTGGACTTGAAACAAAACTGTCCTACTTTGTAGTCATTGTTGTAACAAAATTCTTCATATGGAAGTAGCTGTGAAACTCTGACATAACTGTTGGTTATTTGACCTATCCTTTGTTTTACTTAATTAAGGCATTTAGGATTCAGTCACAAGTGTTTGCACAATAGAACAAATCTAACGTACACTATGATGAAAACCATATAAAACAGTAATGGGAAGGTTGTAGATATATTTCTAAAACTCCAGATTCAAACATAAAGTAGGTGGGCCAACATCCAAGCTGTGGAGCGTGTTCTGGATGGAAGGTAGACAGCTGCAGTGGCAGGTGGTGTCTTCATGTAGCTGTAGGGGTTCATCTAATTACATGCACAGAGTCAGTGTATTATCAGATGCGATGCCCTATGTGGGCTCTGAGCTATCTCTTCTTGCATGTACTAGTATGGATTCTTTCAATTGAAAGTAGACACTATGGCAAAATTACAAAGAAGTGAATTGTTTCGAATCAAGGTTCATTTGTAGTATGTATTTCACTGAAAATGCACAGGGTTAAAATGTCTGGAGCAGGTGAAGCAGTTTCAGCTATTTACACTCAATTCATGTTGGTCAAACTGATGAAAGCTTCAAGTGAATTCAATCTGCAAGTTCAAAATATTATATGACAGTGTACACATAAAGCAATGGCTATATATGCCAGGCAGCCTGAATTTCTTTTTATTGAAGTGAAAGAATGGTACGTGCTTGGCCAAGGTCAGAGGTATAGCATGACAGTGGAACTGAAGCCTGTGTGATGAGAGCCTCAGGAGACAGTCATGTTGATCTTGCAGCTGTCACCATAAATGGATAATGAACAGAAATACAGGATATTTATATAAGAAACCTAAAACAAATATTTCATCCTACTGTTCTTTGTTGCTGTAAAAAATTTCATGCATATAGTATATAGATGACTAAGAGGAAAATTTATCAGAAGTCATTATACGTGTAGTTATTATAATATTGAAATTATTAGAAGAAATGACTAGAAAGGATTATGTCTGGATGTGTAAATTGTAATGTCTACATTGTGACTGTATTGACTGATGAACTTGCGTTCTGTGTTGCTCTACAGCGGAACCCCTGCCGTTGATGGACCTGTGCAGGCGAACCATCCGTCTGTCGCTGGGGAAAGACCGCCTGAAGGATGTGCCCAAACTCCCTCTCCCTCAGGCTCTCAAGAACTACCTGCTGTACCAATAGCAGCTGCGTAGCTCTTCGCTGATGCCAGAGGACGTGTAACGAGGTCAACACGCATTTCTCTCTACCACCCCTATTTCTCCGGTTGACGGGCACTTTGAAGGAAGCAAGTATTTTTGAGATCATAACATAACAATATAGGAGTGGTAGAGAAAATGCAATGCAAGAATAATAAGGAAATGTTATGTCTGATCTAATATATGCCAACCTATTGCTTAAGAAGCAGTATAATTGTTACAAGCAGAAGATGGTTTAATGAACTCAACCTTATAAAACGTTAATTCCTCGGAAGACTACATGCTTGGTACAGGTTGATTTAATTGTAAGCATTCTAAATTTTATTTTATTTTCAGAGTCATGATTTGTTTCTTATGAGACATTATAGTATATTTTTAATTCTGTTACAAGACATGTCCACAAGTATAGCTAGGTCTTATTGTGACATGTATGTGAGCTCGAAAGTATTAAAAATACATCTTAAAACTGGAGAGGGAACATTCACTTCTGGAGATCTGTACGAGATTTAAGAAGAGAACTTGCAGAGGATTGATCTTGCCTCACCTAGAAGAGGCCTCAGTTCTTACAGTAACGCTGATGATCAGATCCACCAGTAAAATATGTTATGGTCATTTCTATTTCTTGCGTTAAATCGTCTGTACCATGTTGGTATCTGCATTAAGACTCTGCGCAACCCAAAGACAGTTGGTCCAAGAAAGTCAATGATATTGTTGTAATAGCTGAAAACATTATTTGAAGATTTTACTTAGTTCTGTCTTCCTTCTTAGAATGAAAAATGTATCTAATGAAGTCATATTTTAAATTAAGTTATAGCTCATTTTAGGAATTAGAGCTGTGTAGATAAGTGAAGTTGTGTATGATACCACTTCAGAAATGGACAAAGCATTGTATTGTTATTTTTCACCTTATAAAAAGACGTCCAAAGAAAGTATGGCAATATACAAGGATGATAATTTGAACCAGTGCTTTTGATGCAACCTGTTTTAAATCTGCGTAACGTTGTAGCAATTGCTTTTGAAGCAGGAAGGCATGATTGTACTGTTAATACAGATATTGCTGATGTTTTAGAGAAAATTTATCGTAGCGCAGCCTGCTTCCCTGTAAATCTTGTCTATGTTCAACTTAGTTGAAGCTGCACCATAGAGAAAGAAATTACCTTGAACCAGTCACAAGCAGTGTTAACTCAACTATCAACGGAGATCAAGTTTTGGGCATGGTTTAAAACAGGCACTCGATGTATTTTAATTCCATGAGTAGTTAGGATGAAAAGTGTTCATTAACCATCTCCCTACTGGTTTATACTGCCATCAATACATCTGATGCATGTATAGGCCTATTAGTATTACAGGGGCATAGTTAATGTACAGTTAAATTGACTAGCAGCACATAGATGATGTTTTTAGCAAAATGTTGGCACTAGTGAACGTTGTCCTGCTGGTGATGACTTAGAAACAACTTGCAATGTCACTTGTGTACATGTATGTTGAGTGCCCTGTCTGGCTGACAGCTTACCTTATTCGTTGACCAAAACTCTCCCGTCCAATCCATGCTGAAGGTTTTGCCCCATTTGTATTACTAGTATTTGTGGGGAGAAAATATTATGGACTGTTGTGTACCTGAAGCCACACAAAGCCATGCTTTTACTCACACCACCAGTGGTTGTCTTGCCAAAAATAGCTGATGTTATGGAAGACAGTTTCACCTCACAAAATCCACAGCTGTACCAGTCTGCTGTGATTGTGTTTTTCTCCAGCCCCTTGTCTCCTTGACAAACAGCTCCTTGTAGGTTTTAGGTAGAGGAAAATGATGTTTTCCACATGACAGCCTTAACATAACAGAGATATAGACCCTTATAGGCTGCAAATGTACAAATTTCATTTCGTCTGCTTGTATGTGGATTATACCGAAGCGCTGCGCATTGTTGTAATTTCTACATTTAACTGCAGCTGTGCCTGTGTACATAGAATGAAAGTTCACTATATTCTTAATCACAGATGCAGTTAGAATGTTTGGAATCCGTTCCTTGATTGGTTGGTGTAGTCTAATGTAGTTTATAGTGCCGTCATCACAATTGTATTATTGAGTCATGGCCAGTAGTGCTGAATAAAAAATGTCACTTTTATCATACTTCCTTGTCTGTGTGTTTCATGAGCTTAGTCTGTACTAGGTCAGGGCCATCTATTGAACATTGTATAAAGAGTCAGAGGCAAACTGAGTACCATGTATGGTAGATGTACCCAACTAGTAATTCGCTTCTACCGGAGCAGTTTTAGTCATTTATTGTAACCTTCTAAGAAAAAATAACAGGTTATGAAAGTTGTGCAACTTAAGTATAAAAGCTACTAGTGAAGTGAAATGCTTGAATTAAAGCAAACTAGTATTCTAGATCTACCTATGAATATAAAAAGACCAACAATAATCTCAACTTTACCTTGCTTAAGGTATCGCACTAACTTAAGATAGTACAATGTGCTTGTGTAAAACGTGTTGGGATAAAAGGGAATGTCACTAAATGTTGACACAGTATACTAGTATTAGAACTTCAGTTCTCTTGCTCTAGTCAACAGTCTGTTACTCCTGGTATACTTACATCCCACATAGATGTAATTCACAAAGTACTTGAAAAAAAATCTTTCTAACTGCCTTTCTACTTCTTAGATACCACTAGTGGTCCAAATTCCCACAGTTGTACAACTATACTGTTGAGCAACTCTGCATGAACATCACTGGTCCTGAAGCTTCTTCTTGATCTTGGCGGCCATCTTGCCTGCAGACGGGCGTGGCCGTGGTCTCCTGGCAGCCCCAGGTGTGTCCAGGTGTGCTGCCAGCTCCCCCTGCATCTTCTCCATCAGCTTCTCCTGCTTGTCCTGGAGAATCTCCTTACGCTGCCAAATCAGTATGTTGTATCCTGAAGGAAACAATGAATATACAGTTGTTCGACTCAACGAATGGCTTAGCCTATATCTTGTTTGGTTCATCAAAAAGACACTACCCCAGCCAGTGTCCACTATCCCTATAAGCAGATTTCAAGATTGGTAAAGAAAGAATACACCTACCCATTGCTGACAGCAGTGACTCACCACTTGAACTGAACCTGTTGAGCTGTAGAGTACATATACATGTGTTAACCCAAAAATGAGACAACAAAGTACTGGCTTTTACTCTAGAAAATACTAGCAAATGTTTGCTACCAATAGAAATCTTGTCAACACTGTGTACCGGAAACTGATAAAGTACTTCATTGCATAACTGGAAATAGTGATGGAAAAAGAATTGGGCTGATAATCATTTTACTACAATAGTACAAATTAAGCAGCAAGACCAACTGTATGAGACTTACAATGCTACCACATTACTTATGTACACCAAAAGTGTCATACAGTGACAGGGCTACCACTACTTACCGACTTGATACCAGGAGCCCCCTGGTCCCGTAGCTGACACACCGTCTCTCCTGTGTTGATGTTGATGATGTCGATGGTGTTCGCCTCCCCAGGCCTGTGATGGGGAGACTTGTTATCTGGATACCTGCCCACCACAGCCAGGTCATACATGGGGTGCCAGCAAGCCTGAATGTACAAATTTTACAAAACAACAAAGAATTAATTTTCCTGGCATTTGTAGTAATGCTGAAGAGAATTACATTACATACTTCTATATCTCTTGGTTTGACTTTGCTGTCTATATACACACATGCATGTACATGTACATACATGTAGTTATCATATGAACGTCTTGCCTGACTTCACCACACAATATTGGAGAACCTTAAGACTGCATTGGTCCCTAAACATTTTAGTCTTTACCGGTAACTTGACTTGTGGGGAATGTGGCTCTTTGGCACTCCAAGAAGAGGTTTAGGTTTAGCCCTGCCAATTTGATACTGTCTTGCAGCCACAAAAAGATCTACTTGGATATTAGCTCCTTGGAAGTGTGCATGTGTAAACAATCTTAAATCCTGATTTTTGAAAGAAGTGTCTGATAAACTTTGAGAGTTTCAGGACATCACCTTGATGGGAGTGAGATGCTGGAAGAACCTGTGTGGATGGTAGATGGCAGTGTCCAGCCAGCCCCAGTCTGGCCCACTGTACACTCGCAGGTCATGGTGCTGGTCAGTGGTCAGCAGCTTGCAGTGGTCATTGGGGCTGAAATAGGCTATAGAGACAACAAAAACTCAGCAAAAATGCCACACATCTATTGAGAAATTATACTCCTTTTTCATCATATCTCGAATACCATAACCAGCCATTAGCTACCAGTCATACTGCATGGGTAGCAATAGTCTTGTAGGATAATGTTATAATAAAATCAGTAATAGACAGTTTTAGACCATCATGCAGTTGGCTGACAGGTAAATGATGAAGATAATAAAGATGAAAATCTGCAATGAGTGTTTGTTTTCCACCCTTCTAACATGAGCACTAAACTAAAATAGGAGAAACTTTCAGATTACAAGGAAATACCTGTTGACAAACAAATAGCAACATGACAAATGAAACACACCACTGTTGATGGGATGGTCATGCTCCAGAGTGTACAGTGCACTGCCCCTCCCCTCCACCATACGCATGTCCCACAGCTTCACTGTTCTGTCTGTAGACGCCGTCACCAGCAGCCAATCACAGCCAGGGTTGAACTCCACATGGGTCACCTTTGACTTGTGCAGTCGATGCTGCCATAACTAAGACAGAGAGAAGAAACAGAATTGTTGACAGTGTATTTCTTCATGCAATTGTTGATGTTGCTACAGACTAAGTTTGATAATCTACCCATGGACTTTTAACTAACTAAACTTATAAAGCTAAGTTGGTTTCCATGCATGTAAAATTAAAAGAAATGTCCACCAAGTGAATGCCCGGACAACCAGCTACTGCCGATGATGATGATGTATAGTCCCATACTCAGAAGCTAAACTAGGTAAATTGGAAAACAGTAAGTTATCAGCAACGTGGCATTGTGAGGGGAAAACCAACCAGTGCCTCACCTTGTGTCCATCTGTGTCCATCATGACTACATGGCCTTGACTTTCTCCTGCCACCACCATCTTGAGTGGGGCACTCACATCTGCTGAACAGTACCAGTTACTGTAAGGTAAAGTATTCATGAGTTAGTCTTTTTTCATCATGCACAATTTTGGCAATATCATTTGTAGTATCCCATTCCATCCCTTGAAAAAGATTTTCATTTTCTGAGCACAGAATATATCATCATCATCAAGCTGAAATGAACCAGTATTGTTTCTATCATATGACCAATTTACCTCCAGCTATTTGTGGATAGAAAGTTCCTGTTGTTTCTGCCACTGAAGTCTAGAAGATTGACAGTTCCATCGAGCTGAGCAGTGTAGACCTGGCTGTCATTCCAGGGAGAGAATTTCAGTGCAGACACATAGCCTCCTGGACCACGCTGCAGAAGGAAATAGAGTTATAGTTTACATGTATGTAAGATGTCAATATTCAACTTTTAGGCTTATCCAAGAAAGAGACATTGAGGTTATAGTGAAAGAATGATAGAGATGATGCCAGAGGACTTGCTAGAGAAGAAAATACATTGTGAAATACTGAAACAAGAAAGAATGTAGGGATAGAGAAGTGACTATAGCATGGTATGGGTAAGAGGGGGAGAAATTATCAACATTGGGTTGAGAGGAGAGAATGACTATTCAGATGTGCTCCTGATTTGATTGATAAAAGTTGAAATACTGACACATAAAGAAGAATATGAAACTAACCCCTTGAATGAAACAGTCTGCACCGACTTTCTCAAAGTTCCACAAGAAGATGTCCCCACCCTTTGACCCTGCTGCTATCATGGTGGGGTGGGAGGGGTGCCACTCCAGGGCCGTGACTCGTCTGTCAAATGGACTGGCTGTACGATACAGACCCAGGGAGCGCAAGGTGCGCAGGTACGGCTCATGGGGTGATGCATACACCTAGGAAGGGGAATAACATTTGTTTAAGTATCACATTTGGTCAAAAGATTTGGTTAAGCCGCCCAACATGATGATGATGAATTATCATGCATTCCATTCTTCCAATCTTACTCAAAAGTTCAGTGACCATTTTCGCTTGATGAGATGATTACCACAGATTGTTTCCATGAAAAGCATAAAAGTCCGTCTTTACATAATTTACACAAAATTTGTTTTTCAGCATACACTAATAGATATTTACCTTTCCATTGTTATTGAGTCCCATGGTAGTTCTGTTGAGAGACAGAACAATGTTGCTTGACTTCCTCCGAGTCACCTCAAATAACACTTCCCTGTCCTCCAAGTTCACGTACTGCTGGGTTGTCTTCTCCTTGGGACTTTTAGCTTCTTTCCCTCTCTTGTCTTGCCCCTTGGCCTTTCCCTTATTTCCTCCTGTCTTTTTGCCACTTGACGGGTGCTCTGTGTTCGAAGATTTCTTTCTACTTGCTTTTGATGAGGTACTTGAAGAAGCAGGACTTTTCTTCACCTTGACTTTAAGACACTCCATGATAGGAGTGCCAGAAGTTGCCTTCTTCCTTTGTGTAGGTGTTACCTTACTGGTTGAAGGAGTTGGTTCGGCTGCTTTTGTTTCTGCTAACATCTTTGGCGTCTTTGGACTTTTCTGGTATCTGAAAGCTGACAGGCCCTTCTTGACTTCTTCCAGTTGTGGGGATGGGTTCTCTTGGTCAGAATCTGAATCATCATCAGACAAATGTGATGCCAGTTTCTTTTGATGCATTTTTCCATTTTTCTTCTCATGCCCTTTGCCATTAACTACAGTGTCCATCTTAGAGTCTTTCCTTTTCTTACCTGGGGTCATATCTGCTTTCCCATTTGTCACTGCACTTGTTTTCCTTGCTGCATTTCTACTGCTTGCAGCAAGCTTTGCAGATTTCACTCCAACTTTCCTTGTCTTTGTATCATTCGACTCCTGTTCTCGTATTGATGCACCCTGGCCTCTCTTACTACTTGAAGTACTTGGCTTGTCTTGATCCGAATCTGAGTCGTTGCCAGAGAGATCTGATGCTTGATTCTTTGCCCCTACTTTGCCATTTTTCTTTCCATGATTTTTGCCGTTGACAGACACCGACTTAGCAGAAGTTTCACTCTTTAGCTTCATGTTGGAAGTCTTTCTTGCAGAAGCTGGACTCGTCCTGCTGGACAGCGATCGCCTCTTGGCTTTGCGAGGCTGAAACTCTGGATTCTCAAAATCATCTTCATCACTGCTGGATGGAGCCTCGAGATGCTTTCTCTTCTTGGACTTCTTGGATGCAGGAGCCATAATTACTGCCAGTGTAATTTTTACACTCAGTTTATACAGAACATACCTGAAACATGGAATTATGAATATTTAGTTGCCAGATGTCTTGTACATTTATTGATTTAGTTGTTTATTAGTAACTACACTTAGGCAAGAACTCAAACTATGTTATATAATTATGAGTTTGAATTACCATCCACATATATTTCTCCGGGTTTCTTGGACTATATTCCTGGGATAAAGAATGCGTTTAGAGAGTGCACCTACTAGTACAGTATGTACTTGCCCCCCCCCCCCCCCAAACACACAAATCCTGATGACTTTGCTGAAAAATTATCCGATAACAACAAGCTATAGCGATCTACTTCATTGCTACACTGAATATTTTCTTAACTCACCACTGCTCTTGTATTCTTAAAAGGGCATTAGAAGGTCAAATTCAGCAAAAGCCGACCGTGGAAACTGGACAGATGCACTTATCTATATATATAATAGGCGTTACACAAGCTGATCTGCATTTGTTGTTGTGTAAGGCGAATGTGGCGCGAAAATAGTCACGTGGGTGACATAAATACAAACACATGTCGGTGGGCGTGGCAACTAAATATTCGGTTAGGTCTGAGAACTGCTTTCTTCTATCACAACAAAGAGTTCTCCTTGTTAAGTGTGAGTGTAATAATCATCGACAGATTCCTTTGAAACAATAAAGTTTAATCGGATGGGCCGATGGATTCCGCTCTGGTTCACCGACAGTACTGTAGCCGACGTTGTTTTCCGCAGATTCGACTATACATGTCACATGAGAGTTGTAAAAAATACATTTCGGGTTAAAGATATGCCATTGATAATACTTATTGAAGAAAAATCTATATCACAGTCTCTTTTCTCTCTTTTTGTCGTCCAATAACCTACGATAACTTTGAAATGCTAAAAATAGTCTATGCCGAATGCGCGGTTTGAAACAGCGCCACATGTTCACACACTCCATGTGGCGGGCCTTTGACCTCACGTAGCTCACACACGGCGAGTCGGAGGGGAGTTTGTCTTTGTCTGTGGTGTAAAATAAAGGTAAGAACTTTAATATTGCGCCAATTATCCACAAGTATGTCATGCTCAGTTGTTACCCGTTGTCTTGACAGAGTGACGCTATATTTGGACGAACGTGCATTTAATTTTCTCCCCCACAAAACTGTGTTCAGCAAATTTTCAAGTCGGTCACCTTGGATTGTTTTACAACATAATTTTTTGATGTGACGTTACTTTATATATCTCCAGAACGAAAACCATGTCGGGAAACAACAGGAAGTTTTTCGTGGGCGGGAACTGGAAGATGAACGGCAGTAAAAACTCCATCGACGAGATCTGCGGCTGGCTGACGGCAGGGGACAGGGGAGACACCGGTAAGGGTTTATGTGGGTCACTGTCGTGAAGATATGCAGTGTGGGGAGGGGGGCGTTCCTGCCATTGGCATAATTTTTGTACTTATTAACCTTGCACGTGCAGTCTTGACATGCGGCTATGTGAGTATCCTAATAGTATCATATGTCTTAAGGACGATTAATTACTCACCATATTAAACCAAGGAGGACCTCCTTGCCTATAAATTCATATTACATGTACTGGTGCACTACTAGAAAATATATGTTGACCTAAGTCATATTGGAGGACTGGAATTTAATTCCAATTGTCTGGTTAATCCAGTGGTCTTAAGGCATAACTCTTTTCCTTTGCTTTTAAGTCGCTAGAGTTGACAATGTATGCAGCAGTATTCAGGCCAGTGATATTCCCCCAATTCAGAAAGTTACAGTGACTATTAGTCACTGACTAACATGTAGAGTGGTGAAATGTTGAAAGATGTTTGTTCCATGACAGAGGTTGTTGTTGGCCCTCCCACCATCTACCTGGGCTACGTGCAGGGAAAGTTGGCAGGAAGCGGTGTTCAAGCAGCAGCACAGAACTGTTACAAGGTGCCCAAGGGAGCTTTCACGGGGGAGAACAGGTACAGAAATATCTGCCATGGTGTTTTTGACAATTATTCGATTGTCATCGATTAATTGTGAAGAGATTAAAAGAATGTCTTTGACAAATTTCCAGCATCTACCATCTTAATCACAAGGTGACAATGCTTTTCTCAACACTTACAGGTAGTCAACTGTTGATGTTTTGTCCTTTTCTAACTTGACAATTTTTCCATTACTTTTAGCCCTGCTATGATCAAGGACATTGGCTGTGAGTGGGTCATCTTGGGTCACTCAGAGAGGAGGAATGTGTTTGGGGAGACTGATGAGGTAAGTAATGTTACAGACTTCTCTTTTTCTTCTTCAAGTCTGTATCTGTATCTGTATGGCCGGTTTGTCCGCCCTTCGGCGTAACACACCAGCTTTGCAGGCACGCAGCACGGCGGCAGTTCTGTCCATTAAAATTAAAGTAGAAAAGTAGAAGAATCAGATGTACAAAAAGAGCAGAAAGCTGGCTAAGTTGCTGGTGCTGCTGATGTGGTTTTTGTTTTTTAAGGAACAAAGCATCAATCATGAATATATCATTTTTCTGTAGCTGATTGCTGAGAAGATTGAGCATGCCCTTGCGGAGGGGTTGAAGGTCATCGCCTGTATTGGAGAGAAGCTGGAGGAACGTGAGGCGGGGAAGACAGAAGAAGTCGTCTTCAGGCAGACCCAGGCTTTCAAAGGTTAGTCTGTTGTCTAGATTGTAGACTTGACTTTGATTTTATTTGGATTAAAATGACATAAAATGCCTGGAGGAGTTGGAGTACAGACAGCAAGTTGCTGATAGTGTGCACCATACATTCAACATTACAACATATTAGGTTCAACATTTTATGCAAAATGCAATTCAATATCTTTTCTGCAATCATCATGCTATTTTTCACACCTGTCTTGATTCTGCTGTAATGTTAGAAGTCTCTATATCTCATTCATACATGGCACTAGCCTGGCTCAAAGTTATCCGTACACTAACATGGTACTGGACTTGGCAAGTATCTTATTATAGACCTCTGTAGACTAACATATCATTATAGCTGAACTTTTTTCAGTCATTATTGTTTGGGGGACGGGCTGCCATCAAGCCCCAGATGTATTGTGAAAGCACGTCTAACCCTCGGAAGAAAGGGAACAACAGATTATAAACCAGGCAGTGAGTGTGAGTGAGTCACTATTGTTTGTATTTTCTGTCCTTAAGACAAGGTGCAAGACTGGAGCAAGGTGGTTCTGGCTTATGAACCTGTCTGGGCTATCGGAACAGGCAAGGTGGCAACCCCAAAACAGGTGAGACAAGGTGGAACTGTTGGGCTCTGTTGGGACATAAAGCCCATACACATTGTTATTGTCTGTAAATTTTTGAAACAAATGTTGCTGAATAGTTCAAGCGTGATGATAGGGATCACCAACATCTCCATCTACCAACCAAGATGTGCACTTGGGCCACAGAGATTTTGATGTAAAATTTAACAAGAGGACTTTAAGAAAACATCAAGGAATAGGAAGAAAATTTCAGTTGTTCTCAGGATTTGCTGACAAAGTATGCTGTAAAAGTTCTAGAGGTGTGTTGGGTGTAGGTGCTGTGTGATAACAACAATGCTATGATGAAGTTGTGCATGACATTTCAGGCCCAGGAGGTCCATGCCAGTCTGCGTACCTGGCTATCTGAGAACGTGTCTCCTGCAGTAGCTAACTCACTCCGCATCATCTATGGAGGTAACATGTTCTATTCTATATCAAACATTAAGTAAGATACCTTTACAGTTTTATGTGAAAATCAATTGAAATCCATGAAGACTACTGCTGTTTTTATGTATGCACTACGATAGGATAGTTGAGATACACTTAAGTACCAAAGTTTCAATCTCTTTTGAAGATTGCAGAACACTTGTGATAATGCAATGTTATTCTTAATCTCTCCTAGGTTCGGTGTCAGCCAATAACTGCAAAGACCTGGCCACCCAGGGTGACATTGATGGCTTCCTTGTGGGCGGAGCCTCCCTGAAGCCGGACTTTGTTCAAATTATCAATGCACGCAAATAAAGCTTGAGGATAGCAAGAAGTTGTTGCAGAACAGAAACTGTATCCTTGACTATAACAAAGAGAAAAAGCAAGTCGAATAGTGCACTCTAAAACTAGTGTAGGGCATAGGTGGTGCTTAGCTACTGTCTGTGGTATTGTGGTCTCTTCACAGTACAAAAACATGCTTGAAACAGAGTGTAGAGGTGAGAGTTAGACTGCTAAATGTTGGCTTGTCATTAAGGTCTGTAATGTGTTGAAACATAAAGGTTTATGAAGTACCTGAGGTACATACAAAATGTAAGAGAAGCCACAGGAGGGATGAACAATAATTTGTAAGAAATTGATAATACATTTGTAGTTTATTGTCCTGAAAGAGGTCATTAAAATCTGGGTTGAAGCAACTCTATTTTAGCATACAGAAGGTTATATTAGGGGAACTGAATCTGTCATAGGGTGTGGCAACATGAGAAATAAATGCTGTGATAATATATGAATGTTGTATCGAGAGTTTTTATTTTGTTTCATAAAGCTTGAGTGAAATTTAAAATACTACTATAGAGATTTATTTACATGTATATACATGTACACTATGGAATGCAGCACTAAAATGCAAATCATTACTGATACTTAGAGACTTTTTTTTACAATATACTGTCATACCTTTCATTTTATTTACAGAGCAACTTCGGTTCACTTGAAATTGACAGTTGTGTATCAGCCATAGATAGATTCATAAAAATTGTAAATTCCAATATTTACATTGACAGTTACCAGTATTATTGACATTGCAAGAAAGATAAAATGAGCTGCATGTAGATGAAGATGCAAATACTAGTTACATGATATGTACAGCACTCAAACATACATGCATTTAGAAAACATTCATAATGTCACAAGTCATCAATGTTACACATGCTTGTAACTTTACATAACATTGCATGCTCTTGTTCCAGCTGCTTTAGTATCAGTGCCCTGAATTTCACCTTTAACTCCAGACATTTCATATCTCCTTTCAAATTCGTCTCCAGATAGGGGCGGAGATGACAAAGAGGGCTTGAGTTCAGATGTGCTTGTCTCTAGTGGAGTGTGCCTGTGTAAGTACCTTTCTGGATGGACATCAGACCAGATGTTATGGTGTTGTTTCAATATCTGAACACCCTCACTACTGAAGCAATTCCGGCTGAGATCAACATGGCATGGCCTACTCATTCCCTTCACAGTGTCAACTACTAGCTGAGCAACGGCATCAGTCATCATATTCTCTCTCAATTCTATCCTATATAAGTTTGGGAGCAAACTTATCTTTCCCATCAACACAGCACCACCTCTATCAGAGATCTCATTGGAAGACAGATTGAGGTGTCTCACTGACTTCATCTTGTGAAAAGCCTCTGAAATTACAATGGAGCCATCATCTGATAACTTGTTACGACTCAGATCAAGGTCTTCCAAGCAGAGCAGATTACCAACATGGGCTGCAAATGACTTTGCACCAGATAAAGACATTTGGTTTGATGATAGGTTGAGTGTTTTTAGTGATTTCTTGTTTACAAACACCTCTGCTATAGCAGTGCATCCTATGTCACTTATTTTGCAGTTATTCAACTGAAGCTCCTCAAGACATTCGGAATGCTGAAGACTGACTCCGACTGCCTTTGCCTCATCATCTGACATATGTACACGTATTTCTAGTTTTTGTAGCTTTTTAAGTGTCTTGAGGTGCTTCACAACATAAGAAAGAGCTGTTCCTGATTCTTTGTAACGATTACTTATTCTTAGGTCCTTTAGATTAGACAGCCTGGGGAGGAGCTCTCCTATAGCTGCACCCATCGCATCATTCCACTGAGCTAGCAGCACAGTTATATCAAGCTTGGCCAACTGCCATGAACCCTTAATGCTGTTACACAGCACATCAACTTCAGTAGCTGAGATAAAGATACACTTATCCAATTCTAGGTCCTGTAAGCAGGCGAGATGGGGCAGGCTTGACATAAACATAGTTGTTGGACTAGTTATGCGATTGGATGTACTGCAGTATTTGGTACTCGGAGAAATTTGGCTGTCAAGAGGTAGATCATCCTCTTCATAGTTAAACCAAGTCAGATCTAGATCAGTGAGAGAAAACATGTGCTTCATAGTTTGTACCAGCTGGAGCATCTGAGTGCTGTTGATTGTGCCTGGGGAAGACATGTACACTGTAATCTTAAGAAGGGTGTTGAACATGTTTAGTTCCTTACTTTTGCTTCCTGCATTTTTCACTGCAGACAACAGAGGAAGACACTGCAGGAGTAATAGGATGAACCTTCTGTCAGAGACATCAGACCACAAATGGCTAAAAAGCCAAACAAACTCTTCCTCTGGATTAGCTTCCAATTCACTCAAGATCTCTGACTCCTCTTTCTTCAGTTTGCTTCTATCACAAAGTCGAACAGACCGAACCACACGAGACTGATTAATAAACCTGATAGCTGCTGAAGAGAACAGTAAGGAGAGCACACTCTCTGAAGAAACATTCAAAACACCACCCATAAACATGAACTTCGACTTAAAGACAGATTCAATACATGGGTACAAACTCTGTACCTGGCATGTTTCTGCCAATGCTATCAAGCAAGTCTCTACCTTCTCAAAAGGGCGGTTAAACACACCACCCTTTGCCAACGCTGACAGAAATTCACCAGCCCTGTCACTCAAGAGCCCACTCATAAAGAAACAAACAAGCGGCATCCTACCTGCGTTCTTTACCAATTGCTGAAGTATAGTCGTGTTTGTTGATTTGTCTAAGGTATCCTTGATGTACAATGCTACACAGAAGTCATGTAGAAATGTGTTAACAAATTTGTACCTTTTGTTTTCAGTCAGTTGAAGCATGTCAAAGACAGCAGAATCAATACTTTTCGTTTCCTCATGATTGATATCTATCTCTCTGTTGTTGTTTTGCACAATGCTGCTCAACCACTTTGAGCCTAACTGTATCAAGGATTCAGTTACTGTCTCAGACATGGGAGCACATTCTTGTTCTGAAACACTACCAGATTTTCTGGCAAAATGCTTGCATAGAGAATACTGCAAGAGCTCTGTGAGGGTTTGTGGGAACGTGTGGTTTCTCTCTAACCAATAGGTGACAATATGTGGCCAGAAGAAAGGGATTAGTACAACTAGTTCTACTACAGGATCTCTCCATGCACTGTCTAACAGTAGCTTAATCTGCTCAGTGTTGCCTTCTAGATACTCTTCCACAAATGTCTCCCACGTGGTAGAGTCAGGTGTCATGGTCAGGCTCTGAAACTCCTGGACTGTCCTCACCATGTCTGTAAAATTCATAAAAGCACTTGAACCACTTGTGTTTAGATAATATACGTCATATTAGTTTCCTACTACATATGCATTAAGTTAACAAGGTTTTATATTTCCCAAATTAGGCCGGTGATGAACTTTTTATGAAAAGTCTGTTCCCATTTAGTAACGATGACTCCTCAAGAAGATTCCTCACATTTTGCTGGGTGAGATGACTTCTAATAATCTGAATAGTAAGAACTAGATTTTATACTCACCTCGTGCGTTGAAATATTCGACCCACTGCCGGTACTGCTCTTCTAACATGATGACCTGCACAGCCAAGTCATGGCCAGTAATGGCTCGCATCTCATCAGTGACAAGACAGCCTGTAAAGTCAACGCCGAGCTGTCCAGACTTGTAGGCTGTCCATATAGTATTCAAAGAGAGAAGATTGTTTGGGAGTAAGTGAAGGATTGCAGAGCCCATCTTGATTTTAACAATATCTAACCCTGATCGAAGTAGGTGTGACAGAACCTCTTTTGTCTGCTTTTCTATCTCTTCTCTCGACAGAAGGCCTTCTGCTTTCTTTAATAGGTCTAGCTGGATACCTCCTAGTTTTGCCAGCAAATCTAACTGCCTCGCCTTTTCATCCTTTAGCTTGTCCTCTACCCACTGTTCGTCACTGACACCTGCCGTTCGAGTGTCTTCGTCCTTCATTCTGGTTTCTTCATCTGATGATCCAGAATCACTTGGCGACGGAGAAGGTGTCAAGTAAAAAAGCGTTTGGATCGCTGTGAAAACAAAGCAAGAACAGTCAGAAAAGTTACTTTCATAAAGAAAACGGCTTTTTTTCCGCACTGGGTAAAACTTTCATAAACAGTTAATAATTGATATCTTTGGAATATATGTGCATATAATTCAAAACAATACAATACATCATGCTTCAAATTAGACAACAAACCTGCAGGCTGAGGTGTGCTACGTCCCAACGTAGAAAGTCGTTGAACGACTTCTGCAGCGATGTTTGCCATCTCGTCAGTTACATGGTCTTTCTGCACGCGTCTTGCGCTCATCTGTTTCAGTGTGGGAGAGTACTTCCCGACTAACTCACTAAAGGCCTTGAAACCATCGTCGTTAGCGTCGACCCATATGGGGAATATTCGTTTGTTGTTTCTAAGGCATGTTTCAAACTCCAGTTTAGGCCAGTAGGGTTTGTTGAGGAATGATGTACTGACAACAACGACAGCGAGTTCCAAACTTTCACTCGATAAAGTCGAAATTATTCTGTCCCGAATGACTTCACCGGGTTTGATGGAAACGTCGTCGAAAAAAATGTCTTTCTCGGCCAACCCTTGCTGTTGCAGCGTGGTGACCAATGGACGGACAAATGATTCTTTGTCTTCTCCTGCGTGGATGATGAATACACGTGGCTCTAGAAAGAAGAAGAAAAGGGTTTGTGACATATACGTGAACTCCTAAAAGACATCTCTCGTGTGAAGGAGGGTACTTGCTCGCCCGAATTCTATGCGCGATTTGGTGAGTAAAACATTCAGCGCAAATTACCTAGCCTCCTTCGCAGTCTTGTTGGGCGTCGGCGTTATTTTTTCTGTGCGCGACGCGAGTAATATGCCGCCGCGGGGGACGATCTGCTG
>NW_017804131.1:2623677-2688074 GCF_001625305.1 Branchiostoma belcheri
CAGCAAATCGTCCCCCGCGGCGGCATATTACTCGCGTCGCGCACAGAAAAAATAACGCCGACACCCAACAAGACTGCGAAGGAGGCTACAAATTACCGACGAACGAATGAGTCATGTCATACTGAAAGCCCATTATGTAGATTAAATATGATATATCATTGATACCGCTGTGAACATCGACATCCATTCATTGTTTATATAAATATATGAAAGTTGCTTATGCAGTCCAAGCTGAACATAACGTTACCTCTGGTGGGTGCTTGCTGGCTTTCGGCGTTCAAGATCCGTGCCAAATGTGGGTAACCACTGTCATTCAGAGCATCGCGAAACACCGAGAATGCATTCGGTCCTTTGGTAGGAAGAATGTCTAGCAAGGCGTTTACTTGGTCTCCGCGTGATTGTTCATTCTCAATATCGTCCAGGTTCTCTCCATCCAGGATTCCGCTGTTCAGAAGACGTCTCCGAATGTCCCTGAACCGCAGGTCACTTGCTATTTCCAATCGTTTGGCGCGGAGTAGGGCTTTGTGTCTTTCCTCCATTTGGTATTCTACTTTGCTGATAGTGCAAGGAGTTAACTCAAACTTTCGTTGTTGATCACATACATGCATATGTCTAGAAAAGGACTCTTGGTTCTATTTTTCACTCAGACATACCTACAGGGTGGAGAAACGTTAAGAGTTAGTTTTTGTTTACTTTCAAAGTTTCAATTCCCATTTGCCCCTCCCCTGCCAATACCAACTATTACATCTTTGATTTAACTACGATTGTAATACTTTAGCTCCAAATTCATTCCTTTATTGCATCGCCCCGCTACGTTACTTCTCATTTCACGAAAATTATAATTAGTCTAGGTATATACTCACAGCATAGGCTGGTGTATAATTGCAATGTATGTTACACCCTTCTTTATGAGGTACGTGGAGTATTTTTTCACGTGTACAGAAGGTCGACTGTAGTTTGATATTGCTTGTAACGTTAACCGATTTATACACATAAAATATTAATAACCGTATTTTTACAGACCGTTCCGATCCAAGTTAACTTTATACAGTACTCAGTGTACTACTCTCAATCATGTTAGTCTGTAACTCTAAAACCTTCATAATTTTCAGGGGGTCATTTATTCCATTTTACTTCCGTATTGTCTTCACTGCACTTGCCGGTTAAATCTAGAACATCGAAACGAGTTAGACATGTATAGCCAGTATCTATTCATAGTACAATGAGCAGAGGTCCGGATAGGATTCACTTTCTTACCTGTACATTTCCTGATTTTCCTAGGTGAGGGAATTTACATGGGACCAGACGGACGCGTCTGTCTCAACTGGCGTTACCTGATAACAGGTAAGTCCAGGTTCCAGAACGAGGCCGCAAAGTGTTTGCTTACTGAATCCCACAACACACCGCGCGGACAAACCTTTACAACAGCGACCTCTTCTGACCTAGCTTAGGACTGCAGTCCGTGCGAAACTTGTACAATTTTAAGGCGCCCCCTAAACCATAGGTCGACCGTCGACGTCAAGGTCACTTGTGATCTCAGATCGTTTGCCAAGAAGTAGGGTTTGTGTCCATAGATACCTGCATCAGCTATCTATCGTGTGCATTTTATATGGCCGAAATTAAAGTTTTGTTCTTCTTTACGAAAACACTACACATTCACTAACAACCAGTCCTCCCCCGTGCCGAGTGGGAATGGTACTGTCCATGTGCCATTTGGCATTCCGCCCATGCCTTTTGCGTCCTCTCGGTCCATAGCTAACGTACGCCCTGCCCACTGCCGTCTGATGCCTACTGGGTTTGTTTATCGTCATCTACAAGCCAGTCAACAGCCTTTGTGACGCGGTCATGTTAGTTATACAAAAGGCCATGTTTTACACATTCCTTCTCCTGACTGCTCTGGGATCGAGTTTTGTCCTTGGGTTCAGGTACTCAACAAGTAAGTCTGTTTTGAGTTTTGGTGCTCCCCTCCCCAAATAATCGCAGCCATGTTGCTATGCTAAAAATAAACTACCTTCTATAAAATGTCGTATGCAGTGACCCATCTATGTCGTATCTTTCACTGCTACTATACACATACTTGTAGCTACTGCAGACGCTCTTGGCTGTATATGTAGCTTATTTGTATATGATGTAACAGCTGACAGCTGATAGAATGATTGCCTTTGGACCACGTAAGTGCAAATTGGGAGACTGTGTTGTTGGGTGAAGGCTGTACTACGTAAGGGTCAGATCGATTGCCATGTTTATGTAGTATTTAAAAGTCGATGTACAGTAGACAGTCTATTTTGCGCGCACGGGAAGCATGCAAACATTTTTCTCATTACCATTATACATACTATATTTAATGCAGTTGGCATAGAATTACAGTCACAGAGACGTGATGCACTGAATTAACTTACTCTGAACTTAAGACATTTATGAATTTATGAGATAGGAGCTACGTTTTCCATTCGTTATGTTTATTGCGTCATTGCTAAGGCAATATATGCGTAAGACACAATGACGCTGCTCAATTTAAGTTTTCTTATTTGACCTCAAACGACCTCAAACGGCGGAGTTCCACGAACGTTTCTCGTAGTATTTTCTTGTCCCGTTTTGATGCCAACGTGAAACTTATTTTTTTTATCTCATGAATACTCCAGTTTACATGAAGGATAACTGTGGCGAGTCGGTATCGCTAGGCAGTGCAGGGTACGTGGAGTGGGACCGGCATGGCAGATCGTACGACCACAATACCGACTGTTCTGTCATCCTCAAGACATCTAGTAGGAGTGTAAGGATATTACTGCAGGTAACAAATGTGACCGATTCTATGTAACCATTTACCTATTTAGTTTGTTCATGACTGGAGGGAACAATGATTATAGTATGCCTATGCTTCTTTTTTTCTGTGAAATACCATTAAGTCAAAGTATAAAGAAAGGCATGGTATATTATACTATATGTTATCATATAATGTCATACGTTTTCTGACTATATGTCAAAACCATATTGGAATGTTTTGGATATTACGTATGGTTTACAAAGTGTCACAAAGTCGCAACGAGTCTGGCGAACAACGTAAGTTGCTAACATTTTTTCATTCCCCATTTCATTCCGGTCGCAGTTCATCAATATCGATATAGAGAGCAACGGCCAGTATTCCTGCTATGACTACCTGTATCTGTACGAGGGCGCTGTGTCCAGTTTTAACCGCCCCGCCGCCGGCCACACCAAGGCCATCTGTAACTCCCAGCCGATTGTGGACTACACCTCATCATCATCTGCAGTCACACTTCGCCTTGTTACAGACAGTTCCACCAGAGGGTCCTTCAAGATACTTTACACGAGTTTCACGGATCGTGTCGTCGGCACAGGTAGAGTCTCGTCTTTCTTAACTATTCCTTCGGTTACCGGAAGTACTGTTTTCGGTGGCAGACTGTTTCACGTCTACGTAGCGACATTTTATGGTGTAATGCAAGACGAAATTACGCCGTACAATCCCCTCCACAGTTCCAATTTCCAAATCACTTTTGTCTGAAATCTCCGATGTCTTGTTGTGTTGATGGTAACAGGTTTTCAGTAAGTCTGACTAAACTCGTATAAAGTATTCCTCTAAATTGTGACAAAAAAAGCCTCAATAGTAAGTATACTAGTAAAACCGTGTCTGTTTTGCCCCGACTGTCCTCTCAGGTTGCCATAATAGCAGGTTCCTGTGCTCCAACTCCCGCTGTATAGACCCGAATCTGAAATGCGATCAAATGGACAACTGTGGGGACGCCAGTGACGAGCCTGCCGACTGTCGTGCAGGTATTTGTATATACATGTATGATAATGCACACAGTGTCTTCGTACAGGTAGAGGTTACGGTAGGGCAAGAATACCGACCATTTTCTGCTAGAAATTTGCAATGGACGTATCAATTTAGTTTTTGCTTTAAAGATTTAGGGGTTGAAGAATGAAATTAGCCTTTCATCACCCTTCTCTTGTATTTTTTAGAATCCACCAAAACTTCTGAACTATGTTTCAGGCTATCCTCTCAATCACTGTGCTGACGGAGTTTATGTAGACAGCCGCCATATGTGCGACGGTGTAACGGACTGTTCGGACAGGAGCGATGAGTGGACGAGCGCCTGGGCCATGTGTCCGGCCCGTGAGTAAAAAAAAAAATACTATACATATACACAATATATGATTTTGAAAATTACAATGATTCAACCTACAATCCATCCGTGAATCGAAGGTTGTGTATTCGCTCCGTTGCACCGGTTCTGCAGGATACCCTATCCTTTACCAGGCTTCGGGAGGTGACTGGAAAGAGTAGAAATTAGCCAAATAGAGAAGTATAAACCAGCAAAGTGTTCTCTCTAGCGGAGCAACTCCCCTGGCATGTTATCTCTCTATCAGTTAGCCAATTTCAGTCGCCTCCCGACGCCTGGTAGAGGCTAAGGATACACAGCGTTCACGGATGGATTCCAGGCAAGCTTTCCTGTTCACGAAGCTTTCTTTGATAGCCACAACGACTTAAATCTGCTGCGTTTCAGGTGAGATGCACGGTAGCTGCGGCTCGCTGGTGACTCTCCAGCCGGCCACGTCTGGGTACATCGTGTACAGCCGTCGCGGGACGTACGGAGCCGGGACCGACTGTACCGTGCAGTTCAACACGCTGAGCGGATACGCCATACGACTGGAGAGTTGGGACGTCGACGGGATGGACCACCGCTGCTACGACAGTCTATTCGTTAGTTGTGTTCTCCTAGCTAAAGATGATGCCAAAAATGCTCGTGGTTTATCTGTATCTGTATGTTACGCCGAGGGGTGATTATACCGGGTATATAGATACAGATACAGAATCTGTATCTGTACCTGTGTCTATAATATAGCCGGTATAACCACCCCCGGCGTAACGCACCAGCTTCGTAGGCACGCGGCGCGGTGGCAGTTGGCATAGTATCATTACACCGAACGATCTATTACACACAGCCTTTGATAAATGTTTTAAGCTATTAAACAGCCGTCAACATATATACAGGCTAACAACTTCTCATATGTCGCCCTCTAGAATTGTCTGTGCTGCTTTTTTTCGTGATCCGACCGATGCAAATGTTGCAATTGTCTCAACTTTTACCTGGAATTGATCATGAAGACCTATATTTGAGGACGATAGATGTGAGGTTTTGATGCACCACTTTTCTGCTCCAGCTCTGTGACGGCATCACCGGAAGCTGTGACGACTGGGAGGAGGACTTCAGTCTGTGCTACACGTCACCAGACAGCACCTCCTACGTCACTTCCGGGCAGGACCTCACAGTTCGACTGTCATCGAGCAGGGCTGGCAACTTCAAGATATTTTACAGAATCGAGCAGGGAGGTGAGTCAAAAGGTTTGGTGCTTGATTCCTTTCCATCAGTCGCAATATCATCATCGCAATGACAGTGTGAACATAAAGGTGTGCGGTTAAAGCTTAAGGCTTTTCAAAGTCAAGTTTCTAACATAAAATAGAGGTACGCTTGTTTCGGGGCTATTTCAAACGCTTCAAGTATTGAATGTGGTAAGAAAATGGCAGTAAATGTCAATATAACTTGATATAGATATAGATACCAGACAGATTTTCTCATCGAAAATATTTCTTGTTTTGCCACTCTGAAGTTGCATTGGATGCCATGTGTCAGGTGAGAAAAATTTTCTATTAGACTACCTGGCCGAAGACTATGTTCTGCTTTACTTTTCTCGTTCGGTTCTGCTCTAGACATAATCAAAATCACTCAACGACAACTTCTATTTTCTATTTCTGTGTGTTTCTCCAGGTGCCACTAACAGCAGCACCGTCGTGACCGTAGTGGTGGTGATTGTAGTGGTTATCTTGGTGCTCGCTGTTGTGGTATACTGCTGCGGTAAAAGGAGCCGGGGCGGCGGCAGTCAAACAGTGGAGGACAGATCTGTCCAATACCCGGGGGAGACACCAGGAGACAGCATTCACTTACACCCTACTACTGTAGTCCACACCGACCGACCGCACACAGTGGGCACACCTACAATCGAACGCGTCCCGCCACAGCCTAGTCCCCGACAATACTCGTATCCCTCCGCGCCTCCGCAGCCAACGAACAGCGCCCTGCCCCCCTCCGTAGTGGTAGAGCCCCCTACCCCTGCGTCATCAGAGATAGGAGAGCCCGTCACCCCACCCCCCTCGTATGACCAGGCGCTATGGATGCCAAAAGAACCACCGGCCTCGGCAGGGCAATCATGATAAACAGTTTTGTTGTACAGTATCATATCAAGATTGACATGATGTCATTGCCAATCAGCAGTATGTTGCATTGCTGGAATCACCGGCAAATGTCCATGGAACACACAGACCTCAGCAGTTTTTACTACACGTTTTTAAAAGTTAGATTTGTTGCTCTGCCTGACATGCCTGATGGCTTACGTACGCTTAAAACTATTGTGATGAGCATGTTTTATATAACTACAGGTAACTGTTCTACGTGTTATTTCTTACAAGAGATAGAGGAATTCGCCAATTCAACGATTCATCATTTGGAAGAATACTGATGTTATATGTGTATACGAATGTGTATATCTTGTCTGACAACTTGTTTATTTTAAGTTGTAGCTACAGCTGTTTGGTTTTTTAACTATCAATCAAAGTCGTCTGTGCGACGCAATAAAAGTGTGATGTGCCGATAACTTTCAGTTGCGTCGACGACGTGATATGAATTATAATGTGCAGGATACATCGTGGTACTATAATTATCATTGTCCTTTATGCTTTCTCTCCGAATAATCTACCCCATTGCTATTTGTGTATATGCCCATGGCCCAAATACCGCGAATACGTGTAGTACTCCCTACTCGGAATATTTCATTTAGCTGGAGCTGTGCTACTGCAGTTTGTATCTATCTCGCCAAGCGTCCACATGACCCTACTTGCGGGGTCAAAGGGTGACGTCGAAGAATCGCCCATCTCTCGACCAGGGCTCTCGACCAACGTTTACGACTTGTACTACTACTAGTATTATATTGGACGTATGCGGCGTATTCACAGCAGTCTTTTCACTTCGACATATGCATAGCCTTGTTCAGCGTGCAGAGAGAACAGAGCGCAAGATTCCAGAGGAAGTGAGGAGACGGGAACGCCCGGCCCGACATCTGTCAACGTGCAACTCAGAACATCACAGACCAACGATGTTTTTCACATTAACGATTCTGGTGGCGCTCTGTGATGGCGGTGTTCTCGGTGACGGGTACCGCGATCTTGCAGGGAGGTTTACAGGTAACGTTTAAAGGTCTAAATCCGTGCTCCATTTGGCAAACCTTGGGACAACTGTGATTTTCCCCTCCCCAGGCCCCAATGTTGTGTTTACGTTACGGCTATTTTTGCACAGTCTGCATGTCCCAGCTGTAATAGGATCTAATAGGCCCCTGGAATGTTGAAAATACGTCGATGGTGTATTGGTTTAACAACTAACCTGTTATCTACGAGAAAAGACACGAAGTTATCCTCGTAAAGGTTTTATCTTATGGACAGTCTGGGTGTTTCTGGAAAATTTCTTTGAAACTGACAGCAGCCAGGGTCATTGACCTCAAATGGACCTAACCCTCGCTGGCCATATATACAAGCGTTATATTTACAGCGCTAGCGTAGAAAGCCATATATCTTAAACTTTCTTTGTACTAGTATCTGGACAACTAACGACAACTAAAAATGCATCTTACAAAATTAACAAAGGCTTTTAATTGAACTGAAATCCGAGTACACCCTCTAGGCGTTGTGAACTGCGAGGGGTCTGGGCTTATTTCCAAGGTGAAGATACCTGGGGT
Organism: Branchiostoma belcheri; assembly: GCF_001625305.1. Lineage (NCBI taxonomy): Eukaryota > Metazoa > Chordata > Leptocardii > Amphioxiformes > Branchiostomatidae > Branchiostoma > Branchiostoma belcheri. The sequence continues at coordinate 2,631,481 of NW_017804131.1, forward strand.
CACATTGACAAATAGGTGTTATAAACTAATTAGAGATATGACTACAGTATTAATTCATATATCAACTCTTTCCCCATGCTACAGAGGAGATGTACGATAAATGTTGGACAGAGGTGTATCTGCCAGCTGACAAGGCGGGCTATATCACGTATCACCGGGCCGGCCCGTATCCGCCCTACACAGAATGTGCCGTCAACTACTACACAGACTCTGGCTACGTCATCAGTTTGGAGGCTTTCAACTTGACCGGCATGCCTGGCGACTGTTCTGACTACATATTTGTACGTTATACAGTGTTAATGGTTGAAACTTTTTATTAATACTAGTGAACTGAATGGTAGAAGTTAGTATTTGTGAAATGTTTCTTTTGGTTTTATGAACCTTTCATCTTATTTTGCTATGTGTATTTGTATAGTATTCTGTTTAGAAAGTTTTGAACTGAAATTTGTCTCACAATGTGGCTTCCCAGTTCAAAATCTAGATTATATTCTGTTTTTTTTCGCGATGTTGAAGTTCAATGCTTTATGTAGTTCGTGTCTTTCCCGCTAGGCGTGCAATGAGAAGGATTTCCTGTGCGACACAGACAGCAGTTCTGTTCACTACTGTTGGAGAGGAGTTCACTACAGCCATGACGTGTCCTGGGGACAGAGCATCACAATCCGCCTCTTCTCCGACCATTCCACGCAGGGGACCTACAGCATCGAGTACAGGGTGGAGGAAGGTCGGTTACATCTGAAAAAAATAGACACAACTCACTCATTCACTCACTCACTCGAACGTATAAAGGAATTCAATTTTGTAGGGATGGGAGGGCAAGGAAACACTTAACTGCACATTTTGATCATGATGATATTTTTCTTTGTCGTTTCAGCCAAAACCGACAGCGACACCATTGTGTACATTGTTGTGGGGGTGATCGCTGCTGTGTGCGTCTTCGTCGCCATCATCTTCAAATGTTGTAGGAACCATGATGACGACGACCTCCCGCCTTTGAATATTCCTCCGGTTACTGCAACAAGAGGCCCTAATGCCTCCGTGCTCAGGAACGCTCGACCGTTTACAAGTACACCAGAACGAAACTCAGATGAATTTACTAGTCCTCCAGGGCTCATTTACATCCCGCCAGCGGTGTATCCCTCCGCGCCTGCACCAGGTAACCCTCAGTGGTACGGTCTCCAGCAGCCGGCCAGAGCGCCTCTGCCACCGGTAGGACTTGGACAGGAGCTGCCGCCGCCTCCGTACAACGAAGCACTACAGATGCCCAGGAAACAACCTACGGTGTCGTAGTACAGGGGTGCTGCACTGAGGACAGACATTGACTGTCAACAATTCTTCTTCGTACACTGGCGCAGATAATACCAGTCCTACATGTAATGCAATTTTAACTTAGTCTTGCGAAATAGGCAAGTGGGCAAAGAAAAAAATCGAAGAACACGTTCGAGCAAGAACGGACAAGGTGAATCTAAAGCCATTTCTTGTTTTTTTTTTTTTGTATTAGTCTTCACGTGTACATCAATAAACTTTGAATTACCAGTACGTTGCAGTTCATAGTCCATTTACTGATTGTCATAATTGTAAATTAGTACACACCGGACCAAATGTCAAAAAGATTATTATATAGAATGTTTCGATCTTCCTTGTCAACATCTATTTAGAGAATATGTGTATGTGCGTGACCCTTTCCTCACTTTTGTAACCCATAAATGTGGACAAGTGTCCATCTCCAATGTACAAACCGACCCAACGTCCGACAGGTTGTACGGCTCCCTTTGTATCCCAGAAAAGGGGATTGGCCATTTCTTTTATGAGTTAGGGTGAACCTTATAAGCGACGAATTTGCACTCAAGGTTCTCAGCCGAAACTGTAAAATCTAAGAGAGAAGTTACACCCAGATCGTGCAGTGTCGAAAATTTGCGAAGTGATATGCTTTTAATGAAGCGCGGCTATCGCCACGTTTCATGTACGATCAGGCCCTAATGAATACTGGACAGTAGGGAAGAGTAGTCGTCACGCAGGCACTGACCGGCCGACCTATGTGTGCCTGTAGTTTCCGATTTCCTTCTTTTTCTTTACGGATAGGATTTGTAAACATTAGAACTGATATCTGTGGTACGAAAGGAATGACCATGGCTGGCGTGTGGACGGGGATTGTTTTGCTGACGATCGTCCAGTGGACACGCGCAGGTGAGTAGCCGCCATGTTTGTTCAGACAGACCGTGTCAACACGCGTTGCCATGGTAACGTACAGATAGCGCTGATATTCCATCGAATTTACTAGTTCCTATTAGACGAATTTCTGCCCCTGACGGTCACCCAAAAGACGGGGATATCTGTATGTAGTCTACCACCTGTTAGAATGCATTTCTGGGATAGTTTAGTTGTCTACACGTCCTGTCGAACGATTTATTTGTATAGATGGTACAATAGCACCTGACGTCAAAGGATGATGGCTCGACTTGTTTACGCAATTGACAGGCAGGACTAATAGCATACGAATAAAATGTATTTCTTCCTTGAAATGGACATGATACACCAAGTATATAACACTTTTCAAAGCTCTCCTTGCAAATCTGGAAGTACTACTGGCTACGTCATATCGAGCCATAGTAACCACCGTCTATGTCCGAGAAATGAGAACATTGTTTAGTCTTCAATATCTATACTTTTCCTGGCAATTATGAAGAGGAAGACTGTGTCCGAACACTCAGATGTAAATAACTCAAGTTATGATCGCGGTGGTTTCAATAGCTTGTCGTGGTACACGTATTTCTGAATTGTTTAGTTGTACGATTTACCTGCATTCGGAACTGTCACTTAGTAACCAATGGGACATAATTCTTGGTGACTGATTCGGGTCAGTATTTTTTTGTCAATCTCCCTCACAAACCAGATACAACACACGTACAACTTGGTGGTTAATACTAATGAGCAGCAACACTTACGTTGATTTGTAATTGCAAATCTTGATGTATTAAACTGCCTTTGTAGTTTCAGTTCTAGGTGGTTAGAGCAATGTATTGTCCAGAGGGACAAGGCTTATGGTTGGCTAGCAACCTGGTAAACAAGTCCTACAATGATCTAATCGAGTTTTCTTACACAAAATAGTGTATATTATCTTCTCCCGCACAGGAAGAAAGGCTTCCTTTGTTGTTTGTGACACAATTGAAAGGGGCAATTAAGTGTTAAAAAAACAGTTCATGTTCCACACTTTCACTTACATGTATAGTTTCACCAGTGAAGCATGCGTGGCTTATACTCGCGTCACTTACGTAAGCCGGCTCCTTACATAAACCAGCATAACTGTAGTAACCTTCGGTATTGTGCACAATGAGCCTACAAGCAATTCCTGCTAGTTTATTTTCTTTGCTTTCTCTGACTCATAAGTAAACACTGTCCTTACTAAACAAAATACGTGACGTGAAAACACAGTATTAGGAAATCGATCTTACATCGATTTTACATGTAATATCACAGCTGTACAGTATATTCTATAAGTACGAACGCACAACACAACACAACACAACACAACACAACACGCCCCTTTTCGTTTCAAACTACCTTATAACTACTGATTTTCTCCCTCTCCAGCGCCTGCCGGATACGAGGGTTGTTATCCGGACAGTTTTATCCGGGTCCTCCCTCATGACGAGAAGTGGGACTTTCAGCTGACCAACGCTCGGTGTGTGAGCCACTGTAGGAACAAGGGATATGCATACGCAGGTAGACACAGAACACGTGCTTTTGTGAAGTGTGTATGCGAGTGCGTGAGTGTGTATGGTGTGTGTGTGTGGCGAGTGTGTGTGTGTGCATGCGTGCGTGTGTGCGTGTGTGCGTGTGTGTGTGTGTGTGTGTGTGAGTGTGTGTGTGTGTGTGTGTGTGTGTGTGTGTGTGTGTGTGTGTGTGTGTGTGTGTGTGTGTGCGTGCGTGCGTGCATGACATTCAAAGTAATCAATTTCCTTCCCTTCTCGAGGTACCGAGTGGGCGCTGCAGTGTTTCTGTGGGACGGAGCAGAATTTCCAGAACCTCCCGGCTGCCCTGAGTGACTCGGAATGTAACTCGGACTGTTCCGGCAACAATGCTGAAAAATGTGGCGGGAGTCTGAAGCTGTCTGTGTACGCAGTAGTGGGTAAGTATTCCAATATAGCAATTGCTCTTACATTTTTTGTCATTCCCGACATCTTTTGTCTTTTATGATGTGACACAAGTTGAAACGAGTTGTAAACTTACAAAGTACCTCCCTCTTACAACGTATGCAGCTCTTAAGGACGAAATCCGGTTGGTTGGCGGCCGCAATGACAGAGAGGGGCGTGTGGAAGTCCGGGCAGTCGACACCAAAGACTGGGGGACCGTGTGTGACGGAGGCTTCGACATGGACGACGCCGCAGCCGCCTGCCGCATGCTGGGGCACGGCGACGCTGAGGACGTGCGCGACTCCACTTCATTTGGACAAGGTAATATTAGCGGCATGGAAAGAAGTTTACGTTTGTAATCCCAGCTGCATGCCACCTAGAATGTACAGGTCCTATATATCCTTTTACTCTTTATGTTGAGTAATGACGCACTATGCTATAACTTGTCAAATGAATCCCAGAATAAAGAAAGTATAAAATTTAACATATACGTACACCAACTAGCAACTGTGGCATCCTTAACATAGCGAGTCGAAATTATCAAGGTTTTATACTGTAAACGGCGCAAAACTTAGAATTTGACATTTGAGCTTGTGCTCTGTAATTACACAGAAATGAAACGATGTATCATGCCAATATTCAGCGATTTCACCACGTGTTATGTGGACTGTTGTAGGCTCAGGAGCGATCAAGATGGCGAACCTGGGCTGTGGAGGGCACGAGAGCAGCCTGTTCGACTGCAGCTACGATGGCCCGGGAAGTCACAGCTGTAGTCACAGTGACGACGTCGGTATCGTCTGCAACGAAAGTAAGTGAACTATACAATTGTGATTAGTTCTAGCTGTGGTAACAAGTGAACTAATCACGTTACCGACAAAAAAACATTGCAAAACTGAACCTCCCAGCAAATGTGTTACAGATTAAGAGATGCATGCACTGCTATGGAGTGCAATCTGTGTCGATACGAATTGTAGTTATGACACCACCAGTATATCTAATCAACAGGTGTATCATTACTAACGGATACTCCGGGTACATTTATGGTACATGAAGATAGACGGATACCATTAGTTGAACAACAGTGGAGATGATACAGCACTCCAGCTGATTTGTCCCGATGATTTTCTTGACTGAAAATACAATTGACTTTCAGAACCAGCATCAGGCCTTGGACTCGGAGCCATCATCGGGATCGTGGTGGGTGTGATCGTCTTCCTCACCGTCATGTTCACCATCATCTGCGTGTTGGCCTGTCAGAGCAAGCCGTCCAGCAGGGTCACCGCCACGGGCGTGTCCACCGGCGGGAACACCGTGGTCCACACCAACCACATGGGCGCCAACACCGTGGTGCACACCAACATGATGTACCCCGTCAACGGGATCGTCGTGCAGCAGAGCGGGGCGTACCCCATGGCGATTCAGCAGCCTTACCAGCAACCCATGCAACCCCCAGGTTACCAGCCCATGCAAGCTCAACAGGCTCCGGGTTACCCGCAATCTAACCAACCCGTTCAGCCTCAGCCGCAATCCAGTCACATCCCCCCTCCTCCGGCCTACGAAGAACCTGCCAAACCGTCCGATGGCCAACTCTACGCTTAGCAGACTTAAGCCCACATGTCGACTGTGACCATCCTCCAGCTACCAATCGAGCCATTCCTATGGAGTGGTGGGGATCTGATACTGCAATGCTAGCTCTGATATTGATTACGTTTAAAACTGCTATTGGGGAAAGCAATACTCTGGATATATCACAGAGAATTGATGTTTTAGCAACACGCTAAACTTGTAAAAAGAAAGTATTGTTTAGTCTTACTACACCTGGACAATAGTCGAAGCTATGACAACATCTCACGTTTTGAATGTCAGAATCTATCATTGTTATTTGTGTGCGGCCATATAATTTTCCCAGCAAAAGTTTCTGTGATGTCCAAGATCTGGATTATTCCATGTGCAATCGTCTAACACACTAGAAGACAGTAACCATTATTACGAAGTAAATTTCACCACTGTCCATACAGTGAAAGCGCGGGCCAATGAGAAGCCTGATTATGCACTATCCTTTGTGTATATATATAGAGAGAGACTCGTATATGCTGCATTGTGTTGCTACTATGGTTTATTGCATGAGTGGGAAACTGTACATTTTAAAACTATATCCAGATTGGTTATACAGACAATATATAGGTTTCTATAGATTAAAAAATTATATAGATTCGGATGAGTAAATAGAGTATGTGAATTTGATCTGGTACTCAGTTACCTCAAATTTCAAATGTTTTGACCAGTCAGTTTGTCGCGGTTGTCGGTTGGGTTAAGGCGGCCTAGGCTGATACTCATGTTCGAGTTCGGGCGTGTGTCTGCACGATTGCCACAAACATGTTTCGAACCCGAATCATGTTCCACCATGTTCGATATGACGTCATTCGAATAGAACGCGTGTTCGAATTCGGGGTTACCGGCGGTCATTTGTATGTTTCCCCTGTAAACCCGCGTTGTTACGCATTTTATTCACGGAGTATGACTTAAACGGCTTTACGCGCAGCTGAAAACAGCATAATTGATCTTTAGAGTAATCCATGTTTACGTATTATCACTTTTTTATCAAAATTGTCCGAGGCTATTTTGCATATAAGTCGATATTTTTTAACTGTGGCGATTTTTTAACGAAAAATGACAGAAAAATAGCTGTTTCTGCCGTTTTTGGCCCAAAAAAACAATGTAACTGTCATGTAAAACAAAATAGCCTCGGACAAAAATAATAAATAGGGGGTTGGCTTTCTACTTGTAAAATATCATGATGAAAGGTGTTGTTACCGCTTGCGCGTAAAGCCATGAAGTAAACAGCTTTTTTTAACCAAAATGTTGATTTTTAACCCAAAAATCCAGAAGTAGTAAAAACAAAATAACCTTTATTCAATGTGTTTTAAGTACTACTAGAACTGCGTGAAGTTTAGTTGTGGTGCGACCAGCTATCAAAAGTTACAGGCATATGTATGAAATACTACTCATAGTATGCCATAGGCTGCCTTAACCCAACCGAGTTTGATTTCTTATAAATTACAGTCGCCATATCAGTCGTTTGCATTGGCATCCGGCAGTGTCACCGGTGTTAATGTGAGTTTGAGTGTTCTGATATTCTTGTATTTATCCGTCGGTGGATCTTATGAGAACGGTTATATGTATTTTCAACAGTGTCGTTTTGTCGTTCATGTAGAGCGTTTTTCTAGACTGTACGTTCGGCATTTCATTTGCTGAGAACAAACTGAAAACCGAGAGAACCTCCCATGAAAGGACAAAAGTACCCATGATATGTATCGGGTTTCCCCTCCCCCGATTCTCAATGGCACCGTCCGCATATGCACTATAGCAACCATCCAGGTGTGAACGACTGAACCACGCAGCCTCGTATGACCATTTAGTGAAGCCCAAGTCACTGCAATTGTCACGTTTTGTATCTTATAGTGAGTGGACTGATCATCATACCGTCCTCATTTCGTATGTTAAACGTTGCATTCCAACGATTGAGACAACAACAACACAAAAGTGCTCGTGTGCACGTGAGTCTTACGCACAACGTTACCCGATAGCGCCCTTTCATGCAGGCCGGGTCCTAGTTCGGCAGGTCGTACCACACTGGGATGGCTTCTTTTGTCTCACAGTGGAGGGGCCGATCATTTCACATTCACACGACGTGCACTGTGCTCTCAGCGATGGTGTTGTGAACAAATTTATGAACCATAATAGTGCACTTACATACAAGAGGTGTGTTGTGAGTCTTCCAGTACCGAAAACGTCTCTGTTGCTATATTTGTGAACAAACTCAGATATCACGTGATGTCACAAACGATCAGACCCCAATGAACACAGGACATTTGAGAAGAGCAGCCATTAAAGTAGCCAGGTCCCGAATTTGCCACCGATCCTCTTCGTAAACTGCCAGTTTAAGCTTGTCCTTCTACATTTTATTGTGACATTTGGTAAGAATTCTATAATCTAGTATCTGCGTGACACACGTCAGGACCATGGTGGGTGGGTGGCAGGTGGTTCTTTTGCTGACAGTTCTCCGTGGGACAGGTGCGCAAGGTGAGCAGCCGCCATCTTTGTTTAGACAAATTTTACCAACATACTTTACAAGTACCAAGGTCGTCTGTATAGTCGAACACGGATAGTACCAGTTCTTCTTTTTGTTTTATAAAACATTTGGGGCGAGTTTTGAGCCCATGACGGGTACATAAGCAACAGATGTTGTATCACTGGTACTGTGGCATCGGAAAGAATCTGATATGTTCATTCTTTCTGTTCTGTTTACCGTACGGTTTATTTGTGCATAAACACAATGAAGGTTTTGTTCTGTACATCGCATAACTTCCTACCCGGGAACCTCTAGTGTATTTTTCGACCTTTTGCAGGTCTGACGGACTTGTATATAAGCATGTAATTTCAGTGTACGAATTTCCACGTCTTTTACATTACAGCATAATACGCGCTATTGTTTGACACGTCGTATGAAATAAAGCTCACTACCGCCTGTGACCTTAACTGACCCCAGCGCTGAAGATGCCATGAAGTGTTCTCCCTATATGTAGTCTATTCCTATTAGGGCGTCTGTCAACTTCACTAAATGCAAATTGTTTGGTATCCTAGCGTTGATAACAGTACTAGTGCGTTGTAGATTTTCGCATACAAAATGACCTCTTTTGATTAGCCCCATTCCTGGCGGTCATTGCAGAACACTGATCATTCCTTTTGATTTAGCTGATTTTTTCATGGATTTACTATATTTAACTGAAAAAATAGGCTCTTCGGTGATTTGAGGAACTCATTTTTTGTATATTTGTGCTCTTGACACTTGTTTTGTTCTGGGGTCCTAAGATACCCCTTCTTAAAGCCTAGGGTTCTCTCAACGATATTATGTATTGGTTGATCTCTGACAGTGCCAGCTGGATATGAAGGCTGTTATGTGGACCAAGCGGTGCGAAACTTCCCCCACGAGGAGAAATGGGACGGACAGCTCACCAACGCCCGGTGTGTGAGCCACTGTAGGGACAAGGGATACCCTTATGCAGGTAGCCATTCGTGATGAAACTCACACATTGACAAAATGTAGAAAGAAAAACTTGCTAAAACTGTTAAGCATTGAAGAAGGCTGAAGTTTGTATATACCAGGGTGGCCTGTTTTTAAGAATCATTCTTTTTTATTGTTTTGCATGTGTCTACGTATGTAATAGATAAGTAGCGCATTTTTCAAAGTACCATGTTTATAGACACACGCAATTCAGCCTGGCCTATATGGCTGCTATGGTGTTTTGATGAATAAAACTTTCATTAATTCCAATACAAACATGGAAAATGTATATAAGGTAGATGTGTGATTTCTTGAAACCTATCTTCTGTAGTTGATTGCACAGCAAACTACTTCGATGTGATTTGAGATTGATTTCAGCGAATCTGTCACGCTTGAATAGCAAAGAATTTTGTTTTTTCAACCAGCAACGGAGTTCACGTTCCAGTGTTTCTGTGGGACTGACGCTCAGTTCAACACGCTGCCGGCCGCCGTGCCTGACTGGGAGTGTAGCACAGACTGTACCGGCAACAGCGGGGAGAAGTGTGGAGGACCCTGGAGGATGTCCGTGTACGCGGTAGTGGGTGCGTTTAAAGTTAATGACATTATCACTTCCAATGAAAGCTCATCTGTGTTGGTAAAATCCACAATGGTAAAGTTCTACTTTGATCCAACACAAAGGGAACTCATTATTACTAGTACTGTCACAATTCTAGAATTACAATTGTTCCCGACATTTTTGGGCTTCTTAGCCATTTGCTGATGGGGAGATCCCTGTAACAGCTCCCTTTCAAATTGCAGACATGATCGATTATCCAAGTGACATTTTTAGAGATGATGTAGCCACTTCATAGACTTTTAAGTCATTAACATACAATCTGTTGGTCAGAGGAAGACTTGCAACCATACAATTCAGATATTATTTGACATTACCTATGCACAACATTGCTCATGAACATACGTGTAAATCTTCTTCCCCTTACAACGCATGCAGCTCTGAAAAACGAAATCCGGTTGGTTGGTGGAGGCAAAGAGGAAGAAGGACGTGTGGAAGTCCGTGCGTACAACACCAAAGACTGGGGGACCGTCTGTAGCACCGGCTTCGACATGGACGACGCCAGAGTCGCCTGCAACATGCTGGGGCTGGGCGACCCTGAGTTCGTGCGCGACACCAGCTACTTCGGACAAGGTAAAGGCGTCCTCGGAGTCCCTTTCCACGGCTACAACAGACGGCGAATTGGCGACCAAAAATCTCATTTGAAGTAGTTCAGACTAAGACGTGTATTTTGTGCGTATGGTGTTTTTTGCTGTCTTTAAATTTTGCATCAGTGATTTTTATATTCAATTTTTCAAATCATAGACCATAAAAATGTCATTTTGGCGATCAACAGTCGCCATAAAGTAAAGGGGACCTAGACAAACCCATCTCTATATTTCTAGATGACTGTCATAAAAGATAGATATGCTCATTGTCGCACCATTTCCTAATGTTGAATTTTGATGAATGTTACAGGTACAGGAGCGATCAAGATGGCGAACCTGGACTGTGGAGGGCACGAGAGCAGCCTGTTCGACTGTAGCTACAATGGCCCCGGGAGTCACAGCTGTAGTCATGGTGAAGACGTCGGCATCGTCTGCGGAGGAGGTAAAGATGTGTTGACTTGAAACAGAACGTACGGAACTGTATTGTGTCATAATCATTTCTTTGTCTTTTCTCTCGCTCTCTCTCAAAATATATCAGATGCTAACACAGGTTTTATCTTTGTGTCTTTGACAGTCCTGAGTGCTGGAGCCATCGTTGGGATCGTCTTCGGCGTGTTGATCTTCCTCGTCATCGTGCTGACCGTCACCATCATCTGCTGTCAGAAGAACAAGACTCCCGGCAGGGTGCTAGGCCCGGCTCCACCGGCAGGTGGCGCTCCCACGGTGGTCACCAGCAACGTGATGTACCCCGCCGCTGGCAACGCCACGTACATACAGCAGGGTGTGGCGTACCCCATGCAGTCTATGCAACCTGTGCAGCCTGTACAGCCTGTGCTGTACGCGCAGCCCAACCAACCTCCTGCACAGTTCACGCCCGTCCCTCAGGCTTACGACCAGGCGGCGAAGCCACCCGCTGTTTAGCCCTTTTTTTCAATAGACTCTACCGAAGTCCACATGAAATCCGTGATGACCATTTTTTTGTCTTTTTAGTGGATCTCAATCTGTTCATATCAATCAGAAAGCCAGACTGACACTTTAGCTTATACTATGAAATAGGTAAAAAGATGGTCTTGATGCTCTGTGCTGCTCAGATTGCCAACTGAACTTTTTTCGATGGATTAGTCTGTCGATGCCCCTACTTCAATCGGCCATGACTGGTGATTTAATGATGCTGTATATCGATGATTGGACACTTTTGTGATCTTCTTATTCCAGATCTTCTTATACGCAACGTCGGCAAGTTGAGCATTTATAGCCATATTGGATTCTAGGGGACACTTTTTAATGTTAGACCTGTCCTAGACCTTCTTGTACACAGCAAGTTGAGTTGAGAATTTATAGCCATATTGGATTTATTCTATGCAGTTATGTGTTTAGCGTGGAGTGCAGTTGTGCAGCAGCTAACCCCGCCCGACAGGGACTACGGATGATAATGTGTTTAAAAATATCAATATACTCGAAAATAATGTTTTTTGCTTGGGATTTTGCAAGGTGTTGTTTAGAACATGTACGAGTATAAACATATGACGGTTGTGCTGGTCATACAGTGAAATACTGATGAAACGTTAAGGATTTGTTGTGTATGTAAAAGTCGCAGAGTTGTTTATATTCAAAGATATCAATAACGTTTTACGTATACCTTGTACAGTTTTAAAAAAATTATCTACTCAGATAATATATTATAACATTTATACGTGTTGTAGGTTTTATTATCAAAGCACTCGGTGATGTACATTTTATTAGACACATCAGGATGTACATAAAATTCAGGTTGAGTTTGTATTTTCATGATGCCATATGCACACCAATATACGCCAATGTACATGTAAGGTGTATCATGACTTTGTCAACCACGGTTTTGTGTGTGCGTAACCGCTAAAATCACTGACAAAAATAGCATGTGGAACATTAATTTTGAAGTATTCGTATGCCATCCATTTGCATTGCTGAATAATAAAAGAAACTTGTCAACCGTCGCGTGGACTTCCTTTGTGTCGGACGAGATGTAGCAAAGTGCCCTGGGTACAAGTTTTGGAAGTGAGCTGAGAACGAGATCGGTGTGTTCTAGAACCTATTGTTGCTACGCACCAGTAAAATAAACAGACATTCCATCAACGTTGCTTCAACAACAATATCCTGGTTATTTCGTATAGTCCAACGTTACCCCTGACTTTTGAAGCACGAGTAGTTTTCATATTTGAGCAGATGTAACAGGAATATGTAGTTGAATTGTTCGTGTTCCAAACAGCATGTATTAAGTTAACAGTATCATGTGAGTGAGCTGTCATATGGCACATGCCATGGCGACCATAAAAATTACCATTCTCATATTGTTTACGTTCCTGAGTGGAAAAGGTGCGCTTGGTGAGTAAATGGGATTCAATTGTGTTGCAGTTGCAAATGTACTCTCTATTGTAGCTGTAACTTTCTGTCATTTTTGTGTTGTGCTTTTTATTATCTATTCACATGTATCTAAAGAGTATCAGGCAAAAAGCACATACATATATAACGCCTTCTACTTTAACTTGTTACTTGGACTTCATATATTCGAATGCTGTTCTTGTGCTGTATCTGCAGGAGGGTACTCGTACATGGGCTGTTACGCCGACAGTGACGCCCGTGTGCTGCCCTACGTGGAAAATTGGGACCTTTTCCAAACGACCTCCAAGTGTGTCGACCATTGCAGGAACAGTGGATACGAATACGCAGGTGAATTACCTTGTTTTGTCTAATTGCTTTTAAATTGGCAATCTCTTCTGGGCAATGAATAGCCTGGGTACCATCCTACTTGTATGCCGGGGCTCCCACACTCGCTTCCCTAAGAAGTACTTCTTAGGGAAGCGAGTGTGGGAGCCCCGGCATACAGGTAGGATGGTACCCAGGCTAGGCAATGAACTAAGTTGGGAGTGACGTTGCTAGGATATGGGAGCGAACGTTGGCTTTGAAGTATGCAAAATGTGGTTTCATACTTTCTCTTGCCGTGCCCCGTCCATGACCTATCCGTTAAAACTCCTTCTAACATGTCTAACCAACCAGGAACAGAGTTCTCGTGGCAGTGCTTCTGCGGAACTGCCGGGAACTTCGCCAGCCTGGCGCCTGCCGTGTCTGACGGCGAGTGTAACATGGCCTGCCCGGGGAAGCCCTCTGAGAACTGTGGCAGCACCTGGAGGATTTCTATTTACGCAGCTCTGGGTACGTGTGGCAACGCGTCTTCCAAATGTCGTCTTGTAAGAAAAGACGTACCTACAACAAGTATTTTCTATTCATACAGTCTTCATTATTATTCTCTAATCACACAGAGTCGAGTGTTACTACTGTGCCAGTTGGCAAATCTCTCCATCATGGCATTGTTCACATGCCGCTGCATGACAGAACACATTGGTTTGTGGTTGTGAACTAAGTAATACCTCTTAGGCTTGAATAGTCCCAACGAAATTACCGAAAGCCTTCGCATATTACACAAAATATTTTCAGTGTGCATGTTTAGTACTTTAAGTAAGTCTTGCCCGAAATTCACCATAGGATTCATTCTAACGACCAAACTATTGATATCTACCATTGGTCTATATAAACAATTGTGGTTGCTGGGTTTCTCACGTTTGTTACGTACAATCTACACAGCGCTTTCGAACGAGGTTCGGCTGGTTGGAGGGTTGGAGTCCTCTGAAGGCCGTTTGGAAGTGCGAGTGATCAACACCGTGAACTGGGGAACCGTCTGCAGCCAGGGCTTCGACATGAACGACCTTTGGGTCGCCTGCCGAATGCTCGAGCTCGGACCACCGATCAACTTCACCGGAGATACCACGTACTTTGGACAAGGTGACCAAGTCTTTCTTTGGATAAGAAATGCCATTCTTTGTTCGAAGATCATTTGACTATCAAGCTCATGGGAAAAACGTCAAGTCTGGTAAGTGCAGTGTTACGTGTTTTCAAAGCTGCTCTCATAATCATTAGAGCAGCTTCATGACCACAGCCTTGCCGCCTTAATCTTACTGTAAAAATGGATTGTTTTGTTACTTATACGGATATCCTACTATCTCTCAATATATAATAGGTACAGGGGAGATCGAAATGGCCAACTTAGAGTGCTCTGGGCACGAGCACAGCCTATTCTCGTGTCCATACGAGAGCGCTGGAAATCACAACTGCACTCACAGCAGTGACGTCGGCGTCCAGTGTGTAGAAGGTAAGATAGACTATCTTGAATACCAGCAGCATTAATCGGAAATCGTATATCTTAACCCTTTAACCGTATACAGTAGGTATATTGGAATTAAAAAAAAAACAATTCGCGTTTCAGAACTACAGCATGAACCGAATCTTCCATATAACTTAATACACGTTTTCAAGTTTGCAGCCTGGGACTCAAAGCCATATTAGTTCGACCACCCACGTTTCACAGCTTTGGGTTTGTTACAGTGAATTGAACGTTTCTGCTGAATTTGAACACGAAGTGTGACTACACGCTCAGCAGCCAACGTGAATTAGTGACACTTGCTTTCTGGACCCTTACAGAAGAGGACGATGAAGGAGGCATTGGCCTCGTGATCGGTATCTTCAGCGGTTTTGGAGTCGCTTTTAGTGCAGGCGGCGCTTGTGTCTGTTGGTATCAGAATTACAGAGCTCGCCGGGCTAGGCAACACCAAGCTGACCAAGCCCGGCGGCAGATGGAGATGATGCAGTATGCACATGGCCAGTACACCCAGCAACCGCCTGCACAGGGCCAATACGGCCCGGAACCAACCCAGTATGGCCAGTATACCCAGCCACCGACCCAGCCACCGCCCCAATATGGCCTGTACAGCCAGCCACCGACCCAGTATGGCCTGTACAGCCAGCCACCGACCCAGCCGCCGCCCCAGTATGGACAGTACACCCAGCAACCGACCCAGTATGGCCAGTAAACCCAGGCATCTACCCAGTGTGGTACACCCGCCACCCAGTAGTACACCCAGTGAGACGTGCACTGAGCAGCTATACTGTGTTCCTAATAACATTGCTTTATTGAGAACATACATTTCCTCAATATTATCCACAGAACACAAATGGAATTGTTGTTGCTTCTAACAATAAACAATACCAACACAACATCAAGTTTGCCATTCATATATGCGTTCCCACAAAACAGACTCTTATTCCCCTCTGATACATTCATTAAAATCAATTGCCTGGCGACTATATCGGCCGAATATCTAGTCTCAATTTCACATCTCAATCTTAGCGCAACACCAGTGGCTCCGCCCGTGAGGCGTCGCCAAAAATATAAGCCAAGGTAGTCTCGAGATCTATTTACAGCTGGATGAAGGTCATGCCTCTCCAGAAAGTAAATAATCCGCTTTCTCGCGGGCATGAATATTTGATGAGCCGTGACAGGAGCTGGTTCACACAAACAATACCTTATTATAGGCATGACGACATATCGCTTGTCACGCCCTGCAGAATGTTGACCCGAACCTCGTCAGCTGTATCCATAGCAACCAGGTAAAACAGACAAAGTGAATTTACGATCCAATCCCTTGATCAATGCAAGCATATAAAAGCGTTCCATTGTTTGCTGAAGCTGTGGTTAACTCAGTTAATGCTGGAAAGGCGTTTTTGCAAGACGATAGGGGATATTTAGAGGTGTGGGACCAGTGCCTTTGTCTCCAATTTGTGCATGTTCAAACTTGAAGACTGTTCTTGTCAATAGACTTGATGATATTACCTGGTCGATTTCAGTACGAGAAAGCCTTTTGATCTACGAATATAGACAAAATATGTTTTCGCTATAATACTTGAAGCATACATGACATACTTCAAACTGTGACAAACAATACAGGATATATCAATTTTTTGTCATGTCTTATATTATTTCGATCGAAACGACATAATATAAGATTACAGTGGGTGGATTATTGTGTTTAGATATTAGGGATGGGCCGTTTGTTTCCTTCATGGTTGTCCTGGTGCTAACCACACGGGATCAATCGTTTCACTCGCTGAGTGGATGTGACATCGTTTGAATCAATGTATACAACTCAGACACTAAACATATACATAAGAAATATACATAATTTAATATGGCACCACGAGTTCTTGTATGTAAATAATCTTTTCAAAACTGTTTAAAGTTAAAGTAGAAAAGGACGAGACCCAGTGCCTTGTTAATTAACGCTTTGTCCCTTGGGAACTATCAGTTTGTTCGACTGTCGACTTGTCTGACCCGAGGATTGTTCCGCCTAACATCTTGTACCTGTTATGACATTTGATACATGGAATGGTTTAAAAGCCCGATGTGAGATAAGGGGCGCGCTACCCCGCGCCATGGCGCACTTCTGGACGGTGTGTCAGTGCCTGGCAGTCCTGAGCTGGGCAGGTGTGCTGGGACAAGGTTACCCAACAGGTACGTGGCCGCCATATTTGTCTGTACAACCATGCCATCGATCTCGTGTCGCACTTCCTCTTTCCTCACGCGAGGCTAGGCATGGCCACTCACCGTTTATACGGCTATCAGTAGTACCATGGCTTGCCCAGAAGATAAAGTAGAAGATTTAAATGAATTGTGTAACATGGGAAGTTTACATAATATGGATGCAGAAAGTATGTCTTTTTATATTAGACTTTGCCCCGTATCATTGCAGAGTAAAGAGTAATATTTATGGTGCCGGCGGCTAGTACTTTGTACGTTGTCATTAGTCCATTTGTTGACATTTTCACACAAGCTGCAAACAAAGTGTGAAGTAAGAGACACTAGTACTATCCACAAAATGTTAATTGTAGCTTCTAATTCAGTTCATGTTTGCTTTGTAGGTACGTCGACTCTCTCCCTATGACGTAGTTGCATATTCAACTCACTGTTGTTGGAATTCTCTAATATTTGAAGGATAATAATCCAGCAATTAGTGTATCTCACGTCTCCTTCGTGTGTCTGACCTCCTGAAATACTTAATCCTCAAATAGACTAGGAAAACCTTTCTTAGCCTTATATGGTTATATTGACCGTCAACTTGTAAGGCTAGACGACACAAGACACTGCCATATACTTACTAGTACTTTTAAGCTAAACTCCGTTCGAATACCAGTATCTATACACTTTGTTGATTAGCTAACTTGGTTAATGTATCTTTACAGCTTACATGCGTTATAACTGTGGATCGTCCATTGACGTGTCAAACACTGGCTACATCTCGTGGAGTACAGGAAGCTACGGCAACAATGTCGACTGTTACGTCGTCATGTTGGCGCCCACTGACTCAGTCATCTCTCTACAGGTAGGGCCTTTAGCGAAAAAAATATACTTACTAGAAAGGTAACATTTGCAAGGCAAATGCATAATGTTTACCTGGTCTGCTCTGTTAATTCTGACTCAAACACATTCGTATATATGGTCAGACAGGAATTTAAATCCCTCCTGCTATAAAATTGCAACATGATCTAATCTAATTATTTTTTGCACGCAGTTTCCGAACGTCAACATTGAAGGTAGTTCGAGTTGCATCGACTACTTGTACGTGTACGACGGAGAGTACTACAGCTGGCCTGGATTCGACTCAGCTTCCTACGTCTGCAACAGCAACATACCAAGCGTGCTCTTATCGACAGGAAACTATCTCACCCTGAGGTTAAAAACGGACGGCTCGATCACTGGGTCCTTCCAAGTTCTGTACTCGGTCCTCGCGATCGGCTCCATTCCGCGTAAGTTGCCTCCTTTCTTCTACGTCTTGTAAGAAGGCACTTAAATTGGCAATGCATGGCATGAACAAGAATCATACCATGGAAATTTGATAACCAAAAGTCACGAATACAACTTCTAGATATCAAATTTTAGAGCAATAATGATTAGTACTTGATGAGATTTATATCTGATAGTGATGAAGCTGAAACGTAATATCCAAGCAGATTCCGTAGGAAAAAGTGAGCCCATATTGGCCTCCTGTAACCATTAGCCGCCCCACGATGGTTAGAGGAGGCCAATATACATGTGTAGACTCCCCACATAATCTGCTTGAAGTTTAGTTGAAACGCGGTGAGTTTGCAGTAGGTAGAGTACTTTTTGACGAGAGCTGTTTTCACTGAAGCTACCACAGCGGAGTCCAGCAGAATTCGACTTGTTGGCGGCTCCACCAGCTATGAAGGTCGTTTGGAGGTCCGGCCAGCCGACAGTTACGACTGGGGGACGGTCTGTGACGACTCCTTCGGCGCAGCAGACGCCGAAGTCGCCTGTCGGACGCTCGGGTACCAAACCGCCCTAGAGTATCGTGGTTCGGCAGCTTTTGGTCAAGGTAAAATATCTTTGTCTTGTGTTTTTGAGAAAGATAGTTGTAAAGTTGCACAGCGTTGTTGATTTGGGAAGTGGTTCATCCCAACTTAGGAGAGTAAATATCACACATAAACATGTGCAGTTTACTTATTTGTGGGTACATATGGGTAGTTTCAGCTGAGTTCATGATTTGGCTTTGAGCCATTTGATGCTAAGTGGTAGGATTTAGTTGTATTTACTTTAAAATTATACATGGATCCTCGGTGCAGGTTCCGGGCAAATCTACATGGATGACCTTGGATGCTCTGGGAGCGAGAGTAGTTTGTTCGACTGCTCGTACTCAGGGTGGGGAGTGCATAATTGTGGCCATGGTGAAGACGTAGGTGTCGTCTGTTCCTCATCAGGTATGTAATATATAGTATTCATTTTGTCTGGAATCTAATAGATATGGTTTTACCGGTCACAAAGCCAATTTTGAAATTTATTTGGCGGCATATTAGATCCACATGATCTCGTGCAATTCAAAAGAATTATAAAATTCTCATTCTCATTCTCACAATGCTCATGTGCAAATGACGTGAAACGTACGTGACATCCTGTCACGCTCAGGTAGTCATCTAAGGATTTCGTGTGACGAACTAACTTTAGCACTTGTTTAATGTAAACTAGGTATACATTATTAAAGATATATTGACTACGAGTCAGTAGCAGCCATACACATGTATATTGTACCATGAACGCACCGGTATATATTATATATATACCTTACATTTTAGTCGATATCGTGTGGCGTGTGTGTTACGTTCAAGACACCAACTTTGGCAAAAGGCCCTAGAAGTCCCAAATAGATTATCATATCGCTTCCTACAGCGGTTTCCAGTCGGATCCGACTGGTTGGCGGCTCCACCATCTATGAAGGCCGCGTGGAGGTCCGGCCAGTCGACAGCTACACCTGGGGAACTGTCTGTGACGATAATTTCGACATCCTGGACGCCACCGTCGTCTGTAGGTCTCTGGGGTATTCTGGTGCCCTGGAGTACCGCGGCTCCGCAAGTTTCGGCCAAGGTGACTTTTTGTTATTTTTTATCGAATAGCTTTCAGTGTGATTTGATAACGTACATTGAACCTGAAGCTATCAGCGCACACTATTGTTAGCTGGCTCTGGTTTCAACCGTCTTTTTTATTGGATAGTTTGAGTTCGTCTCAAATGTGGCAATATTATCACAGAATTGCAATATCATATTGCTATACGACGGCAATGATGTAATACTTGTTACATTGTTTTATGTACGTACAGGCTCCGGTCCGATCTACATGGATGACCTTGCGTGCACTGGGAGCGAGAGTAGTTTGTTTTCCTGCTCGTACTCAGGGTGGGGAGTTGAGAACTGCGGCCACAGTGAGGATGCTGGTGTGGTGTGCGATAGTTCAGGTAAACTGGACTTCAGTTGTAAAGTCTGATGTCACTAGTCGGTTCATTTTGATAACTAATGGTTCATTTTGATAATGATAACAATTCTTTAGCATGTAGATATTTCGTTTAATCGTCCATCAAACTACTAGAAAAGGAGTAATAGAACATTGAATTGAAACCCTATGCTAACCCGGTGCAGGTATAACAACAAGCCCAGGAGGGACGGGTGACTCCGACAGGGTCCGGCTGGTGGGCGGGACAGCTGCGAGTGAGGGCCGCCTGGAGGTCCGGCCGGAGTACGGGTACGCCTGGGGGACCGTCTGTGACGACGACTTCGGCATGGCGGACGCTAACGTCGTCTGTAGGATGCTGGGATACTCCGGGGCCAACCGAGTCCGCGGCAGTGCCTATTATGGGCGAGGTATGGGGGTGTTTGGTGCTACTACAAGGAAATGTTTTCCTTTGAAAAGTGGGTTCTTTATAAGCCAAGTATGTAGTAATAAAAATGCAAGAAAAAAGCATTCAATGTTGCATACATTTGTACGTCATCAATGCAAAGTTTCTAAACTTTGGAAACTACAATTTCCAATATTGTGTCCGTTTTAAGTTCTGGAAAGGAGACAACTACATTTTTTCTGCCTGATTACTAATCACAATGAGCCTGTCATTGGTTACTCGTCTTTCTGACCAAAACATCATTTTTTTTGCTCCAGGATCTGGCGACATCTACATGGATAACGTTGACTGCTCTGGGAGCGAGAGCAGCTTGTTCGACTGCTCGTACCCAGGATGGGGGATTGAGAACTGCGGCCACAGTGAAGACGTCGGGATTGAATGCAGCACGTCAGGTAACAAACATGACTTTTTGTTCAAAGCTCGGATACATAATGTATGTGATATACTTTCGTTGAAATTGTATTGTCTGGGATAAACCAACATTTTACGCATCTAAACAACATTTATCTATCGCCCTCTCATATTTTTGAGTCAGAGTGTAACGTTAACTCATAGAGGTAGAAGGATAACCTCCTTGGTTACGTTAACCAGACTAGATATCGGTGTTACATGTACTAACACTTACTAACAATCGTGGCCATGGTGTGTACGAAATAGCTAATATCACATGTAATGTGGTGTATTTTTCTAGATACATCACTGAGTGGCGGCGCCATCGCTGGCATAGTCATCGGTGTGCTCGGGAGCATCACTCTCCTGGCTACTCTAATCGCCTGTGCCTGCAAAAGCAGCAGCTCGAGCAGCAGCAGCGCCACCAACCGGGTCATACCCGCAACGCATGGTCATCAGAACATCACCATGACGGCCAACACCATCGTGCACCAGCCCACTGTGGTCAACCAGAACCCGGCTTACAATCCTCACTACAACCCTCAGCAGATTTCCACCGTGTACCAGCCTTACCCCCAACCCCCGCAGTACCCCCCTCCCCCTGCGTACACGGATGCCCTGGGTATGCCGACACAGCCTCCGGGAGGAAACAGGCCACAGTTGCCGCCGCTTTCTGCACAGCTGTACCCTCCCAGTGATCCTGCCTATCCCCCTACATACATACCACCACAACAGTCTGTACCGTACTCTGGTGCTGTGCCTCCAGTACAACAACCGGCGCTCTAGTCTTCCTCCTCTTGCATTTTATTCTTCAGTAGTTGAATGTCTAATACATGTATCATGAATCGTACTAATGCTGAGGTCACATTTCCAACCCGGGGCCCGGCCGGGCAGTCTTATTGAATGAAAAGTACGATATAAAAGACAAGGAAACACAGAAAAGTTTTAGATGATAATCACGGGCACTATTTCTGTATATTCTTGATATAAATTGTTGGTTTTTCGTTCATATAAACAGCCCGGCCGGGCCCCGGTTTGGAAATGTGACCTAGGCATAAGCAGGATATATCCGAGGATCAGTAATTGGTACAAAATCATATACAATGCCTTCAAGTTACAGCTGTGACTAGTAAAACTAGCAAGGTACTGTAGGTCTCTGTCAGCAATAGAAGATTACATTATTTCCATGACCGTATGTATCGAAAACGTCATTGCATTGGAACGTACAGTTTATTAGTCACGAAATTATGAGTAACGGAGAGTGTGTTCATAACTTGAAGATAGTCTGCTTAGATAATAACCATGTGAAACTAAGCACTCAGCGCCATTCACTGTAATGCCTTGTACATACCAAATGATTCTCCAAAGGAGTGTGCCTAACATAGCCTGGGTAAACTATTAAGGATGGTGGCATTCAGGCTATGCTGCAAACTGTATAGTAACGCCACACGTAAAAACTCTAGTTTTGTACACAAAGCTAAATGTGTGTGTATATATATTCGGTTTGATAGTGTCAAAACACTGTGTGCCTGAGATCGCTGGAATAAAAGTCTTTGAGAGATAGATGCTTACTTATATTTACTAAAATCTACAAACAGGAACAACTGTTTTATATTAACCACTCAGTCAACTTGCACCCAGAAGCTCAATTTTAAAGGGAGACAAAACTTTCTCGCATAATAAAGGCATGTCACTTATCTCCAAGCAGTGGTTGAAGGTAGGATGATAACTTTTCTGACTGTTCCATATTTTAACCAATCCTTAAAGGTCCGTCACAAACCGTTCCGATTTTCCCTCACACGTCTGCTTGGAGATGGGTTAAAAATCACGGCATTCGTGTCTATAGAACTATGGGTCACGTGTGCATAATTTCTTTCCATGACGTCACGCGTGTGAACATTTGTTTATTTAAAAGGAATAATCAGGTATATCTATTACCTCAACAAACGATATATTACTTATTCACTCACTCGATTACAGTAAGGCACAAAGGCGCAAATACTAGTAGGTAAAGCACACCAACTCGCTTGCTAAAAAAAGCTTTGCAACCACAAAAGCATGTGACATACTCTCGACATAATGGCTGTGTTTTGCTTGGTATCCATCCGTCGGAAAGACTGTTGACACGGTAAATAAGACGACACGCCTTACAATAATCCGCATGGGGTACAGTCTGTCAACAGGTACTCAGTTGTGACATGTCCCTTACGGTTGGCATGGTGTTAAGTGGTGGGGGCAACCATTTCTCCCAAGGGGGGTTGCAGAAATTCAACATAACATATTTTCTTCTTAAAATTTTGGACCTTAAGAGGGCATCAAAAGGTTTTTTAAGTTTATTTTTTTTACACTCCACGGAACAAAGATCTAACACTAAGCCCTCTCTACTAAAATCTATTAGTGCCCACCACACCCACACCGCTGTTGAATAGGACATTCCTACTACTACTCATCCGTTACTCTCCGTTGATCGTACAATAAGTGGGTCAGAGTTTTAAAGTTGTTTTATTTTGTCACCCCCATGATGTGAACAACAGCGTTTTAACGAACGTTTGTCGTCATGTGGACTCTACTACTGATGCTGCCACTCCTGTGTGCGACAGGTGTGATCGGATACAACTATCAGACAGGTGAGTAGTCGCCATCTTTGTTCCCGGCTGACACTGGATATTGGTTGCATCTAGACATGATTTTCAACACAATGTGAATATTACAACGTTCTTTATCTATGCTCAGCTGATAGGCACTTTGTGTATAGATCGACACTGAGTCAATGTTTAGTCGGTTAATCTGTTCGCTGTATAGACGAAACTGAGCAGTTAAGAAGACCAGAAACGACAAAAACAGTGTACATTCTCTCTGCCTTGATATTGATGGACCCCCCCCCCGTTAACCCAATGTAAATTTGCTTGTATGAGGTAGAAGCCCAGAGTACGTTGAGGGTCGTCTTCAATGATGGCCATTTGTAGGGTGAGGGTCAATCATAAATTATTTACCGAATAAGCCACGTGTGCCGTTTTGGTTCACAGATTACATGTCAGGCAATTGTGGGTCGTCTATATCCCTGTCGGACTCCGGCTTCATCTCATGGAGCTATTCTGGGGACTATGGGAACAACGAAGACTGCACGGTGGTCTTCTTTACTGACAACCCCAATACCGTCATCTCTCTGCAGGTAATGTCATGGTATACCTAGCACTCTAGCACAGTACTCTGTAGATCAATAGGTTTGTTTTGATTGGAAAAGTATGAAGAGTGTAAAAGTCCATGAAAATAAATTGATAGCCCATCGTTTCTAGTAACTTTCTACTGCCAAAAAGTAGCTATATAGTTTCATGAAACATGAAGCGTTGATTTTAAAACACTCATGATTGTTGTTGTTGATTTAAAAATCTTACAATGCAGTTTCTACAAGTCGACATCGAGAGTTGTATTGACCACCTGTACATCTACGATGGAGAGTATTACACCACGTCATTCGTCACTGCAAATGAAGACATCTGCAACAACAACATTCCCAGCGAGTTCATCTCCACCACCAACTACATAACCTTGCGGCTGACATCCGATGGGTCTGTGGGTGGAACGTTTAGGTTGTTGTACACACAGTACTTAAGAACAGGTACATTTGTACATTCTAATATTTTCAATAACTCTCACGTTTTCTCTTCATCCGTTTATAATTCGCTCAACCGTTTTGACGCAGCACAAAAAAGGAAAAAAAATTAAAGACGACATTGTCTCTAGCCAAGTCTGATAGAAACATCAATCACCACCCACTATTTTAGTTCTTGGTGTCAAAGTTATCATTATTTTTGTCTGACAAGAAGTTGTGAGACATGTAGAATACTTTCCTTTTGTACAGGCGACGCCGATAGAATCCGTCTCGTGGGCGGAACAGGTCCTCACGAAGGCCTTGTGGAGGTCAGGTTGTCCGGGAGCAGCGACTGGGGCACGGTCTGTGACGACAATTTTGACACAGACGAGGCTTACGTGGTCTGCAGGACACTTGGATACTCCGGCGCCGTTCGCACTACCACGGAATTCGGTCAAGGTATTAAATGACGTCTTCCTGGTGCTTGTTGAGCTATACATGGTTGTTTGAAACTCGCATCTATTATTGTGTATTGGTGATATGTACGCCACACTAAAGATTGGCGTTAAATCATCGTGACTTAAAGCTTGTTGAATGTAATTAAAACTCATCACGCAATTCTGTCTTAATCCATATAATGGACGAAAACCACTAGAGGGGGTGGCGTGGCGTGTTTTACTGTTAACATTTGCTATCCAGATGACCTTTTTTTTAAACATGATGTTTGATGAAGTCCACATTTCGTAGAGCGTTTTCCCTCGATGCACAATTGATATAATGCATTCGTAGTATGGCTTACATATATTGTTACAAA
Source organism: Branchiostoma belcheri (assembly GCF_001625305.1). Taxonomy (NCBI): domain Eukaryota; kingdom Metazoa; phylum Chordata; class Leptocardii; order Amphioxiformes; family Branchiostomatidae; genus Branchiostoma; species Branchiostoma belcheri. Next base: position 2,656,781 of record NW_017804131.1, read on the forward strand.
AGTATTTGTTTTTTTATATATACAGGTTCAGGCAACATCTACATGGATGACCTTAGATGCTCTGGGACCGAGAACAGCTTGTTTGATTGCCGGTACTCAGGGTGGGGAGTGCATAACTGTCGCCATAGTGAAGACATCGGTGTCGTTTGTTACACTTCAAGTAAGTGTAAATTTTGACTCAGGTCTTTGATATTAAGATTAAAAGTTCAATCTAGTTATTCAGTTTGTTTGTTTGTTTGGGTCGTTGTTCATGAAATACTTAGATTGCAAACGTTTACCATATCAGCAGTAAATGCAAACAGCAGCAAATCGCAATCTACTAGGTAATGTTAATGACTGAGGATGTCTAGGGGATATCGATTGCTACAGTTTTACTCACAAACGTCCTTTTATCACTTCACAGCGTTACCCACCTCACCCTGCAGCGCGGACTATTTTCACTGCAGCAACGGTTACTGCATCTCCTCCGCGCTGCAGTGCGATACCATCCTGAACTGTCCTGATGGAGGCGACGAGAACTGCGGTATGTGCTGCTTCTCATAGAATAACAAAATCCCTGTGTTTACATTCATTTCTAAAAAAAACACCATGTTTTCATGTCAATGTCAAGACCGAAAGTGAAATCTCCATATCCTCGAAGTTCAATTTTGCTTTCTCACTGCAGCGGACAGACTTCGTCTAGTCGGCGGTTCAGGTCCAAACGAAGGCCGCCTGGAGGTTCGACTTGAGGGCAGTTACACCTGGGGTACGGTTTGTGACGACCAGTTTGAGATCAATGACGCCCATGTAGCCTGCAGGATGCTGGGATACTCTGAAGCATCAGAAGTCCGTGATTCCGCACACTTCGGACAAGGTACGGCTGCTTTTGACTCCTCCTCTCAAGATTGATTACTCTTTCAGGAATGCAAAGTGATATGGCATGCATGGAGAATATATTCTGGTACAAAATAGAGATTAACGTTCATTAAAACGTGATCTGACATGATACTATGCTATAGGCTCGGGGGACATCTACATGGACGACGTTCAGTGTTCTGGGGACGAGAGCAGCCTGTTCGACTGCCCGTACGCAGGATGGGGAGTTCACAACTGTCGTCACCGCGAGGACGTCGGTATCGTCTGTGCCATCGCGGCCGCGGGTAAGATGATATTTCCGTTCTAAAAAGTTACTATACACTACCATTACAACATTCATTGTCGTCATCGAATGTCGCTTTGTATTGTTAGAAAAATTTTGCCTGGACGCTGGATCAGATAGCTGAAGAGGACTACTAGTGAGCGATTCAGCTGGAAAATTCCTGTAAGGCCATGTTGATTTGATTATATGGATGACATCCTCTGGGAACCCCAAAACTGATGCGCGCGTGCGAATAAAAAAAAGTTTTGCAAAAAAAAAAAGTTGCTTTCAATATGAAATCTAACGTTACGTGGTCATGAAGGTTGAACAAATGGCACAGAATATGTTATGGTGAATAATCTACTCTTCGAATTAATTTCTTTACATTTTTGTCTTTTTTCCATTGATTTTGGCAATCTACGGCATTGTTATCGTTTCTAAATGTTTTCCTTGCAACTTATGGTATATTTGTTGCTCATTTAGCAACTGTTTTGCACGATTTACAGTATGGTTGAAAAACTTTTTTTTTTTTGGAAACGGCCGAAAATTCATGCGCGCGCGGATGTCATCCATATAATCAAATCAACATGGCCTAAGTCCAATTTCTTGAGTTGGAGAAAAGTTCCGTTGTCTGATGATGGTAACAGTACTGATGATGTTGTTCTCAGGGCTCAGCGGCGGAGAGATTGCTGGGATCGTCATTGGCGTGCTGACAGGCATCGTCCTCTTAACACTCATCGTCCACAACTGCAACAAGAGCAGCTCAAACTCTTCTCCGTCCAGCCGGGTCGCTCCGAATAGGGTGTTGACGAACAACACCGTGGTGCAGAGGCCTAATACGGCCCCGCCCCAGCCCACCACGATGACGCAGGCTCCCCTGCCCCCGATACCTTCAGTGAACCAGCCTCCCCCACCCCCACAACAGTTCCCTCCCCCTCCGGCCTACAGCGCTGCCCTGGCCATGCCTGCACAGTCCCCGGGCGGCACCACACCTTACCCTGCCCCCTCCCCCAACCAGGACCCGGCGTATGCCCCTCAACCTCCACAAGGAGCCCAACTACACCCGTCTCCCGCCGTCCTGTACCCACCCCCGGATTTTTCATCCGTCCCCCCTCCGCCACATTACCTACCCCCTCTAGCCAACGCACCTCAACTGCCACCCGCCTATTAAATCTCTTTGTTCCTGTACATACAGTTAATGAACCTGATTCATCATTGGTCAATGCTCGCTTAATTTGTTGAACGGTTGTTTTCAAGTGTACCTTATACGACGTTTGTAAATACTGTATAAATGTGAAATGATATTTGGTTCAAATGCTGATTCAACTATTGTAGAAAACTATACGAGCGCTGATGTACGTAACATCATCGTCATAGGTACATACTGAACTGAGAGTTCTTTACAATTATCCCCAGTAGACTTATCGTCAAAGAAGAAGTAAAAGGGATTTACTTTTCTGTTCTGAACTGTTCTGTTGCATATGGTTATTAGGCCAATTTTTATATGATTGTGTATTTGTGAGCAACTTAATGCTTTTTGCGTGCTTGGCAAAGCCTTCTTTCCTGTTGAACACCAGATTAATTTGAAGAAGTGAGTAATTGTGATTAATTTGAAATAAAGTGCTATTTTTGCAATCTTGGTCTTGAATGTGTTTCATCAACACAATTATATATATGTAATGACAATGAACTTTATTGCATATGATCGATGGGAATTTCGGCCCTATTTTTGAAACACAAAAAAGCAGTCCCAGGCCTGGTACTCCAATAAATGTACGATCATAGCTTGTGTTATACCATGGAGTTAAAAGATGGTTATACCAAACTTTTCAGAGTTGGACTTCCTCCCTGTCCCACTTCTACAGAATCTTTCATGGGCGCTATTCAAAAAGAAATCTCTCAACTCGTCCAACAACTGAGAACGTGATCGAATTAACGCCCTCCCACGCTTCCGTCTCGATTACAATCCACACACACTGTACACGTCACCGCCATCTTCTGGCATAGTCACACAACTGTCACACCAAGGACATGTCCTTGGTCGCACCTACCTATAGCTAGTTCAGTGCCTAGAAGTGGTCAATTGGCTTTGCAATGAGCAACACAGCTACGGATATACATAATGCAATGTGATTGATAAACAACAATGGAGGTGAGGTCGACCGAAATTAAGTTTTTAGACAAATTTCTCGCTCTTGCAACTTGAAAGGCAAGAAGGTAGAAGTCAAGGGTCAGTTGACACCGACGCAGGTCAACTTGCCGTTGGTTAGTAACGACACAAAGCCTATGGTTGATTGGATTTCTCCCGGGCCCCACAGAGACAGTTCATTATGTAACAGAAGGTACCTTTCGGAGTTTCAAGAAGGCATAAGCACACGCTCTACGTTGTAGACACCTGACGTTAAGATGGCACGGTATCTGATTCTGCTCGTGTTTGCGACTTTGTTCCACAACTCGCTCCAATCAGGTATGTGGAATGTGTTGGTTATTAAGACTGAACCCCTAACAAGAAAACTGTTGTGTTTTTCGAGTGTTTTCGGTTGTGTTACTAGCCGTCAGTAAGACGAGTGTGTTGACCATTACTACGCCATGTTTTGCCATTATTTTAGGTTGCCAGACAGTCCGTATTTCTGGGTCCACAACGCACCAGACCAGCCGGATGACAACCTACACCATGACGGGACAGAATCACGACGGCCGGCCGGTGTATCAGAGCTCCCGTGGAGACTACCTGTACTACGCCACATCCGATTCAACCTGGAATGTTGGCAGCACCGTGGGGAGTACTACGGTGGGGATGTATCTTCGGGGCGACACCAGCTACTACGCTGACGACACGTCCGGCACATGGTATCTTTCCGCTGGCAGTGGCTTTCAGGCAGACAGTGGTGTGAGTGTCACGGGTACTTGTTCGACAGGTACAGGTAAGTAAGATCATTTCTACATTAATTTACTGTGAAACCTCTTGTGAGCAATGTAAGCTAAACAACACGAAGATGTGCTCTGTTCTGTTAACAGCGTTGACAAATGAGAGTTTTACAAATCTGCCGAATAGCAACAACAACAACAACAAAATCATTTTAGAAACTGCAGCAAGACAGAATCTTAATGTTTGAAGCTACCAATTTGGAAAAAAAATTAGTTTATTGTACCCAGTAACTCAATACTTTTTTTGTCCTGTGATACCATGCGTTCCTCTTTCGACCATCTGTAGCTATTTCTATATCGTATATGCTACGCTGTATACCTTGACTCAACATGGATATTCAAAATATCTCGAATCGATTATCATCGTACCCGATTTCTTGTTTTCCTAAGTTGACACGTCGGGGCTGAGCACCGGGGCCATCGTCGGTATCGTTGTCGGAGTCTTTGCGTTGGTGGTGGTGGTCGTAGGTGTTCTGTGCTGTGTTTTGTGCTGCGCCGCCTGTAAGAAAGGCGGGGCTGTAGCATCTGCACCACAAAACGTCAGTCATGCTGTACCTGCACCATCCGACCCACCACCGATGTATTCAGGCCCAGGCTACCCTCCACCCACAGGCCACCCTCCACCCCCTGGCGACACTTCTCAGGGCAGCCGTGGTCCATCAGACACAGTGTTGATCGTCGGTTTGGTTCGCATCAACAAAAATAATGACACTGATGATCAACAAAGTTCAACAACATGACAGTTTTCAAGCAGTCAAAAGCTGAAATCTGTTCAGCGGCACACTTTCCTTTGCTTGAAATGTTAGTTTCTTCCATACAAGTAAGTTCATGGGTTCATGCTGCCATTTTAGCTAAAGTTTATCAGATTGCCAGGGCAGATAACAGGACATAAAATTTCGCAAATTATCATAACTACTTGCGTGTGGATCAAATGGCTACATTCCATAAAGGTGCGTGAAGTTCATGCTTTTAGACAGAATAGAGAACTAGACAGCACATTTTGTACATTTTCGACTTGAGCTGCTTGCTTTATTTCAACAGAAACCTTCCGTTGAAGGTGAAGACATGTGATACGAAAAGTATTTTGTAAGTTACCTTTGTGAAAATTATGGCTGTATGTGGTGTCAATAAATTTTTGTCTGTTTCGACAAAAGCGTTATTTTTGCAGTTATTCATTTTTCTACAGGACACGTATAGACTATCAAACATTGTTATTAGAAAAAAATACCGAAAACTGTGATTAGCCCACTCGATTGTAAACACTTTATTAAAGACGTGTGCTAGCCCTTATTGTTTGAGTAATTAAGATATGTTAGGTTCTATTCGACATTAGGTCTTATTCAACACATTTATTTTATTGTTTGTTTCCTTATGTAGTTTGCCATGCATTGTACCATGTGCAATTGTGCAATAAAGTTCTATCTATACAATGTTGATATTGACTGCCGAGGTAAACAACGGGTGCAGTAGAACGCAAAAAAACAACAACTCATAATCAGTGCTGAGTCATTCTCTGTTCGAGACTTGTATAATTAAAAGAATATATATCAAGTTCGCCTGTCATGCCTAAAGGCGCCCTGCAAGTTCAGCTGTCTTGTTACGCAAATAGGCAGTCGTAGCATTGTCGGTGGTTGGTCCTACGTCGTCAAAATCGTGTGACGACCCACAGCTTAAGTGACCTCACCGTACTAGTATGTAAACATATCCTCTGTAGAGAGTGACAAGACGTCACAAGGAACGAAAGGTGCGTCGGTGTTGCGCGCTGTTGGCATGGTGATGTGTGACAGGGGCCAACCATTTCACCGTGGGGGTGTAGACATCGATACCCCTGCCCCTTTGTCTCGTTTGTCAAGGAGAAGACACCCGATACCGGCTCCTTTTTTTATGACCTGTAGAACAGTCGTGTCCACAATGACGCCTCAAGATGTGAGATTTGGACGTTTAAGACGGCGTTGTCACATAATCTAATACTTTTAAGTCCCGAGGAGGAGAGTTAAGGTACACTTCGCCATGTGGGCCCCGCTCCTGGTGCCGTTACTCCTGTGTGGGACAGGTGTGCTTGGGTACGACTATCAGACAGGTGAGTAGCCGCCATCTTTGTTCTGACAACAGCCTCACGGATGGACCGTGACGGCACATACAGTGTACTGCTTTCTGAAACATCTTTATCCTAAAATCAAGATCTGTTTTCCTCAAATTAGCCACTTTGCGGTGAACTGGGATGTCGGAAAAATTCTGTCATAGCTTGTGTACGTCTCGGTAATAAGGAATGGGTGTGTATACTTATATCGAAATTTCATTTATTTTGGTGGGGAGGGCTCCTGGTAACATTCCTGTCCGTGACTCAACCAGAGATGTCATCGGTTGGTCAGAATCGTACTGGCAAGTTAGAGGTTAGAAAATCGACAGGTTAGTTGCTACATACATGTATATCGAGTTTTCTAGTTCCATCTATTAACGTTCTTCCGGTATATGGCAAAAGTACTCGTTAATACAATGATTTAAAGCAGAACAGATCTAGACGTAAGTGCAACTATATACATGTATAGTGATCTTTACTTGTACCTAAAATTGTTCAGGTTCTGGTCCTTATCTGTATCCAAACAAACTAAAACTATGTTGGACATCATCTTTTTAGACTAAGGTGGGTAAATTCCATATCAAAGGATTTTGACAATTTTGAACTTGAAAATTATAAGCATTTTTAAATACGAGGACTCGTCGTTTGAGATTAGTGTTAATTCTCATACACATGTGAGTATAATGACAGTTGACTACATGTATAACTCACTCCGTTTCCAAAAAAAAAGTTTTCAACCATACTGTAAATCGTACAAAACAGTTGCAAAATGAGCAAAAATATACCGTAAGTTACAAAAAAAATAAGTAAAAACTATACCAATGTCGTAGAATTCCAAAATCAAACGAAATAGACGAAATTGTAAGGAAATGAACTTGATGATTAGATTATTCGCCAAACCATATTCTGTCCCATTTGTTCAACCCTTATGACCACGTAGATTTCATACTGAAAACAACTTTTTTTTTGCAAAACTTTTCTTTTATTCGCACGCGCGCATCAGTTTTGGGGCTCCCGGAGGATGTCATCCATATAATCAAATCAACATGGCCTTACAGAAAAAACATAGTCAACGAAGGCGGAGTGTCTGCTCCCCTCCCCCACTCTTTGCTACAAATGAGGTCAACATTAATATCCACGTCTAGTATACGCTTCTTGGATGAGAAGACCGTCTTGAATAATGGCTGTTTATAAAGTAAACGTTATATTGAGATGTGATTTCACTTCCATCACACATGTCGTTTGTGCTGGGTTGGTTATATAGTGTCTGTGACGTCCGGCGACCATGAGTCGTTCTTTCTTCTGTCTGATTCCGGCTGAAATCTCCTGGCTATTTGTAGGCTATACCTTATTCATCTAACCTTTTTCTCAACATGTCATGGATATCGATGTTATTGTGTTCCACAGTGTACATGTCAGGCAGATGTGGGTCGTCCATCTACCTGTCTGACTCCGGCTACATCTCATGGAGCTCGTCTGGAAACTATGGCAACAACGAAGACTGCACGGTGGTCTTCCAAAATTCCAACCCTGGTGGCGTCATATCTCTGCAGGTAATGCCCGAGTAGTTACTTCAATGAATGTCAACTCGCATGTCATTTGAAAAATCAAGTCTGATAACAAACTTCTGCAAAGGATATTACACGTGTTGTTAAATAGGTGGAATTCATACAGTATGGTTTTTTCATCTTCTCGTTTGAGGTACTGTGAAGTTTTGATATTAAAGTAACCCATAAGATTTAGGAATTTGAAATCCTAATACTGAATCACTTATGTTTTTGCTTTTAATCTTACGATGCAGTTCCCTCAAGTTAATATCGAGAACTCCGACCACCTTTTTATCTACAATGGAGCGTACTACAGCACACCATCTTCCCCTTCAAGCGATTTCGTGAACAACAACAACATCCCCGGCACATTCTACTCCACCGGCGACATCATCACCTTACGGCTGGTCTCGGATTCGAGTGTAGGTGGAGCGTTTCAGTTGTTGTACACACGTACGGAGTTCACCCCTACGACGTCAGGTAAATTTGTAATTCAAAATTACTTTTTATCAGATGTATACATGTATCAGCTAGCTGTGTTTGTCCGCTATTTTGACAGTGTTGCGTTTATGTATATTGACAGAGGTTTTCGAGCGGGCTAGTAGGCGGGTTAGGGTATGCGGATAGTCAACTTGTCATTTTTATCCACTTATTTGTCCTGTCATGTAGTTAAGAGGAAGGTAGGTGTAAGAAAGATATCAGGAATTCTTGGCCAGAAATGCATGTGGTATGTGAATGTATATAAAAGACCTCTCCTGTAAAGCGACAACGACAGGAAGCAGTTAGCCTGGGTACCATCTGGATTTGCGCCACGCAACGCTCGAAAATTTTTTTCGAGCGTTGCGTAGCGAAAATCCGGATGGTACCCAGGCTAGTCCCAGACGTGATTTTTCGAGCGTTGCGTAGCGAAAATCCGGAGGGTACCCAGGCTAGGAAGCAGTAAGGCAGTTCAAAACACAAGTTAATCTTTGTATTAGGTTTCACATGATTTAAGATAACATGGGGCAAGTCGTCTTTTCTGTGTTTCTTTTCTGTCTTACATGTTGCGGACATTCAAACAGATCCCCTGCTTTTGTACAGACCATGTTCGACTCGTCGACGGTTCAACCACCAACGAAGGGCGTGTGGAGGTGAGGCTGACGTATGGCGGCGACTGGGGCACAGTCTGTGACGACGGTTTTGACATGACCGATGCAGGCGTGGTCTGCAGATCACTCGGCTACTCCGGCGCTTCAGACGTCCGTTCTTCCGCACATTTCGGTCAAGGTAAATTCTCTACATACATTCATGGTACTGTAACCTTGTCGCGGTTGGGAAGGATTTTCTTCGGGGCTGCTTAAGCTCTTCCCCGCCCGCCTCAGCTAGGTTTACGACGGGAGTTAATCAGACCCACCGCGATATATATTGTGCTGGGGCTAATCACAGGCGTAACACTTCTACCGGACGGTCCGTTGTACTGGGCCAGGAAAACTATGACAACCTGCCAAACCACAATAGACTGGATACCAGGCTAATTTTTTAGTAGAGTACACATGTGAATCAGCATCATTGTACTAACCTAATATTTCTTCCATTTAATACCTATACTACAAGATTCAGGGCGGGCTAAATAGAGTTTCATCTCGGGTGTTGTGGCGCCAAGGTCATGAAATAGTCGTTCTATTTACGTTAACCACGTGCTGCTTTATTTCAGGTTCGGGCAACATTTACATGGATGACGTTGCTTGCACTGGGACCGAGAGCAAATTGCGTGACTGCCCTTACTCAGGGTGGGGAGTGCATAACTGTGGACATGGTGAAGACGTCGGTGTTGTTTGTCAACTGCCACGTAAGTTATGAGGATTTACGTAAGATTATCATGTAACATGAAGAATGCATCTGTTGACAACATATATCAAACGAAGACAAGTGATGTACTAATCCAAATGCTGGTGTCAATGTGATAGTGTCAATGGTGTCAATGTGATAGTTAAAAAAAATCAATTCAACAGTATACAAAACCCTGCAAATGTTCATGTACCTGGACTTGTGCATGTTATGTGCATGTAGAATTAAAAAATTCCTGCACCACTCCAAGTTGAACCGGCACTACTAGTCTTCATATGTAAATAAATGGTATTTTGATGTATTTGATGATTTCCATGTATTTAGACCAGTTTCTTCACCACCACAGGTACAACGCCATCGAGTTGCAGCGGATTCCTCTGTAATGACGGGTACTGCATCTCCTCGGCTCTGGAGTGTGACGGCGTCTATAACTGTGGCGACCAAAGTGACGAACACTGCGGTATGTAGCTGCATTATATGACATTAGGACGATACAAGAAGTCAACTTTTTGGTAATTTCCTTAGAAAGTCCATCCTTCGCCATATTGCAAATAAGTGCCTTTCAGGAAGTGAAGGTGCCCAAAAGTGTGACATTACGAGTGTGTTTAAAAGCTGAAAATACAGAATGATGTCATCCAATCAATTAACACAATTCTCTCTCTCTCTCTCTCTCTCTCTCTCTCTCTCTCTCTCTCTCTCTCTCTCTCTCTGTCCACCGTACAGCCAGCAGATTTCGGTTAGTTGGTGGCTCAACTTCAGATGAAGGCCGCCTGGAGGTCCGACCTGTGGACAGTTTCGACTGGGGGACGGTTTGTGACGACCAGTTTGACACGAACGACGCCAATGTCGCCTGCAGATCGATGGGATACTCTCGTGCTGTTGAATTCTTTGGGTCCGCACACTTCGGGCAAGGTATGTTTAACGTTATCCGTATGCGATATATAGTGGTAAAGAACACGATGCCGTCGCATTTTCATGTCACCAGGCTTTGTATCATATGCTTACTCTCCAAGCAGAGGTTTATGGTGGAAGATCGTTTGCTTTTTATATATGGTCTGTTTTTTTGTCTGTTGATGGTGGTAGAGACAAAAAAAAAACAGACCATATAAAAAGCAAACGATCTTCCACCATAAACCTCTGCTTGGAGAGTATCATATGCTGCCCAGCTCACCGTCACTATATAACCATTCACTTTTCTATCCTTGCAATCAACTCATCGGCGTTACCTCACATAATAAACGATACGATGGATAGAGATGTTTACATAGAAGGCAAGTTGAGTACACTGCCCTTTTCGAGTTGCTTGTTCATGGCTGACGTACTCGTCATAGCAATACTGCAGTAAAATCGGGCTACTGGCGAACTGGAAACACATGTCTTGAAATACCGTCACAATGTACTTTCTCTACAACACTTAAAGGGTCGGGGAACATCTACATGGACGATCTTCAGTGTTCTGGGTACGAGAGCAGCCTGTTCGACTGCTCGTACGCAGGTTGGGGAGTTGAGAACTGTGGTCACAGTGAGGATGTCGGTGTCGTCTGTGGAAGTGGTGAAGGTAAGAATAGCTCTAGTGTGAACACTCTCTGATATTTAGGATGACAATCACAGGATATCACATTTCCAATATAGATTGATATCGATTCTATGTTGACCGTGCGACATTCTCTGTTCATTCACAACTTGTTGAGTGAGCTTTGTCTTCAACATGGGCTAGTCAAAGCATGCACTACAATTCAAACAACAAAACACAGGTATATTGAAAAGAGAACGCTTTGTCGGATCCCAAAAACTACCAGCCTAAACATCAAACACTGTGTCAACATGTGTGCCCCTTTTTTTCTTATAGACCCCAGACTTCGTTTGGTTGGCGGCTCAGGTGCACATGAAGGCCGCCTGGAGGTTCGACCATTGGGCAGTTACAGCTGGGGGACAGTTTGTGACGACCAGTTTGAGATCAATGACGCCAATGTTGCCTGTAGGATGCTGGGATACTCTGAAGCCACGGAAGTCCGTAGTTCCGCGTACTTCGGACAAGGTACGGCTGCTTTTGACTCCTACCTCAGACTTTGGGTAAGGTGCCTATTTCCAATATCATACATTGTCTCCAAATCATTATTCACTAGATCATCATTCTCTCCCTTCATGTCTCTCTGTCTGTCTTTTAAAAATATTGTGTAAAATGTCCACAATTAGTAATATCTGAATATATCTGAAATGTTAATGATGATTTCTTGCATGTAATGTAGGCATGTTATTGTGTGCACGACTCATAGGCTCGGGGGACATCTACATGGACGACCTTCAGTGCTCTGGGTACGAGAGCAGCCTGTTCGACTGCTCGTACGCAGGTTGGGGAGTTGAGAACTGTGGTCACAGTGAGGATGTCGGTATCGTCTGTGCCAGCACCGGTAGGGACATGTTTGTTCATAAATTAGGTTTGCAAATCATTTTAAAGTCGAGATTATGATAGACGACTGGTAGATAGAAGACACATATGTATTCTACGTTCAATATGATAGTCCGATTGACAGCATACAAGCACTGCTTCACGTTTCAGTGATCAGATGATGGGACAAATGGGAATCATTTTGTCTTTTTTCGTCTTCTGTTGTTCCTGTCGTGTGGCAAGAAACGTACAGCACATAAAATGTAAAATTGGTAATCTTAATAACCACATTCCACAGGTATACATGTAGAACTGAGTGGCGGTGCCATCGCTGGAATCGTCATCGGTGTGCTGGTCGGTGTCGGTCTGTTGGCGGTGATCGTCCACCACTGCAAGAAGACCAGCTCAAGCCCCACGCCTGCCAACCGAGTCAACCCCAACCCACCTACAGCGAGGGTGACCACCACGACGTACCACCGCCCTACCGTGGTGTCACAAAACCCGCCTTATAACCCCCAGCACCAGCCGTACCCCCCGCCACAACAGTACCCTCCCCCTCCTGCCTACAACACTGCTCTGAACATGCCTAGACAGCCTCCCAGCGGCACCACACCTTACCCCTCCAGCGGACCCGCACCGTATTCGTACTCATCCCAAGATCCGGCGTATGCCCCTCCCCCCGAACCGTTTAGATACGGCATGCAGTAGCTCGTATTCTAGGGCCAGATTGAAATTTGGTTCATTTCTTGTAACCGTTACATATCGGCATACACATTTTGAAAGGCGTAGCCCAACAACTTTATTCAGAAACGCACTGCTTTAACATTTTAATGCGATGTACGTATATCACGTACTTGTGTCCTAAGGTACATGTCATACATGTATATGGTTATATTTATCAGCAACGTTATGTCAGAATGTTGATACCGTGACGTACAGAATTGATAACATAAGTTTTATGAAAAGCAACTATGTCTTTTGCCAAATTGTACAGTCTTCTGTAAAAGCACGACTAGTCCTTTGTAAATCATTGTGTGCCAATTGTTTGAAGATATCTTTATGCAAATAAAAGAGTATTTTGCAACAGAATTTCTGGTGTTTATTTTGTGTATGTTTGCTCGCAAAGCACGTTCCTTAGCGCACTTAGCTCATGGTAGCAAAATAATTTCAGGTTCGAGTTTTAGAATGTCTGTAAACCTCATTGTCATATATATAGCAGATCAATCATGATTATATCTAAGCTTCCCAATTACACCAAGCTCATTGACAATTTTCATCATAAAAACGGACACATGGAAATTTCGGCCTTATCTTCGAAACACAAAAGCAGTCCTTGGCATGGTACTCCAATAAATGTACGATCACAGCTTGTGTTACACCATTGTAAATGATAAGCTTTTCAGAGTTGAACTTCCTCCCTGTCCCACTTCTACAGAATCTTTCACGGGCGCTATTGAAAAGAAATCTCTCAACTCGTCCAACTACTGAGAACTTGATCCCACGCTTCCGTCTCGATTACAATCCACACGTTTCCATAATAACAAGCATCCACCCCCATCTATTGGCATTGTCATTGTCAGACAAATGTTCCACCTATCTACGTACAGCTAGAACAGTGCCTAGATGTGGTCAATTGGCTTTGCACTGAGCTGCACCGTTAGAAATATACATAATTATATATAGTGCAATGTGATTGATAAACAACAACGGAGATATGGTCGTCCGAAATTGTTTTTAGATAACCTTTCGTTTTTGCAACTTGAAAGACAAGAAGGTAGAAGTCAATGGTCATCTGTGATTGACTTGCCGTTGGGTAGTAACGACCAACGACTTATTGTGGCTAGGTTGATCAGATTTCTCGCCCACGCAGACAAAAATGCTGCTTTTTTCATAGCACCAGGTACCTTTTGGAGTTTCATAAAGGGAAAGGCACTCGGTCTATGCTGTTGGCATCTGACGTTAAGATGGCACGGTATCTTTGTCTGCTCGTGTTTGTGACTTTGTTCCAAAACTCGCTTCAATCAGGTATGTGGAATATGTTGGTCATTTAAAACCGAAACGAAAACAAGAAAATTGTCAGCTTTGATGCTTTTTGATGTAGTCGTATCTGTATGAAAACTACTTCAGAACATTCTGTGAACGGTGGCATTAAGAAACGTTATCCTTCAAGTCCTAAACCACACAAAACATACCATATCATATTAGGATTTCAACACGGAAAGTGTGAGATCTTGGGAGTTTTTCTGTAGTGTTACTAGCCACTAAGACGAATGTGTTGACGATTACTACGTCATGTTTTTAATTTGTACCATTAGGTTGCCAGACAGTCCGTATTTCTGGGGCCACCAGGTACCAGACCAGCCGGATGACAACCTACACCATGACGGGTCGGACTCACGACGGCCGGCCGGTGTATCAGAGCTCCCGTGGAGACTACCTGTACTACGACTCATCTGATACAACCTGGAATGTTGGCCCCACCGTGGGGAGTGCTTCGGTGGGGATGTATCTTCGGGGCGACACCAGCTATTACGCTGACGACACGTCCGGCATTTGGTATCTGACCACTGACGTCAACAGCTTTCAGGCAGACAGTCGTGTGAGTGTCTCTTGCTATACATCTACAGGTAAGTACAAAACTTTCTACGTGAATTTTGTTGCAATTTGTGAGCACCGTTAACGCATGGAAGTCCACTATGTTAGACTGCCTAAGATATTCATAGCGCAGGGGATATGCGAGTTTTAGATCAGCCGAATAAAAAAAAAATTTAACGGCTCTCGGTGCTGATATTGACACATTAGCGCACCAATTGCAAATCCGCAGTTTGTTTTAGACAGATTAGCATAAGAGGCTCGGTGGGCGCCACCGTACAGGTGGGAAGTAGTATAAAGTGCCTTTCCAATTGGCACAACGTCGGGCGAGTATCGAACCCGGGACCTATTGGTTCCGAGTCCAACGCTCTAACCGTTGCGCCACCGTTGATGAGTTTATGCACCCACCAACAACTCACTACGTTTTGTCATCTGACACCAATTTACTATTTCCACAGTCTTTCGACAGTCTTTTTCCATATGGTATGCTTATAACTCGGTGACTAACACTTAAGTGTCTGTCTTTGTGATTGATCCGTGTATTTTGGGGATATGGCTGTAAAAATTTGTTAAAAGTAGCTGTGTATGTATATGTACTCGTACCTGTACTTGTCTCCATGATTTGAATATACAGTGTTAAAAAAAAGACAAAAAAAAACTCGGTGACTAAACAAACATGGGTTTAAAATCATATTTCAAATGGATTATCATCGTACCCTACATGTTGTTTTCGTAAGGTATCGTGTTGGGGACAAGCTCGTTGGAGCTTAGCACCGGGGCCATCATCGGCATCGTATTCGGAGTCCTGGCTGCGGTTGTGCTGATCGTCCTCTCCGTCTGTAAGAAAACCGGCGGGGCCAGTCCTGTAACACCTGTCTAGTCCTGCCGTGCCGGATCCATCTGTCCCCCACAACCAATCCTAGGTTACCCTCCATCACAACCACTAAGTATTGTGCTTTAAGCAGTTGTCGGGTTATGGGACAGATCCCTCATTTTGTTGTGAAATTTTAACTATGTTTTGCAGTGAGTGTGAGTAAAAAATGTTGCGTGTTTGGACAGTGATGTTGACATTCATATGGCCATATGTTGGCATATGCGGTACGAAGTTGTACATGTCAAGTTAATCACATAAATCCCCTGTCACACATTCACGAACTACCCACGAATTCGTTCCCGAACACCAGCCGAACAGGTTAGCTGGTGTTCGATAGAATTCTGACCAGATTTAGGCCACGCCTATCTTTTGCACGTACAACGTGGGACAGAGTGGCATGATTTTGTAAGTTTTAATCAAAGTACATACATGTATTTCGTTCATAGAAGAAGCACACTTGTTACATTCGATTTTGTTGCACAAAATTTGTGTCATACTGACATACATCAAGGAGGCTCCTTTGTAAACCTCCGTGTATATAACACGCTAAAAACGCCAGAATTTTCAAAGCTCTTGTCTAGACACAGATTGCCAAGGCAGACAACAGAACATTATCGAGAATGTTGCAAATTATCAAAAGTTTGTTTAATGTGGATTAATTGGTTACATACCATAAGTTTGTGTGAAGTTCAGAGTTATATTAGCAGATTGTTGTGTTGTGCCATGATTTAATGTTTTCTGGAAAAGATGGGGAACTAGACAATAGGTTTGGTCCCCTTAAATACTCAAAGAGTGGTTTTCTTTATTTGAACAGAAATGAAATCATCCGGTGTAGGGGAAGACAGGTGATACGAGAAAAGTTTTGTAACATCTTTGTCAAAGAAATGGCTTTAAGTTTTGTCAATAAAGATTTATCTGTTTTGATGTTTTAGAATGTCTGTGGACTT
The DNA here is from genome assembly GCF_001625305.1 of Branchiostoma belcheri. Lineage (NCBI taxonomy): Eukaryota > Metazoa > Chordata > Leptocardii > Amphioxiformes > Branchiostomatidae > Branchiostoma > Branchiostoma belcheri. The sequence continues at coordinate 2,673,082 of NW_017804131.1, forward strand.
TGTGCACCCTTTATTGTCATATATAGAAAAACAGTTATGATCACATTTAAGCTTTTCAGTGATATGAGGCACATGACAATGTGCATCATACAATCGAACACATGACACTTACAAACACAGCCCTTGACCTGGTAGTCGACTGATGAAATTTCGGTCATAGCTAGCTTGTGTTATAGCTATTGTAAAAGATCTTAGCTTTCCAAAGATGGACTCAATTCCTATCTCAGATTAGAGAACTTTTCTCCCCCTTTAGCTTCCCTCTTATACAGAATCTTTCACGGGCGTCCAACCACTGAGAACTTTTCGGTGCGCCACTAGCTTCTCTTTCTGCAGTTCACATTATTATACCGTTCAAATGTCTGTTTCAAAGTTCTAGTGCTTCTACAGCAGTCGTTTCTTTACCCGGACTGAAAATGATCGATATCACACTCTCTCCCACACACATGTGCCCGTCTCGATTACAACCCACAGGCTTCTATAGTAACAAGAATCAATGATCGTCATCTGCTTGCAATGTCACACAGCTGCTTACAGCTAGCTCAGTGCCCAAAAGTGGTCAATTGGCTTTGCACTGAGCAACACCGTTAAAAATATACATAATGCAATGCGGTTGATAAACAACAACGGAGATGAGGTCGTCCAAAATCAAGTTTTTAGATGATTTTCTCGTTCTTGTAACTTGAAAGGCAAGAAGGTAGAGGTCAAGGGTCAGTTGACATTGAAGCAGGTCAAGTTGCCGTTGGGTAGTAACGATCAACACAACTTATTGTTGACGGGTTGATGATTGATCGGATTTCTCCCCCACAGGTACCAGGTACCTATCAGATGTTCCAAGGCACACGCTCTACGTTGTAGGCATCTGACATTAAGATGGCACGATATCTGTTTCTGCTCGTGTTTGCGATTTTGTTCCAAAACTCGCTCCAATCAGGTATGTGGGAATATGTTGGTCATTAAGGCTGAAACGCAAACAAGAAAATTGTCAGCTTTCCTGCTTTTTGATATGTAGTCGTATCTGCGTATTGCCATGAAAACTACTTCAGAACATACTTTGAACGGTGGCAATCAGAACCCTTATCCTTTAACTAAACCACGCAAAACATAGGATTGTAACACGGACGGCTGTTGGAAGTTTTTCGGCAGTGTTACTAGCCACTAAGACGAATATTTCTTCATGTTTGTGCCATAAGGTTGCCGGACAGTCCGTATTTCTGGGGCCATCTTGTACCAGACCGACCTGATGACAACCTACACTATGACGGGACAGACTTACGACGGCCGGCCGGTGTATCAAAGCTCCCGTGGAGACTACCTGTACTACGCCACATCCGATACAACCTGGAATGTTGGCCACACAGTGGGAAGTAGTTTGGTGAACTTGTATCTTCCGGGCGCTACCAGCTATTACGCTGACGACACGTCCGGCACATGGGAGGTGTACACCGGCATCTACTTTCAGGCAGACAGTTTTGTGAGTGTCACCGGTACTTGTACAAGTAAGTAAGATCATTTCTACATTCATTTTGTGTGAAACAACCTGTGAGCAATGTAAGCTAAAAGACGAAAAGATATTTTCTGTTCTGTTAACAGCGATTTAAAAATCTGCCGAATAACAACAAATTACTAGTAGGTCGTTTATATAAGTCGTTAAAAGAAGTCAACAAAATGCCGAAAGACCGACTCCTTCAAGCTATCATTTTAGATAAAATTTTGATAAGTTTCTTGTTACCAGTAACTCAATACTTTTTGTCTTCTGGTAGTAATTTACTGTTACTATGAGTGTCTCTTTCGACTGTCTATTTCTATATGTTATGCTTTATACGATGACAACAAAGGTACATTGAAACGAAAGCGTTTATTGGGATCTCAAAGACTAACGACCCAAACACCAGACCTTTCATTTTCGAGAAAAAAAACGCGTGTCCTTTTTTTTCTTAATAGTAGTTCTTGTGAAGTTGCCTGTTTCTTCTGTACCTACAATTAGCCCTCGGGCATGAATTTGCAATAAAACAATCATTATCTTATAGACCTTAGAATTCGGTTCGGCTGCAAACTAGCGATATGTAGCGCTTCTCTTAGAATAGAATACAATCTACGTGACGTGACATAGCGTTACACAGATTACATTCATTTCTACAAACACCATGCTTTCAGGAATTCAGGTCTATCTCAAGAGCGGAAATAACATGCTCCTCCATCCTCGAAGCTCAATTTTGCTTTCTTATGTCTAAAACTGCAGATGACAGACTTCGTTTGGTTGACGGTTCAACTACGAACGAAGGCCGCCTGGAGGTTCGCCCATCAGGCAGTTACACCTGGGGGACTGTCTGTGACGACAATTTTGACACCAGTGACGCCGATGTTGCCTGTAGGATGCTGGGATACTCAGGAGCAACGGGAGTCCGTAGTAACGCGTACTTTGGACAAGGTACGACTGATTTTAAGTTCTACATGTACCTCAGACTTTGGGCAAGGTGCCAATATCCAATATCATACTTTATTGTCTCCAAATCATTATTCAGTATGAGATCATCATCCTCTCCCTTCATGTCTCTCTGTCTGTCTTGTAAAAGTATGGTGTGAAATGCCCATGATTATTAGTAATATTTGAAATAAAATGTTAATGATGTATGTACTATACATGTAATATAGGCAAGTTCTTGTGTGCACGACTCAGACACGTTATTGTGTACACGACTCACAGGCTCGGGGGACATCTACATGGACGACCTTCAGTGTTCTGGGTACGAGAGCAGCCTGTTCGACTGCCCGTACCCAGGATGGGGAGTTGAGGACTGTATCCACAGTGAGGATGTCGGTATCGTCTGTGGCAGCTGGGGTAGGGACATACATTGTTTTTGCACTGTTTCTTCTTCCCCTTCTTCTTCTCCAAATAAATACGGTCAATGACCTGGACCAGACGGCTGTCACCATAGTAACTGGTGCTGTAGCAGACACCTTATGATGTTGGGTTACGTAATGTTGCCATGCAGAACCGAGTTCTAAAGGGCTGCATGGTCCCCATATGTGTTTGTATCTGAGTAAGAACAAACTGGCCAGTAGTTACTTTAGTATAAGCTCTATAAGTAGTTGACAAATACAGATTTTTAGAAATATGCTGAATAACAGCAACAACAAAATAAGTCGTTTAGAAACTGTCGAAAGACAGAATCCTTGAAGCTACCACTTTAGACAAAATTTTTATAAGTTTATTATCACCAGTAACTCAATACTTTTTTGTCTTCTGATATTAATTTACTGTTTCCACGAGTGCCTCTTTTGACAGTCTATTTCTATATGTTATGCTTTATACGGTGACTAGACATGGATTCAAAATCATATCTCGAATCTATTATCATCGTACTCGACTTGTTTTCCTAAGGTGACTCGGTCTCGTCGGGGCTGAGCATCGGGGCCATCGTCGGCATCGTTGTCGGAGTCCTTGTGGTGGTGGTGGTCGCAGGTGTTTTGGCCTGTGTTTTGTGCTGCGCCGCCTGTAGTAAAAGCGGGTCTGTAGCAGCTGCGCCACAAACCGTCAGTCTTGCCGTGGCTGCACCAACCGTCCCGCCGCCGATGTATTCGTCCGGCCCAGGCTACCCTCAGCCCACAGGCTACCCTCAACCCACTCCCTACGCTTCACCACAAGGCTTCCCGAACCAGCCAGCGCCGTACCCCTATTAAAACGAGGACCAGACGGGCTGCTGATAGTGACACTGACTAACACGTTCAAAACGTCACAGATTTTACACGTATGTTGTCGATCGACATGTTGCTTTCTTGTAAGTTCATGGTGGCACAATTAGCTACAGCATATATGTATATATATATCATATTGGCATGGAAGACAGACTGATCATAGCCTGCAGGATAGTGACACTGTGATTAACAAGTTTAACAACATCAAGGTTTAAACATATGTTGCCAAAATTTAAAAGTATCTATTCAGTGCCACACTTTCCTTTGATTGATTGAAGTACTTCACTGCTTTCAATACTAGTAAGTTATGCTGGCTTTTCCAAACTTTAACTTGTCAGATTGCCATGACAGATCTAGATAACAGGACATTATCTGGAATTTCGCAAATCATCATAAGTACGTTCTTGTGGATCAATGATTCCACAATAGTGCGAGAAATTATATATCAGCAGATTGCTGTGCTATATGCTTTGATTTGATTTTTTTTATACAAAATAGACTGGAGAGCACGTTTTGTAAGTTTCAACCTGAGCGGCTTGCTTTAGTTCAACAGAAACCTTCCATTGAAGGTGAAGACATGTGATACGAAAAGTATTTTGTAAGATACCTCTGTGAAAATCATGGCTGTATGTGGTGTCAATAAAGTTTTGTCTATTTTGATAGAAGCGTTAGTTTCATTTTTCTCCGGGGCACGTATTGGCTATCAAACATTCAAATTGTCTAGAAACAGCTTAAGAATGTTCAACTCTTTTACAAATATATATGTCTTTCAAATGTTTGCCTGAAAAATGTTTGAATAGTACATTATCTGAAATGGCATCTGTAGTAGCCAATGTTGTCCCGGTTTTTGCACTGAGCTTATAGGGTTTCTGTTTACCTTCATTGGGTTGGTTATGCCCTTACATGACCTCAGTGCGAGATGTGACGTCAGTGCATTCTTTAGTCCCAGCAAGGACAAACTCATCGGAAGACTGATGTTGGGCTTTTAGAAATACAAAGTAAGTCATCATGCTGTATTCTTTACTCTGTTCTGCTGTTTTAATACACGGGCACAAGAGTTTGTAAACAGTCAAAGTGTGTCAATGTCCGGGTGTCAAGCCAGATACATGATCCTGCAAAATACATGACTCCGACACTATTTGGGGCTCCAATATACAAGGGGTGGGGTGGGGTTGGTCGTGATGTGGGGGACAAAACCTATAAACCTAACCGTAAATCTAAACCTAGCCATGAACAATGATATCCCAACTCTAACTCTTTACTCCGATGACATATCGTATGTGGCAGCTCAAGGATTTGGCTCAACACCGAATGTTGCCCCGATGACCCCGGCAGGTAACAACCATTTCAAAACCGGGAAGGGGGGGGGGGTGAAAGAATATCCTAACGTATTGTTGGGAAGACATCATATATAAAATCTATTAATAAAAAAATAGGTACATCATCGTACTATCACCTAGGGTATACGTACCGTCACAGAGAGTTATCGATACCCCTGCCCGATAAATGTCAGTCAGCCACAGAGACGAAACTTGATATCGTCCCTTTTATTTCGGAAGAACCCGTATAGCGGCCGTACCAGTTACACCCCGGTGACGAGCGTTCCCTCCAACATGTGAAGTGTTGGGGGGCAAAGACAAGTTTTTCACATCTTCTACTACTTTGGAGAGATGAAGGACAGTGTGTGTCAGACTGTGGTTGCCGTGCGGGCCCTACCACTGGTGTTATTCCTCCTGAGTGGGACAGGTGTGATCGGGCAAGACTACCCGGCAGGTGAGTGGCCGCCATCTTTGTTCTGACACTTGTAATCATGACGATACATTCCGAGTCATCCGGGGTTTAATATATACCGCAAAATGAAAACCAGTCTGCACCAAATTACCAGATTTGAGGCCATTTGACTATGATACGGAGGCCTATATCCTTTCTCAAGTTAGCAAATTCACAGTCTATACTTTCAATTTTGGTCATGTTAAGTTAGTCCACTCGGCCCCATGCCCAATACATGTAACGTTAGGAGAACACAAGGAATTTACAACTTTATAACACCAGCTTGGAAAATTATCTTGTGTATTAAACAAGCTTCTTTGGTCTTAAGAGATAAGTGAGTCCTGTTAACTCACATAGATCAGAAAAAAATCATAAATCAAACTCTAACTTATGCGTCCTGACTTCATGTTTATCAATGTAACATAACACGGAAGGCATTGCGGTATGTATTGTCCCCGTGGCAGGGTCTATCATGGCGACTTAATCGGCATTCTTCCAATTTCTAGGTAGGGTAGAACTGACTAAAACGTAGTCGCTGAGTGAAGGCAGTGCCATGAAAGATAACACATTCTATCAAATTGAATAATTAATCTTCATTTCAAAACGACAGTATATATATATAACGTTATCTTTCATATTTTCATTCCTTTGCTCCGTTTTGCGAACAGAACGGCTTGTTTATAATGAATGAAGACCATTATATTATTGTACATTTTTGCCCCACTTGGCAAAGCACAAAACACATCATATACAAAGTATATGACGTTAGATGTAACGTTATATATGTCTAGTACATGTATACACAAGTACATTGTACTTTCGACTTTTATAGTATGCTCTTGCTAGAGGGCGGTCTGAGCCTAATGTTTGATTCTAGTTTATATATCACTTGCAACTCTTATTGTATTCAGTATTTTGCGTTTCCACTCAGCCTCTCATTATTTTCCACTGTACAAAAAAGCGAGAAGAAGTTGACCTGTCTGTATTAGCTCAGTGACTAGAACACTATGTATTAGCCTAGTATAGTACCCTTGTATGTTCCTTATGTATGTATGTCTAAGTCAAGTAGTGCATATTTTGTCTCCAATTTTCTATATACGTTTGTTATGTGTCTGTCATACTCAGTATCTTGACCTGTACCTAGCCCGTCGTGGCATGAATGTACAATAAAGGTATTTCACAATAAAGGTATTATTCTTTACCACAGTCAACGGGTACACCGTTCGTGCGGGAGACTGCCCTGGGAACGACATCTGGTCTATATATGGAGACGGCATCACCCTGGGCGCATGCGCAGAACGGTGCACGAATCACCCTGACTGCGTCTCCTTCATGTTTTGGAACAACAGAAGATGTTTCCCGAAGACCCAGACATGCGCAGAAACGGATAAAAGCGACCCGGATAATGTGTTCTACGACAGAGCCGGTGTCCTGAATACAGGTTTGTCCACATTGTATATGTAATCAACAGCACAAACCACAGTTAAGAAATACCTACTTGATAAAGGCTTGGAAGAAAGAAACTGCTAAAGTATCCATCATAGATATGTTAATTTTGTCCTAATTTGCATAAACTGTATTTCACAATGCCATCTTTACTGCAGATGCCATCAATAAAATGCTGCAATTACACACTACAAGTGTGTATTGTTACCTCATAGAAACGTAATATACTAATTTGAACCCCATACATTTTTTGCTTAGCTGACGCAGTAGGTTTCTGGCCATTGAACTCACAGTACGGAGCATCAGACGCAACAGGAAACGGAAATGACGGAGTAGCAAGAGGAACCCAGTTAGCACCAGGTCCAAATGGAGACGCCAGCGGCGCCTTCCTGTTTTCCGGGAGGGCAAGTTCCTACATCGACATCCCCAACAACGGCAGGCTGGATGTACGGTCCTCCTACACCATACTGGCACACATATATCCTACAGGTCAAGCCGGGCCGATCTTCAACTACGTCGGGAGCAACAATGCCTGGGCGGTACATCTTTGGCAAACGGCTCCACGGGAGCTGTTCATGAGGTACGTCCATAGCCTGCCTGGTTTCCAGTCTATTCTATAGCTCCTGTTTGTTCGCTCATCTGTTTATTCAGTAGGGTAGGGTAGAGTAGGTAGGGTAGTGTAGTGTAGTGTAGTGTAGGGTAGGGTAGAGTAGGGTAGGGTAGGGTAGGGTAGGGTAGGGTAGGGTAGGGTAGGGTAGGGTAGGGTAGGGTAGGGTAGGGTAGGGTAGGGTAGGGTAGGGTTGGGCCGTAGGATAGGGTAGGGTAAAGTATGGTAGAGTAGAGTAGAGTAGAGTAGAGTAGAGTAGAGTAGAGTAGAGTAGAGTAGAGTAGAGTAGAGTAGAGTAGAGTAGCGATCAGAGGCATTGATAGCTCTCAACATGACAGATCATTTACATCTGAGAAGTAGCCGTCACGACCTTCCAAAAATGACTGTGCACAATGAAGTTTGTCAAAATGGGAAACATGTTATCAAACGTGTGAAAATCATACCAACAATAGAACCTAGGATTTGTTTGTATGTTTGTTTTCCCTCTCATCGGTTGATAAGATTGTAACAAACCAATTGTCTGTTTCAGGACGGTGGGACGAGATGGGCATTTCCCAGTTGCCGTCGGAGCGACTGTTCTGCGGCAGAACGCCTGGAACTACGTGGGCGGAACCTACGACATTTCCACGGGGGTGGAGTCCATCTGGAACGACGGTGACGTGGTCGGCCAGAGGCAGATCGGGGTCCCGTCGGTCGCAACTCAGTACCCCATCCGGGTGGCAGTGAGAGACGGAGACGGTCGGTACTTCGCTGGCCGGATAGGCTGTATCCAGCTGTACGACTACGCCATGACGAAAGAACAGATCGTCGCAGCGCGGGATAGGTGTGGCCATGTTGGAGGTGATGGAGGTTCGAGTGTCACCGAGAACACAGGTAAGAATACATGTTTATAGCAGTATATCAAGAAACTACATAGAACTTGTCTAATCACAATATATATATATATGCGTCATACACATCAACTGATCGATGCTATGGACATGTTATATATCATAATTTATCAACCCCATAACCTATGAACATAGTTTATGGGCGATTTAGAAAATGAATGCATAGACAGTTAAAAGAACGTACAGAAAGATGTAAGTTCACTGTATCTTTGTCTTGCACAAAATAGATAATAATTATATACATGTATCTGCACAGTTTCTTTGCAGATAATTAAATGAAACAATCGCAGAAATCTGTAATAATCGTTATGATATTCCACAGGTACAGAACTGAGTGGCGGCACCATCGCCGGTATCGTCGTCGGCGTGCTGGTCGGTGTCGTTCTGTTGGCAGTGCTGATCCACCGCTGGATCAATGCCAAACCACGTCCCACGCCTGCTAACCGGGCGGCCAACCCGCAGCCAGTGACGATGAACAACACGACGACGGTCCACCGCCCTACCGTGGTGCCACAAAATCCCCCGTATAACCCTTACCCCCCTCCCCCACAGTACCCACCCCCTCCCGCCTACAACACCGCTGTGAACATGCCTACCCAACCTCCCCAGTTCCATCCTACCCACGACCCGGCGTATCCCCCTCCCCCCGAACCGTTCAAATATGGAATGACGTAGCACGTCGTCCAACTTGGCCTTCAAAACCCAACAATTCCTAGTGGACAAATAGGCCCAAACTGTGCTATCGGAATTCTATTTGGAAATATTAGTTACAAACATTTTCCCAGGATCAGACTTTGATTATTATTTGTCGGCTGTAATATTTCACTGCTGCATATACCGGTTTCATATTTTATTCGGAAACACGTGGATTATAATAATATTATTGTGACGCGGACTTCACTCGGCATCTACTTGTATTTCTAATGGTCAATATTTATCTATTTGTCACAAAGATATGGAATGTAAAATATATAAAGGAGTATTTTTCAACATAGCTATTGATGTTGTTTTTGCGTCCAACTTTTTTAACAGGTAATGGCGCATATCATCAAGTCATATCATGATGGAAGATCATTGACAGATATACAGAGCTTACGAACCTAAGAAGTTGTCGTAATTCAGATTGAGGAGTCCCTCTTGACTTACATCTCCAGTCAGAGCAAATCTGAACCGGTTTCGGTCCATTCCATTTTTACAGTCTGAGTCAAAGTCCAAGGTCGGAACACGAGGAGTCGCATTTATCGAAGAGCAAAGTAACAGTCAATAATATCACGTGATCACATTTACATACGCATGCTCATTATCCATTATGATTGACGGCTTCACCCCACGCCGAGCGACGAACAAACAAATTTGATCACAGACCTTTAGACTTTCCTAACACTTCAACGCGCCATTGAAAAAAGAATAAAAGGAAGGAGTCGAGGGACGCTGTATAACCACTAGGCGTTAAGATGGCTCGGTGGCTGTTTGTGCTTATTCTGGCCACACTGTTCAACAGCTCCTCTCAACAAGGTACGTGGAATGTGTATGTCATAAAAGTTTAAGTGTCAAAACCAACATATTTGCTTGGTGTTTGTACTTTAAACTGCCTCGGGACTTTGAGAAAGTGTTTAGACAGAAGACGCGGTCGACGCTGTAGCAACTTCACATTAAAATAACACGGTTAATGTTTCTGCTTGTAGCACCTCAGTAAGTTATGTGGAGTGCGTATGTCATAAAACCAAAGAGTTTTAAGCACACGGTCGCCAGCTTTAATGTTCATGTGACGTATGCGTCGTGGCAGTGTTTATGTGAAGAAACTTGTTTCAAAAGAACAATGTACCATAATGTGGTACTAGTTAGTGATATGATTTTGTTAGTGCGGCATATGTTGTGTTACGTTGTTGCTCTAGCGATGGATAGCAACTTAATGAAATGTATATCAGATGGCTAACTGTGACATTAAGAGCTTTTGGTTTTCTCTCTTCCGCCAAAACGAGCGAAGAAAAAGACATGTTTATCATTGAGGTTATTAATTAGTAGATTTGTAACACGTTACTTCACAACTAACTGTGCTCTTGGTCACGTATTAATATTTGTTATTTGACTTACCTGACTGAGAATATTTCACTGGAATGACCCGTCACCTATTGTATGGGGACTGCCATGCTGGCTTAGATTTTTTACTAGTATTCCTTGGAAACGATCGTTAGTGTACTCACCCAGGGTATTAGCAAACAAAAGCGGCAATGGGGGGCATTGAACGCGAAAAATGTTTTGGCCAACGCCATTGTTCCACCTGCTACACCGATCTGACGCAAGATTACCGCGGTATTTGGTCCAAGATCATAACGCCAGACAAGGATAGGCTGCTGTGTGTCTATCTGTGGATTAGATATCGCCGATTGATGACATATGGAGACGATAAAGTACTCTGACTAATCTGAAAAAAAAAAAAACTTCTTGACGTGGACACACCATTGTTCAAGCTAATTTTACAAGTGTAGATGTATTACATGATACGTTTGAGGGTCTTGTTGAATCTCAACATTAAAAGTATTTTCCCATCTTAAAGCCAGTAGAATCCGGCTGGTTGGTGGCTCAGGACCGCACGAAGGTCGAGTGGAGATTCGGACGTGGTTCAGTTACAACTGGGGGACGGTTTGTGGCGACTCATTCGGCTTGAAGGAGGCCAGGGTTGTGTGCAGGATGCTGGGATATACGGGAGCTTCGTCATATCATGGCTCAGCATATTATGGACAAGGTATTGTATCCATATGCCAACCAGCCTTCTGTACAGTTGACCTGACGTTACTTAATCATATCCATTCTCTGGCAGTTTTAGATGCGTATATTAGCGTATACTAGCTCACTAAGCATACCTACAGACAAGCGAGTACTTAGGTAATGGCTGTTATGTGCATTTTGTGTTAAACGGTAGGCTCTGGGAACATCTACATGGATGGCCTAAGGTGCACTGGGACAGAGAGTAGCCTGCTTGCCTGCTCGTACCGACGATGGGGACTAAATGACTGTTCTCATAGTGAAGACGTCGGCGTCGTCTGTTCTTCCGGTGAGGTGAAATTTAAAACCCTTTGCAATTTGGGCAGATCAAGAGAACTCACTAATGTAGTGTTTCAGCCATTCCTGTAGAAGTATATTATAAACATTGGTAGAAGAGGTATAACGGATTTTGTCTCTTATGTAGAACTATCAGCAACCATTCCGACGCCCAAGGCATGCAGTCTGACCTTGATGTGCTGACGGAGTGGCAAAACCGTTGGCAGATGTCGTTCAATCCCTCCAAATGCCATATCCTTCACATTTCCCGTAAAAGAAATCCTACCAGAACGCAGTATTCTCTTTGTAATGAAATCCTAACGTCAGTTAAGACCCACCCTTATCTCGGACTCCAATTGTCCGACGATCTGCGGTGGGACACCCATATCAACCACGCCACTAGCAAAGCTGGTAAAGTCCTAGGGGTCATTCGGCGCAACTTGACCCATTGCCCATCTCGGGTCAAGGCCACCTGCTACAAAGCGCTGGTTCGGCCCCACTTGGAATACAGTGCCACCGTCTCGGACCCGTACACCACCAAGGGGATACAGGCGGTGGAGGCCGTCCAGCGCAGGGCCGCCCGAGTGACCCTGAATGACTACCAGCGGACTAGCAGCGTGACACAAATGCTCAACGACCTGCTCTCCTCTCCGAAAGGAGGAGAAAGGCCCGCCTCACAACTTTTTACAAACTGACCCATAATATTATTAAGATCCCCACCAGCAACCTGCTCAAGCCAGCCCAAGGGCGTACCCGAGGGAGCCACCAGTATAAATATCAACCTATACATGCACGAACAGACACTTACAAATATTCCTTCTTCCCTCGCACAATCCCCCAATGGAACGCCTTGCCTGGCCCGGTAGTTATGGCTCCCACCGTTGAGTCCTTCCGGGCCAGGCTGGAGGCCTGCCCGCCTTAGACCAAGGCCTCCCCCCCCTAAAGTGCCCCATCAGGGGCTATATGGGGGTGTAGCCGGGGCTCACATAACATCTTTGAGCCCCGGCAAAGATGAAGATGAAGATGTAGATGCATTCAAAATATACTTATTCAGCCGCATTCAAAATCCAAACTTATAATAAACAAGAGTTCCACGATCTCATACCTTCGCCAAATAATGTTAACCCTTGCGGTTGACGAAGTATACAATTTTAATCATTGATTTTGTAAATAAGAGCCTCATTTGCATGGATTATTTCAGTTGATCTTATTCTCCAGCCAATGATAGCCTTATCTTAACAAAAAGGCTACTACTAAAAGTATTATAGCACTTCCTCATAAATTATGTAAATGAGGTCATGACCCTAGCATGTCCAGATCACGAGATATCTGCTGCAGTACCTAGGAAAGCCGCCAGGGGCCCCAAAATCTAATCATTTCTAGGTCTCATGAAGACCTACCCACCTACCAAGTGTCATTCCAATCCATCCACTGCTTCTCGAGTTATCTTGCTAAACCACAATCACACACACAAACGCTACTGAAAACATAACCTTCTTGGCGAAGGTAATGACAATTAACTGTTACCATATTAGGTTGCCCGACGGTCCGTATTTCCGGTTCGACCTTGGTCCAATCCAATCGGATGACAACCTACGACATGACAGGAGAGTTTCGCAATGATCGTCCGGTGTATAAATCCTCTGGTGGTGAATATCTGTATTCGTACTCCAACAGCCAAGGGAGGATACGTTGGTATGTTGGTCCTACTTTGGGGGACACTGTTGTAGGATTATATGTAGCAAACGACACCAGCGTCTACGCGGAAGACATCACTGGGACCTGGCACCTGTTCAGCGGCAACGGATTTTTTCCACACAGTCGTGTGAATGTCACTTGCGTCGACGTCGGTAAGTATTACATTTTCCATCAACATTGCCGTGTCACCCATCTGCAGTGGTTATGTGGACTATGAACTATGTACCATAATGTGGTATATGATTCTATCATAACGATATACGTCTTCTTTAGTATCGCAGAAGACACATTGTTAATTACCTTCGTCGATACGTTTATGTGTTGGGTACACCATACATAAGGGTTGGCGATTTCTAAACGGTTATAACTTGGGGTGTGGTGAATATTAATGTTTCGTCATGACGTAGGTAGGTTGGGGTTAGGACATGCTATGGTTTTGTAATTTCTGAGATATGTTATACGTACCTCAAAAATGTGCTTTTGATCACGTAGTTCTTATTGACCAACCTGGTCAACAAAAACATTCTCGAATTACCCTGTTACCGTGATATTTGGTCCACGAGCAAAATGCCGGACATTGATAGTCACAGTAGTCGGGTTAGAATTTACGTGCATCACAGATAAATGACATACGGAGACAATAAATAACCTTACAATGGCTATCTCTGTTGTTCAGTCCAAAGTTAGAATTATTTTTTCCAACAAGCCAACAGAATCCGGTTGGTCGGAGGATCAGGACCGCACGTAGGTCGTGTGGAGGTTCGGCCGTCCTACAGTTACAGCTGGGGGACCGTTTGTGACGACTTATTCGGCTTGAATGACGCCAGGGTTGTCTGTAGGATGCTGGGATATACCGGAGCTTCGGCATATCATGGCCGGGCGTATTATGGACAAGGTATAGACTTGGTTATTTAGTACGTATAATCTTTGTGGTAGGAAAACGTGTTAAGCCAAAAAATTGTGTTAAACGTTATTTCGTACTAGCACGCTTTTCCATGACAATTTCTGTTTGGTAGTAAACGAATGGGATAAATAACCAAAGCTCGAGGTATTGTACCAGCTGTTATGATAAGATATATACTGCTATATGATACTAACCGCTATTGCAAACCAAACTGCTTCTCCAGAAGGCAATGCTGGCAATCAGGTATGCACGTATTAAGGGCTATGACTCAGTATTAATTATTGATACTGTCATAACCCTACCTGATATGCACTTTCAGACTAGTACTTGTACTTTTTATAAATCTTAGAGCTAAGTCATAAAACAAATTAGAAAATCAGGATACGCTTTGTTTTGCATGATAGGCTCGGGTGGCATCTACATGGATGACCTGGAGTGCACTGGGTCGGAGAGTAGCCTGTTTACCTGCTCGTACCGAGGATGGGGAGTAAATGACTGTACTCACAGAGAAGACATCGGTGTTGTCTGTTACACCTCTTCTAACGCTACTACGGCGTTGCCTCTTACTCTTCCTCTGTTACCCCAAACATCTAGACCTGGAAATGGTAAGGTTCTATTCATTTCTAGTAGAATTCAGGTATAGAGATTTCGCGATGCAGTGTTTCAATGTACTCAAAGTCGAAAAAAACAACAAGGGATTAAGGTACTACAGCAGAAGTAGAGGAACGTTAGAGAATTTTGTCTATATTGTGTAGTTGAATCAAGATACATTCAAACATCTTATAGAAACACAAATGCTAAGAGTGTATAACAGCACCGTGATAACAGCGCATCACAAATAAATGACTTATGGAGACAATACTAAGTAAATAGGCTAATCTGACAAACTTCTCTCTGCAATGGACGCACTGTTGTTCAGTCAAAGATTAAAATTATTTTT